>NW_026961393.1:302000-604000 GCF_963924245.1 Chroicocephalus ridibundus | reverse complement strand
TTCCCTGCTGGCTCTTTGGGCGTGGGACCAACCTCCAGACTTATGGCCATTTTTGGGCCTGGCGCGGCGCCAATTGCGAAAGGGTTCTTCTGACGCTGAAAGCGCGAGAAAAGCCTGCAGCCCCCAGTTTGTGTGGGGCTACGCAAGCGGTTCCCAAAGAGCTTTAGAACAAGGCATAGTTTTCCCTGCTGGCTCTTTGGGAAAGGGACCAGTCTCCAGACCTATGGCCATTTTTGGGCCTGGCGCGGCGCCAAGTGCGAAAGGGTGGTTTTGAGGCTGAAGGCAGCAGGAAAGCCTGCAGCCCCCAGGTGTGTGGGGCTACGCAAGCGGTTCCCAAAGAGCTTTAGAACAAGGCATAGTTTTCCCTGCTGGCTCTTTGTGCGTGGAACCAATCTCCAGACATATGGCCATTTTTGTGCCTGGCGCGGCGCCAAGTGGGAAAGCGTGCTTTTGAGGCTGAAGAGAGCAGGAAAGCCTGCAGCCCCCAGGTGTGTGGGGCTACGCAAGCCGTTCCCAAAGAGCTTTAGAACAAGGCATAGTTTTCCCTGCTGGCTCTTTGGGCGTGGAACAAATCTCCAGACATATGGCCATTTTTGTGCCTGGCGTGGCGCCACGTGCGAAAGGGTTCTTCTGAGGCTGAAGAGAGCAGGAAAGCCTGCAGCCCCCAGGTGTGTGGGGCTACGCAAGCGGTTCCCAAAGAGCTTTAGAACAAGGCATAGTTTTCCCTGCTGGCTCTTTGGGCGTGGGACCAGTCTCCAGACATATGGCCATTTTTGGGCCTGGCGTGACGCCATGTGGGAAAGGATGGTTTTGAGGCTGAAGGCAGCAGGAAAGCCTGCAGCCCCCAGGTCTGTAGGGCTACGCAAGTGGTTCCCAAAGAGCTTTAGAACAAGGCATAGTTTTCCCTGCTGGCTCTTTGGGCGTGGGACCAGTCTCCAGACATATGGCTATTTTTGGGCCTGGCGCGGCGCCAAGTGGGAAAGGGTGCTTTTGAGACTGAAGGCAGCAGGAAAGCCTGCAGCCCCCAGGTCTGTGGGGCTACGCAAGCGGTTCCCAAAGAGCTTTAGAACAAGGCATAGTTTTCCCTGCTGGCTCTTTGGGTGTGGGACCAGTCTCCAGACATATGGCCATTTTTGGGCCTGGTGCGGCGCCAAGTGGGAAAGGGTGGTTTTGAGGCTGAAGGCAGCAGGAAAGCCTGTAGCCCCCAGGTGTGTGGGGCTACGCAAGCGGTTCCCAAAGAGCTTTAGAACAAGGCATAGTTTTCCCTGCTGGCTCTTTGGGCGTGGAACAAATCTCCAGACATATGGCCATTTTTGTGCCTGGCGCGGCGCCAAGTGGGAAAGGGTGCTTTTGAGGCTGAAGAGAGCAGGAAAGCCTGCAGCCCCCAGGTGTGTGGGGCTACGCAAGCGGTTCCCAAAGAGCTTTAGAACAAGGCATAGTTTTCCCTGCTGGCTCTTTGGGCGTGGGACCAGTCTCCAGCCATATGGCCATTTTTGGGCCTGGCGCGGCGCCAAGTGGGAAAGGGTGCTTTTGAGACTGAAGGCAGCAGGAAAGCCTGCAGCCCCCAGGTGTGTGGGGCTACGCAAGCGGTTCCCAAAGAGCTTTAGAACAAGGCATAGTTTTCCCTGCTGGCTCTTTGGGCGTGGGACCAGTCTCCAGACATATGGCCATTTTTGGGCCTGGCGTGGCGCCAAATGGGAAATGGTGGTTTTGAGGCTGAAGGCAGCAGGAAAGCCTGTAGCCCCCAGGTGTGTGGGGCTACGCAAGCGGTTCCCAAAGAGCTTTAGAACAAGGCATAGTTTTCCCTGCTGGCTCTTTGGGCTTGGAACAAATCTCCAGACATACGGCCATTTTTGTGCCTGGCGTGGCGCCAAGTGCGAAAGGGTTCTTCTGAGGCTGAAGAGAGCAGGAAAGCCTGCAGCCCCCAGGTGTGTGGGGCTACGCAAGCGGTTCCCAAAGAGCTTTAGAACAAGGCATAGTTTTCCCTGCTGGCTCTTTGGGCGTGGGACCAGTCTCCAGCCATATGGCCATTTTTGGGCCTGGCGCGGCGCCAAGTGGGAAAGGGTGCTTTTGAGGCTGAAGAGAGAAGGAAAGCCTGCAGCCCCCATGTGTGTGGGGCTACGCAAGCGGTTCCCAAAGAGCTTTAGAACAAGGCATAGTTTTCCCTGCTGGCTCTTTGGGCGTGGAACAAATCTCCAGACATATGGCCATTTTTGTGCCTGGCGTGGCGCCAAGTGCGAAAGGGTTCTTCTGAGGCTGAAGAGAGCAGGAAAGCCTGCAGCCCCCAGGTGTGTGGGGCTACGCAAGCGGTTCCCAAAGAGCTTTAGAACAAGGCATAGTTTTCCCTGCTGGCTCTTTGGGCGTGGGACCAGTCTCCAGCCATATGGCCATTTTTGGGCCTGGCGCGGCGCCAAGTGGGAAAGGGTGGTTTTGAGGCTGAAGGCAGCAGGAAAGCCTGCAGCCCCCAGGTGTGTGGGGCTACGCAAGCGGTTCCCAAAGAGCTTTAGAACAAGGCATAGTTTTCCCTGCTGGCTCTTTGGGAAAGGGACCAATCTCCAGACATATGGCCATTTTTGGGCCTGGTGCGGCGCCAAGTGGGAAAGGGTGGTTTTGAGGCTGAAGGCAGCAGGAAAGCCTGTAGCCCCCAGGTGTGTGGGGCTACGCAAGCGGTTCCCAAAGAGCTTTAGAACAAGGCATAGTTTTCCCTGCTGGCTCTTTGGGCGTGGCACCAGTCTCCAGCCATATGGCTATTTTTGGGCATGGCGCGGCGCGAAGTGGGAAATGGTGGTTTTGAGGCTGAAGGCAGCAGGAAAGCCTGCAGCCCCCAGGTGTGTGGGGCTACGCAAGCGGTTCCCAAAGAGCTTTAGAACAAGGCATAGTTTTCCCTGCTGGCTCTTTGGGCGTGGGACCAGTCTCCAGCCATATGGCCATTTTTGGGCCTGGCGCGGCGCCAAGTGGGAAAGGGTGGTTTTGAGGCTGAAGGCAGCAGGAAAGCCTGCAGCCCCCAGGTGTGTGGGGCTACGCAAGCGGTTCCCAAAGAGCTTTAGAACAAGGCATAGTTTTCCCTGCTGGCTCTTTGGGAAAGGGACCGATCTCCAGACATATGGCCATTTTTGGGCCTGGCGCGGCGCCAAGTGGGTAAGGGTGGTTTTGAGGCTGAAGAGAGCAGGAAAGCCTGCAGCCCCCAGGTGTGTGGGGCTACGCAAGCCGTTCCCAAAGAGCTTTAGAACAAGGCATAGTTTTCCCTGCTGGCTCTTTGGGCGTGGAACAAATCTCCAGACATATGGCCATTTTGTGCCTGGCGTGGCGCCAAGTGCGAAAGGGTTCTTCTGAGGTTGAAGAGAGCAGGAAAGCCTGCAGCCCCCAGGTGTGTGGGGCTACGCAAGCGGTTCCCAAAGAGCTTTAGAACAAGGCATAATTTTCCCTGCTGGCTCTTTGGGCGTGGGACCAGTCTGCAGACATATGGCCATTTTTGTGCCTGGCGTGACGCCATGTGGGAAAGGGTGGTTTTGAGGCTGAAGGCAGCAGGAAAGCCTGCAGCCCCCAGGTCTGTAGGGCTACGCAAGCGGTTCCCAAAGAGCTTTAGAACAAGGCATAGTTTTCCCTGCTGGCTCTTTGGGCGTGGGACCAGTCTCCAGACATATGGCCATTTTTGGGCCTGGCGCGGCGCCAAGTGCGAAAGGGTTCTTCTGAGGCTGAAAGCGCGAGAAAAGCCTGCAGCCCCCAGGTGTGTGGGGCTACGCAAGCGGTTCCCAAAGAGCTTTAGAACAAGACATAGTTTTCCCTGCTGGCTCTTTGGGCGTGGAACAAATCTCCAGACATACGGCCATTTTTGTGCCTGACGTGGCGCCAAGTGCGAAAGGGTTCTTCTGAGGCTGAAGAGAGCAGGAAAGCCTGCAGCCCCCATGTGTGTGGGGCTACGCAAGCGGTTCCCAAAGAGCTTTAGAACAAGGCATAGTTTTCCCTGCTGGCTCTTTGGGCGTGGAACAAATCTCCAGACATATGGCCATTTTTGTGCCTGGCGTGGCGCCAAGTGCGAAAGGGTTCTTCTGAGGCTGAAGAGAGCAGGAAAGCCTGCAGCCCCCAGGTGTGTGGGGCTACGCAAGCGGTTCCCAAAGAGCTTTAGAACAAGGCATAGTTTTCCCTGCTGGCTCTTTGGGCGTGGGACCAGTCTCCAGACATATGGCCATTTTTGGGCCTGGCGTGACGCCAAGTGGGAAAGGGTGGTTTTGAGGCTGAAGGCAGCAGGAAAGCCTGCAGCCCCCAGGTGTGTGGGGCTTCGCAAGCGGTTCCCAAAGAGCTTTAGAACAAGGCATAGTTTTCCCTGCTGGCTCTTTGGGCGTGGGACCAGTCTCCAGCCATATGGCTATTTTTGGGCATGGCGCGGCGCGAAGTGGGAAATGGTGGTTTTGAGGCTGAAGGCAGCAGGAAAGCCTGCAGCCCCCAGGTCTGTGGGGCTACGCAAGCGGTTCCCAAAGAGCTTTAGAACAAGGCATAGTTTTCCCTGCTGGCTCTTTGGGCGTGGGACCAGTCTCCAGACATATGGCCATTTTTGGGCCTGGCGCGGCGCCAAGTGGGAAAGGGTGGTTTTGAGGCTGAAGGCAGCAGGAAAGCCTGCAGCCCCCAGGTGTGTGGGGCTACGCAAGCGGTTCCCAAAGAGCTTTAGAACAAGGCATAGTTTTCCCTGCTGGCTCTTTGGGCGTGGGACCAATCTCCAGACATATGGCCATTTTTGGGCCTGGCGCGGCGCCAAGTGGGAAAGCGTGCTTTTGAGGCTGAAGGCAGCAGGAAAGCCTGCAGCCCCCAGGTCTGTAGGGCTACGCAAGCGGTTCCCAAAGAGCTTTAGAACAAGGCGTATTTTTCCCTGCTGGCTCTTTGGGCGTGGAACAAATCTCCAGACATATGGCCATTTTTGTGCCTGGCGTGGCGCCAAGTGCGAAAGGGTTCTTCTGAGGTTGAAGAGAGCAGGAAAGCCTGCAGCCCCCAGGTGTGTGGGGCTACGCAAGCGGTTCCCAAAGAGCTTTAGAACAAGGCATATTTTTCCCTGCTGGCTCTTTGGGCGTGGGACCAGTCTGCAGACATATGGCCATTTTTGTGCCTGGCGTGACGCCATGTGGGAAAGGGTGGTTTTGAGGCTGAAGGCAGCAGGAAAGCCTGCAGCCCCCAGGTCTGTAGGGCTACGCAAGCGGTTCCCAAAGAGCTTTAGAACAAGGCATAGTTTTCCCTGCTGGCTCTTTGGGCGTGGGACCAGTCTCCAGACATATGGCCATTTTTGGGCCTGGCGCGGCGCCAAGTACGAAAGGGTTCTTCTGAGGCTGAAAGCGCGAGAAAAGCCTGCAGCCCCCAGGTGTGTGGGGCTAAGCAAGTGGTTCCCAAAGAGCTTTAGAACAAGGCATAGTTTTCCCTGCTGGCTCTTTGGGCGTGGAACCAATCTCCAGACATATGGCTATTTTTGGGCGTGGCGCACCTCCAAGTGCGAAAGGGTTCTTCTGAGGATGAAGAGAGCAGGAAAGCCTGCAGCCCCCAGGTGTGTGGGGCTACGCAAGCGGTTCCCAAAGAGCTTTAGAACAAGGCATAGTTTTCCCTGCTGGCTCTTTGGGAAAGGGACCAATCTCCAGACATATGGCCATTTTTGGGCCTGGCGCGGCGCCAAGTGCGAAAGGGTCCTTCTGAGGCTGAAGAGAGCAGGAAAGCCTGCAGCCCCCAGGTGTGTGGGGCTACGCAAGCGGTTCCCAAAGAGCTTTAGAACAAGGCATAGTTTTCCCTGCTGGCTCTTTCGGCGTGGAACCAATCTCCAGACATATGGCCATTTTTGGGCCTGGCGCGGCGCCAAGTGCGAAAGGGTTCTTCTGAGGCTGAAAGCGCGAGGAAAGCCTGCAGCCCCCAGGTGTGTGGGGCTACGCAAGCGGTTCCCAAAGAGCTTTAGAACAAGGCATAGTTTTCCCTGCTGGCTCTTTGGGAAAGGGACCAATCTCCAGACATATGGCCATTTTTGGGCCTGGCGTGACGCCATGTGGGAAAGGGTGGTTTTGAGGCTGAAGGCAGCAGGAAAGCCTGCAGCCCCCAGGTGTGTGGGGCTACGCAAGTGGTTCCCAAAGAGCTTTAGAACAAGGCATATTTTTCCCTGCTGGCTCTTTGGGCGTGGGACCAGTCTCCAGCCATATGGCCATTTTTGGGCCTGGCGCGGCGCCAAGTGGGAAAGGGTGCTTTTGAGGCTGAAGAGAGAAGGAAAGCCTGCAGCCCCCAGGTGTGTGGGGCTACGCAAGCGGTTCCCAAAGAGCTTTAGAACAAGGCATAGTTTTCCCTGCTGGCTCTTTGGGCGTAGAACAAATCTCCAGACATATGGCCATTTTTGTGCCTGGCGTGGCGCCAAGTGCGAAAGGGTTCTTCTGAGGCTGAAGAGAGCAGGAAAGCCTGCAGCCCCCAGGTGTGTGGGGCTACGCAAGCGGTTCCCAAAGAGCTTTAGAACAAGGCATAGTTTTCCCTGCTGGCTCTTTGGGCGTGGGACCAGTCTCCAGCCATATGGCCATTTTTGTGCCTGGCGTGACGCCAAGTGGGAAAGGGTGGTTTTGAGGCTGAAGGCAGCAGGAAAGCCTGCAGCCCCCAGGTGTGTGGGGCTTCGCAAGCGGTTCCCAAAGAGCTTTAGAGCAAGGCATAGTTTTCCCTGCTGGCTCTTTGGGCGTGGGACCAGTCTCCAGCCATATGGCTATTTTTGGGCATGGCGCGGCGCGAAGTGGGAAATGGTGGTTTTGAGGCTGAAGGCAGCAGGAAAGCCTGCAGCCCCCAGGTCTGTGGGGCTACGCAAGCGGTTCCCAAAGAGCTTTAGAACAAGGCATAGTTTTCCCTGCTGGCTCTTTGGGCGTGGGACCAGTCTCCAGACATATGGCCATTTTTGGGCCTGGCGCGGCGCCAAGTGGGAAAGGGTGGTTTTGAGGCTGAAGGCAGCAGGAAAGCCTGCAGCCCCCAGGTGTGTGGGGCTACGCAAGCGGTTCCCAAAGAGCTTTAGAACAAGGCATAGTTTTCCCTGCTGGCTCTTTGGGCGTGGGACCAATCTCCAGACATATGGCCATTTTTGGGCCTGGCGCGGCGCCAAGTGGGAAAGCGTGCTTTTGAGGCTGAAGAGAGCAGGAAAGCCTGCAGCCCCCAGGTGTGTGGGGCTACGCAAGCCGTTCCCAAAGAGCTTTAGAACAAGGCATAGTTTTCCCTGCTGGCTCTTTGGGCGTGGAACTAATCTCCAGACATATGGCCATTTTTGTGCCTGGCGTGGCGCCAAGTGCGAAAAGGTTCTTCTGAGGCTGAAGAGAGCAGGAAAGCCTGCAGCCCCCATGTGTGTGGGGCTACGCAAGCGGTTCCCAAAGAGCTTTAGAACAAGGCATATTTTTCCCTGCTGGCTCTTTGGGCGTGGGACCAGTCTGCAGACATATGGCCATTTTTGTGCCTGGCGTGACGCCATGTGGGAAAGGGTGGTTTTGAGGCTGAAGGCAGCAGGAAAGCCTGCAGCCCCCAGGTCTGTAGGGCTACGCAAGCGATTCCCAAAGAGCTTTAGAACAAGGCATAGTTTTCCCTGCTGGCTCTTTGGGAAAGGGACCAATCTCCAGACATATGGCCATTTTTGGGCCTGGCGTGACGCCATGTGGGAAAGGGTGGTTTTGAGGCTGAAGGCAGCAGGAAAGCCTGCAGCCCCCAGGTGTGTGGGGCTACGCAAGTGGTTCCCAAAGAGCTTTAGAACAAGGCATATTTTTCCCTGCTGGCTCTTTGGGCGTGGCACCAGTCTCCAGACATATGGCCATTTTTGTGCCTGGCGTGACGCCATGTGGGAAAGGGTGGTTTTGAGGCTGAAGGCAGCAGGAAAGCCTGCAGCCCCCAGGTGTGTGGGGCTACGCAAACGGTTCCCAAAGAGCTTTAGAACAAGGCATAGTTTTCCCTGCTGGCTCTTTGGGCGTGGGACCAACCTCCAGACATATGGCCATTTTCGGACCTGGCGCGGCGCCAATTGCGAAAGGGTTCTTCTGACGCTGAAAGCGCGAGAAAAGCCTGCAGCCCCCAGTTTGTGTGGGGCTACGCAAGCGGTTCCCAAAGAGCTTTAGAACAAGGCATAGTTTTCCCTGCTGGCTCTTTGGGCGTGGGACCAGTCTCCAGACATATGGCCATTTTTGGGCCTGGCGCGGCGCCAAGTGGGAAAGCGTGCTTTTGAGGCTGAAGGCAGCAGGAAAGCCTGCAGCCCCCAGGTGTGTGGGGCTACGCAAGCGGTTCCCAAAGAGCTTTAGAACAAGGCATAGTTTTCCCTGCTGGCTCTTTGGGCGTGGGACCAATCTCCAGACATATGGCCATTTTTGGGCCTGGCGCGGCGCCAAGTGCGAAAGGGTTCTTCTGAGGCTGAAGAGAGCAGGAAAGCCTGCAGCCCCCAGGTGTGTGGGGCTACGCAAGCGGTTCCCAAAGAGCTTTAGAACAAGGCATAGTTTTCCCTGCTGGCTCTTTGGGCGTGGGACCAGTCTCCAGACATATGGCCATTTTTGGGCCTGGCGCGGCGCCAAGTGCGAAAGTGTTCTTCTGAGGCTGAAAGCGCGAGGAAAGCCTGCAGCCCCCATGTGTGTGGGGCTACGCAAGCGGTTCCCAAAGAGCTTTAGAACAAGGCATAGTTTTCCCTGCTGGCTCTTTGGGAAAGGGACCAATCTCCAGACATATGGCCATTTTTGGGCCTGGCGTGACGCCATGTGGGAAAGGGTGGTTTTGAGGCTGAAGGCAGCAGGAAAGCCTGCAGCCCCCAGGTGTGTGGGGCTACGCAAGTGGTTCCCAAAGAGCTTTAGAACAAGGCATATTTTTCCCTGCTGGCTCTTTGGGCGTGGCACCAGTCTCCAGACATATGGCCATTTTTGTGCCTGGCGTGACGCCATGTGGGAAAGGGTGGTTTTGAGGCTGAAGGCAGCAGGAAAGCCTGCAGCCCCCAGGTGTGTGGGGCTACGCAAGCGGTTCCCAAAGAGCTTTAGAACAAGGCATAGTTTTCCCTGCTGGCTCTTTGGGCGTGGAACCAATCTCCAGACATATGGCCATTTTTGGGCCTGGCGCGGCGCCAAGTGGGAAAGCGTGCTTTTGAGGCTGAAGAGAGCAGGAAAGCCTGCAGCCCCCAGGTGTGTGGGGCTACGCAAGCCGTTCCCAAAGAGCTTTAGAACAAGGCATAGTTTTCCCTGCTGGCTCTTTGGGCGTGGCACCAGTCTCCAGACATATGGCCATTTTTGTGCCTGGCGTGGCGCCAAGTGCGAAAGGGCTCTTCTGAGGCTGAAGACAGCAGGAAAGCCTGCAGCCCCCAGGTCTGTAGGGCTACGCAAGTGGTTCCCAAAGAGCTTTAGAACAAGGCATAGTTTTCCCTGCTGGCTCTTTGGGCGTGGGACCAGTCTCCAGCCATATGGCTATTTTTGGGCCTGGCGCGGCGCCAAGTGGGAAAGGGTGCTTTTGAGACTGAAGGCAGCAGGAAAGCCTGCAGCCCCCAGGTCTGTGGGGCTACGCAAGCGGTTCCCAAAGAGCTTTAGAACAAGGCATAGTTTTCCCTGCTGGCTCTTTGGGCGTGGGACCAGTCTCCAGACATATGGCCATTTTTGGGCCTGGCGTGACGCCATGTGGGAAAGGGTAGTTTTGAGGCTGAAGGCAGCAGGAAAGCCTGCAGCCCCCAGGTGTGTGGGGCTACGCAAGTGGTTCCCAAAGAGCTTTAGAACAAGGCATATTTTTCCCTGCTGGCTCTTTGGGCGTGGCACCAGTCTCCAGACATATGGCCATTTTTGTGCCTGGCGTGACGCCATGTGGGAAAGGGTGGTTTTGAGGCTGAAGGCAGCAGGAAAGCCTGCAGCCCCCAGGTGTGTGGGGCTACGCAAACGGTTCCGAAAGAGCTTTAGAACAAGGCATAGTTTTCCCTGCTGGCTCTTTGGGCGTGGGACCAACCTCCAGACATATGGCCATTTTTGGGCCTGGCGCGGCGCCAATTGCGAAAGGGTTCTTCTGACGCTGAAAGCGAGAGAAAAGCCTGCAGCCCCCAGTTTGTGTGGGGCTACGCAAGCGGTTCCCAAAGAGCTTTAGAACAAGGCATAGTTTTCCCTGCTGGCTCTTTGGGCGTGGGACCAGTCTCCAGACATATGGCCATTTTTGGGCCTGGCGCGGCGCCAAGTGGGAAAGGGTGGTTTTGAGGCTGAAGGCAGCAGGAAAGCCTGCAGCCCCCAGGTGTGTGGGGCTACGCAAGCGGTTCCCAAAGAGCTTTAGAACAAGGCATAGTTTTCCCTGCTGGCTCTTTGGGCGTGGAACCAATCTCCAGACATATGGCCACTTTTGTGCCTGGCGCGGCGCCAAGTGGGAAAGCGTGCTTTTGAGGCTGAAGAGAGCAGGAAAGCCTGCAGCCCCCAGGTGTGTGGGGCTACGCAAGCCGTTCCCAAAGAGCTTTAGAACAAGGCATAGTTTTCCCTGCTGGCTCTTTGGGCGTGGCACCAGTCTCCAGACATATGGCCATTTTTGTGCCTGGCGTGGCGCCAAGTGCGAAAGGGTTCTTCTGAGGCTGAAGACAGCAGGAAAGCCTGCAGCCCCCAGGTGTGTGGGGCTACGCAAGCGGTTCCCAAAGAGCTTTAGAACAAGGCATAGTTTTCCCTGCTGGCTCTTTGGGCGTGGGACCAGTCTCCAGACATATGGCCATTTTTGGGCCTGGCGCGGCGCCAAGTGGGAAAGGGTGGTTTTGAGGCTGAAGGCAGCAGGAAAGCCTGCAGCCCCCAGGTGTGTGGGGCTACGCAAGCGGTTCCCAAAGAGCTTTAGAACAAGGCATAGTTTTCCCTGCTGGCTCTTTGGGCGTGGAACCAATCTCCAGACATATGGCCATTTTTGTGCCTGGCGCGGCGCCAAGTGGGAAAGCGTGCTTTTGAGGCTGAAGAGAGCAGGAAAGCCTGCAGCCCCCAGGTGTGTGGGGCTACGCAAGCCGTTCCCAAAGAGCTTTAGAACATAGCATAGTTTTCCCTGCTGGCTCTTTGGGCGTGGAACAAATCTCCAGACATATGGCCATTTTTGTGCCTGGCGTGGCGCCAAGTGCGAAAGGGTTCTTCTGAGGCTGAAGAGAGCAGGAAAGCCTGCAGCCCCCAGGTGTGTGGGGCTACGCAAGCGGTTCCCCAAGAGCTTTAGAACAAGGCATAGTTTTCCCTGCTGGCTCTTTGGGCGTGGGACCAGTCTCCAGACATATGGCCATTTTTGGGCCTGGCGTGACGCCATGTGGGAAAGGATGGTTTTGAGGCTGAAGGCAGCAAGAAAGCCTGTAGCCCCCAGGTCTGTAGGGCTACGCAAGTGGTTCCCAAAGAGCTTTAGAACAAGGCATAGTTTTCCCTGCTGGCTCTTTGGGCGTGGGACCAGTCTCCAGCCATATGGCTATTTTTGGGCCTGGCGCGGCGCCAAGTGGGAAAGGGTGCTTTTGAGACTGAAGGCAGCAGGAAAGCCTGCAGCCCCCAGGTCTGTGGGGCTACGCAAGCGGTTCCCAAAGAGCTTTAGAACAAGGCATAGTTTTCCCTGCTGGCTCTTTGGGCGTGGGACCAGTCTCCAGCCATATGGCCATTTTTGGGCCTGGTGCGGCGCCAAGTGGGAAAGGGTGGTTTTGCGGCTGAAGGCAGCAGGAAAGCCTGTAAACCCCAGGTGTGTGGGGCTACGCAAGCGGTTCCCAAAGAGCTTTAGAACAAGGCATAATTTTCCGTGCTGGCTCTTTGGGCGTGGAACCAGTCTCCAGCCATATGGCTATTTTTGGGCCTGGCGCGGCGCCAAGTGCGAAAGGGTTCTTCTGAGGCTGAAGAGAGCAGGAAAGCCTGCAGCCCCCAGGTGTGTGGGGCTACGCAAGCGGTTCCCAAAGAGCTTTAGAACAAGGCATAGTTTTCCCTGCTGGCTCTTTGGGCGTGGGACCAATCTCCAGACATATGGCCATTTTTGGGCCTGGCGCGGCGCCAAGTGCGAAAGGGTTCTTCTGAGGCTGAAAGCGCGAGGAAAGCCTGCAGCCCCCATGTGTGTGGGGCTACGCAAGCGGTTCCCAAAGAGCTTTAGAACAAGGCATAGTTTTCCCTGCTGGCTCTTTGGGAAAGGGACCAATCTCCAGACATATGGCCATTTTTGGGCCTGGCGTGACGCCATGTGGGAAAGGGTGGTTTTGAGGCTGAAGGCAGCAGGAAAGCCTGCAGCCCCCAGGTGTGTGGGGCTACGCAAGTGGTTCCCAAAGAGCTTTAGAACAAGGCATATTTTTCCCTGCTGGCTCTTTGGGCGTGGCACCAGTCTCCAGACATATGGCCATTTTTGTGCCTGGCGTGACGCCATGTGGGAAAGGGTGGTTTTGAGGCTGAAGGCAGCAGGAAAGCCTGCAGCCCCCAGGTGTGTGGGGCTACGCAAGCGGTTCCCAAAGAGCTTTAGAACAAGGCATAGTTTTCCCTGCTGGCTCTTTGGGCGTGGGACCAACCTCCAGACATATGGCCATTTTTGGGCCTGGCACGGCGCCAATTGCGAAAGGGTTCTTCTGACGCTGAAAGCGCGAGAAAAGCCTGCAGCCCCCAGTTTGTGTGGGGCTACGCAAGCGGTTCCCAAAGAGCTTTAGAACAAGGCATAGTTTTCCCTGCTGGCTCTTTGGGCGTGGGACCAGTCTCCAGACATATGGCCATTTTTGGGCCTGGCGCGGCGCCAAGTGGGAAAGCGTGCTTTTGAGGCTGAAGGCAGCAGGAAAGCCTGCAGCCCCCAGGTGTGTGGGGCTACGCAAGCGGTTCCCAAAGAGCTTTAGAACAAGGCATAGTTTTCCCTGCTGGCTCTTTGGGCGTGGGACCAGTCTCCAGACATATGGCCATTTTTGGGCCTGGCGCGGCGCCAAGTGCGAAAGGGTTCTTCTGAGGCTGAAGAGAGCAGGAAAGCCTGCAGCCCCCAGGTGTGTGGGGCTACGCAAGCGGTTCCCAAAGAGCTTTAGAACAAGGCATAGTTTTCCCTGCTGGCTCTTTGGGCGTGGGACCAGTCTCCAGACATATGGCCATTTTTGGGCCTGGCGCGGCGCCAAGTGCGAAAGGGTTCTTCTGAGGCTGAAAGCGCGAGGAAAGCCTGCAGCCCCCATGTGTGTGGGGCTACGCAAGCGGTTCCCAAAGAGCTTTAGAACAAGGCATAGTTTTCCCTGCTGGCTCTTTGGGAAAGGGACCAATCTCCAGACATATGGCCATTTTTGGGCCTGGCGTGACGCCATGTGGGAAAGGGTGGTTTTGAGGCTGAAGGCAGCAGGAAAGCCTGCAGCCCCCAGGTGTGTGGGGCTACGCAAGTGGTTCCCAAAGAGCTTTAGAACAAGGCATATTTTTCCCTGCTGGCTCTTTGGGCGTGGCACCAGTCTCCAGACATATGGCCATTTTTGTGCCTGGCGTGACGCCATGTGGGAAAGGGTGGTTTTGAGGCTGAAGGCAGCAGGAAAGCCTGCAGCCCCCAGGTGTGTGGGGCTACGCAAGCCGTTCCCAAAGAGCTTTAGAACAAGGCATAGTTTTCCCTGCTGGCTCTTTGGGCGTGGAACAAATCTCCAGACATATGGCCATTTTTGTGCCTGGCGTGGCGCCAAGTGCGAAAGGGTTCTTCTGAGGCTGAAGAGAGCAGGAAAGCCTGCAGCCCCCAGGTGTGTGGGGCTACGCAAGCGGTTCCCCAAGAGCTTTAGAACAAGGCATAGTTTTCCCTGCTGGCTCTTTGGGCGTGGGACCAGTCTCCAGACATATGGCCATTTTTGGGCCTGGCGTGACGCCATGTGGGAAAGGATGGTTTTGAGGCTGAAGGCAGCAAGAAAGCCTGTAGCCCCCAGGTCTGTAGGGCTACGCAAGTGGTTCCCAAAGAGCTTTAGAACAAGGCATAGTTTTCCCTGCTGGCTCTTTGGGCGTGGGACCAGTCTCCAGCCATATGGCTATTTTTGGGCCTGGCGCGGCGCCAAGTGGGAAAGGGTGCTTTTGAGACTGAAGGCAGCAGGAAAGCCTGCAGCCCCCAGGTCTGTGGGGCTATGCAAGCGGTTCCCAAAGAGCTTTAGAACAAGGCATAGTTTTCCCTGCTGGCTCTTTGGGCGTGGGACCAGTCTCCAGCCATATGGCCATTTTTGGGCCTGGTGCGGCGCCAAGTGGGAAAGGGTGGTTTTGAGGCTGAAGGCAGCAGGAAAGCCTGTAAACCCCAGGTGTGTGGGGCTATGCAAGCGGTTCCCAAAGAGCTTTAGAACAAGGCATAATTTTCCGTGCTGGCTCTTTGGGCGTGGAACCAGTCTCCAGCCATATGGCTATTTTTGGGCCTGGCGCGGCGCCAAGTGGGAAAGGGTGCTTTTGAGGCTGAAGGCAGCAGGAAAGCCTGCAGCCCCCACGTGTGTGGGGCTACGCAAGCGGTTCCCAAAGAGCTTTAGAACAAGGCATAGTTTTCCCTGCTGGCTCTTTGGGCGTGGGACCAGTCTCCAGACATATGGCCATTTTTGTGCCTGGCGCGGCGCCAAGTGGGAAAGGGTGGTTTTGAGGCTGAAGAGAGCAGGAAAGCCTGCAACCCCCAGGTGTGTGGGGCTACGCAAGCGGTTCCCAAAGAGCTTTAGAACAAGGCATAGTTTTCCCTGCTGGCTCTTTGGGCGTGGAACCAATCTCCAGACATATGGCTATTTTTGGGCGTGGCGCACCTCCAAGTGCGAAAGGGTTCTTCTGAGGATGAAGAGAGCAGGAAAGCCTGCAGCCCCCAGGTGTGTGGGGCTACGCAAGCGGTTCCCAAAGAGCTTTAGAACAAGGCATAGTTTTCCCTGCTGGCTCTTTGGGAAAGGGACCAATCTCCAGACATATGGCCATTTTTGGGCCTGGCGCGGCGCCAAGTGGGAAAGCGTGCTTTTGAGGCTGAAGGCAGCAGGAAAGCCTGCAGCCCCCAGGTGTGTGGGGCTACGCAAGCGGTTCCCAAAGAGCTTTAGAACAAGGCATAGTTTTCCCTGCTGGCTCTTTGGGAAAGGGACCAATCTCCAGACATATGGCCATTTTTGGGCCTGGCGTGACGCCATGTGGGAAAGGGTGGTTTTGAGGCTGAAGGCAGCAGGAAAGCCTGCAGCCCCCAGGTGTGTGGGGCTACGCAAGTGGTTCCCAAAGAGCTTTAGAACAAGGCATATTTTTCCCTGCTGGCTCTTTGGGCGTGGCACCAGTCTCCAGACATATGGCCATTTTTGTGCCTGGCGTGCCGCCATGTGGGAAAGGGTGGTTTTGAGGCTGAAGGCAGCAGGAAAGCCTGCAGCCCCCAGGTGTGTGGGGCTACGCAAACGGTTCCCAAAGAGCTTTAGAACAAGGCATAGTTTTCCCTGCTGGCTCTTTGGGCGTGGGACCAACCTCCAGACATATGGCCATTTTTGGGCCTGGCGCGGCGCCAATTGCGAAAGGGTTCTTCTGACGCTGAAAGCGCGAGAAAAGCCTGCAGCCCCCAGTTTGTGTGGGGCTACGCAAGCGGTTCCCAAAGAGCTTTAGAACAAGGCATAGTTTTCCCTGCTGGCTCTTTGGGCGTGGGACCAGTCTCCAGACATATGGCCATTTTTGGGCCTGGCGCGGCGCCAAGTGGGAAAGCATGCTTTTGAGGCTGAAGGCAGCAGGAAAGCCTGCAGCCCCCAGGTGTGTGGGGCTACGCAAGCGGTTCCCAAAGAGCTTTAGAACAAGGCATAGTTTTCCCTGCTGGCTCTTTGGGCGTGGGACCAATCTCCAGACATATGGCCATTTTTGGGCCTGGCGCGGCGCCAAGTGCGAAAGCGTGCTTTTGAGGCTGAAGAGAGCAGGAAAGCCTGCAGCCCCCAGGTGTGTGGGGCTACGCAAGCCGTTCCCAAAGAGCTTTAGAACAAGGCATAGTTTTCCCTGCTGGCTCTTTGGGCGTGGCACCAGTCTCCAGACATATGGCCATTTTTGTGCCTGGCGTGGCGCCAAGTGCGAAAGGGTTCTTCTGAGGCTGAAGACAGCAGGAAAGCCTGCAGCCCCCAGGTGTGTGGGGCTACGCAAGCGGTTCCCAAAGAGCTTTAGAACAAGGCATAGTTTTCCCTGCTGGCTCTTTGGGCGTGGGACCAGTCTCCAGACATATGGCCATTTTTGGGCCTGGCGTGACGCCATGTGGGAAAGGATGGTTTTGAGGCTGAAGGCAGCAGGAAAGCCTGCAGCCCCCAGGTCTGTAGGGCTACGCAAGTGGTTCCCAAAGAGCTTTAGAACAAGGCATAGTTTTCCCTGCTGGCTCTTTGGGCGTGGGACCAGTCTCCAGCCATATGGCTATTTTTGGGCCTGGCGCGGCGCCAAGTGGGAAAGGGTGCTTTTGAGACTGAAGGCAGCAGGAAAGCCTGCAGCCCCCAGGTCTGTGGGGCTACGCAAGCGGTTCCCAAAGAGCTTTAGAACAAGGCATAGTTTTCCCTGCTGGCTCTTTGGGCGTGGGACCAGTCTCCAGACATATGGCCATTTTTGGGCCTGGCGCGGCGCCAAGTGGGAAAGGGTGCTTTTGAGGCTGAAGGCAGCAGGAAAGCCTGCAGCCCCCAGGTGTGTGGGGCTACGCAAGCGGTTCCCAAAGAGCTTTAGAACAAGGCATAGTTTTCCCTGCTGGCTCTTTGGGCGTGGAACCAATCTCCAGACATATGGCCATTTTTGTGCCTGGCGCGGCGCCAAGTGGGAAAGCGTGCTTTTGAGGCTGAAGAGAGCAGGAAAGCCTGCAGCCCCCAGGTGTGTGGGGCTACGCAAGCCGTTCCCAAAGAGCTTTAGAACAAGGCATAGTTTTCCCTGCTGGCTCTTTGGGCGTGGAACAAATCTCCAGACATATGGCCATTTTTTTGCCTGGCGTGGCACCTAGTGCGAAAGGGTTCTTCTGAGGCTGAAGAGAGCAGGAAAGCCTGCAGCCCCCAGGTGTGTGGGGCTACGCAAGCGGTTCCCCAAGAGCTTTAGAACAAGGCATAGTTTTCCCTGCTGGCTCTTTGGGCGTGGGACCAGTCTCCAGACATATGGCCATTTTTGGGCCTGGCGTGACGCCATGTGGGAAAGGATGGTTTTGAGGCTGAAGGCAGCAAGAAAGCCTGTAGCCCCCAGGTCTGTAGGGCTACGCAAGTGGTTCCCAAAGAGCTTTAGAACAAGGCATAGTTTTCCCTGCTGGCTCTTTGGGCGTGGGACCAGTCTCCAGCCATATGGCCATTTTTGGGCCTGGTGCGGCGCCAAGTGGGAAAGGGTGGTTTTGAGGCTGAAGGCAGCAGGAAAGCCTGTAAACCCCAGGTGTGTGGGGCTACGCAAGCGGTTCCCAAAGAGCTTTAGAACAAGGCATAATTTTCCGTGCTGGCTCTTTGGGCGTGGAACCAGTCTCCAGCCATATGGCTATTTTTGGGCCTAGCGCGGCGCCAAGTGGGAAAGGGTGGTTTTGAGGCTGAAGGCAGCAGGAAAGCCTGCAGCCCCCAGGTGTGTGGGGCTACGCAAGCGGTTCCCAAAGAGCTTTAGAACAAGGCATAGTTTTCCCTGCTGGCTCTTTGGGCGTGGGACCAGTCTCCAGACATATGGCCATTTTTGGGCCTGGCGCGGCGCCAAGTGGGAAAGGGTGGTTTTGAGGCTGAAGAGAGCAGGAAAGCCTGCAGCCCCCAGGTGTGTGGGGCTACGCAAGCGGTTCCCAAAGAGCTTTAGAACAAGGCATAGTTTTCCCTGCTGGCTCTTTGGGCGTGGAACCAATCTCCAGACATATGGCTATTTTTGGGCGTGGCGCACCTCCAAGTGCGAAAGGGTTCTTCTGAGGATGAAGAGAGCAGGAAAGCCTGCAGCCCCCAGGTGTGTGGGGCTACGCAAGCGGTTCCCAAAGAGCTTTAGAACAAGGCATAGTTTTCCCTGCTGGCTCTTTGGGAAAGGGACCAATCTCCAGACATATGGCCATTTTTGGGCCTGGCGCGGCGCCAAGTGGGAAAGCGTGCTTTTGAGGCTGAAGGCAGCAGGAAAGCCTGCAGCCCCCAGGTGTGTGGGGCTACGCAAGCGGTTCCCAAAGAGCTTTAGAACAAGGCATAGTTTTCCCTGCTGGCTCTTTGGGCGTGGGACCAATCTCCAGACATATGGCCATTTTTGGGCCTGGCGCGGCGCCAAGTGCGAAAGGGTTCTTCTGAGGCTGAAGAGAGCAGGAAAGCCTGCAGCCCCCAGGTGTGTGGGGCTACGCAAGCGGTTCCCAAAGAGCTTTAGAACAAGGCATAGTTTTCCCTGCTGGCTCTTTGGGCGTGGGACCAATCTCCAGACATATGGCCATTTTTGGGCCTGGCGCGGCGCCAAGTGCGAAAGGGTTCTTCTGAGGCTGAAAGCGCGAGGAAAGCCTGCAGCCCCCATGTGTGTGGGGCTACGCAAGCGGTTCCCAAAGAGCTTTAGAACAAGGCATAGTTTTCCCTGCTGGCTCTTTGGGAAAGGGACCAATCTCCAGACATATGGCCATTTTTGGGCCTGGCGTGACGCCATGTGGGAAAGGGTGGTTTTGAGGCTGAAGGCAGCAGGAAAGCCTGCAGCCCCCAGGTGTGTGGGGCTACGCAAGTGGTTCCCAAAGAGCTTTAGAACAAGGCATATTTTTCCCTGCTGGCTCTTTGGGCGTGGCACCAGTCTCCAGACATATGGCCATTTTTGTGCCTGGCGTGACGCCATGTGGGAAAGGGTGGTTTTGAGGCTGAAGGCAGCAGGAAAGCCTGCAGCCCCCAGGTGTGTGGGGCTACGCAAGCGGTTCCCAAAGAGCTTTAGAACAAGGCATAGTTTTCCCTGCTGGCTCTTTGGGCGTGGGACCAACCTCCAGACATATGGCCATTTTTGGGCCTGGCGCGGCGCCAATTGCGAAAGGGTTCTTCTGACGCTGAAAGCGCGAGAAAAGCCTGCAGCCCCCAGTTTGTGTGGGGCTACGCAAGCGGTTCCCAAAGAGCTTTAGAACAAGGCATAGTTTTCCCTGCTGGCTCTTTGGGCGTGGGACCAGTCTCCAGACATATGGCCATTTTTGGGCCTGGCGCGGCGCCAAGTGGGAAAGCGTGCTTTTGAGGCTGAAGGCAGCAGGAAAGCCTGCAGCCCCCAGGTGTGTGGGGCTACGCAAGCGGTTCCCAAAGAGCTTTAGAACAAGGCATAGTTTTCCCTGCTGGCTCTTTGGGCGTGGGACCAATCTCCAGACATATGGCCATTTTTGGGCCTGGCGCGGCGCCAAGTGCGAAAGGGTTCTTCTGAGGATGAAGAGAGCAGGAAAGCCTGCAGCCCCCAGGTGTGTGGGGCTACGCAAGCGGTTCCCAAAGAGCTTTAGAACAAGGCATAGTTTTCCCTGCTGGCTCTTTGGGCGTGGGACCAGTCTCCAGACATATGGCCATTTTTGGGCCTGGCGCGGCGCCAAGTGCGAAAGGGTTCTTCTGAGGCTGAAAGCGCGAGGAAAGCCTGCAGCCCCCAGGTGTGTGGGGCTACGCAAGCGGTTCCCAAAGAGCTTTAGAACAAGGCATAGTTTTCCCTGCTGGCTCTTTGGGCGTGGGACCAGTCTCCAGACATATGGCCATTTTTGGGCCTGGCGTGACGCCATGTGGGAAAGGGTGGTTTTGAGGCTGAAGGCAGCAGGAAAGCCTGCAGCCCCCAGGTGTGTGGGGCTACGCAAGTGGTTCCCAAAGAGCTTTAGAACAAGGCATATTTTTCCCTGCTGGCTCTTTGGGCGTGGCACCAGTCTCCAGACATATGGCCATTTTTGTGCCTGGCGTGACGCCATGTGGGAAAGGGTGGTTTTGAGGCTGAAGGCAGCAGGAAAGCCTGCAGCCCCCAGGTGTGTGGGGCTACGCAAACGGTTCCCAAAGAGCTTTAGAACAAGGCATAGTTTTCCCTGCTGGCTCTTTGGGCGTGGGACCAGTCTCCAGACATATGGCCATTTTTGGGCCTGGCGCGGCGCCAAGTGGGAAAGGGTGGTTTTGAGGCTGAAGAGAGCAGGAAAGCCTGCAGCCCCCAGGTGTGTGGGGCTACGCAAGCGGTTCCCAAAGAGCTTTAGAACAAGGCATAGTTTTCCCTGCTGGCTCTTTGGGCGTGGAACCAATCTCCAGACATATGGCTATTTTTGGGCGTGGCGCACCTCCAAGTGCGAAAGGGTTCTTCTGAGGATGAAGAGAGCAGGAAAGCCTGCAGCCCCCAGGTGTGTGGGGCTACGCAAGCGGTTCCCAAAGAGCTTTAGAACAAGGCATAGTTTTCCCTGCTGGCTCTTTGGGCGTGGGACCAATCTCCAGACATATGGCCATTTTTGGGCCTGGCGCGGCGCCAAGTGGGAAAGCGTGCTTTTGAGGCTGAAGGCAGCAGGAAAGCCTGCAGCCCCCAGGTGTGTGGGGCTACGCAAGCGGTTCCCAAAGAGCTTTAGAACAAGGCATAGTTTTCCCTGCTGGCTCTTTGGGCGTGGGACCAATCTCCAGACATATGGCCATTTTTGGGCCTGGCGCGGCGCCAAGTGCGAAAGGGTTCTTCTGAGGCTGAAGAGAGCAGGAAAGCCTGCAGCCCCCAGGTGTGTGGGGCTACGCAAGCGGTTCCCAAAGAGCTTTAGAACAAGGCATAGTTTTCCCTGCTGGCTCTTTGGGCGTGGGACCAATCTCCAGACATATGGCCATTTTTGGGCCTGGCGCGGCGCCAAGTGCGAAAGGGTTCTTCTGAGGCTGAAAGCGCGAGGAAAGCCTGCAGCCCCCATGTGTGTGGGGCTACGCAAGCGGTTCCCAAAGAGCTTTAGAACAAGGCATAGTTTTCCCTGCTGGCTCTTTGGGAAAGGGACCAATCTCCAGACATATGGCCATTTTTGGGCCTGGCGTGACGCCATGTGGGAAAGGGTGGTTTTGAGGCTGAAGGCAGCAGGAAAGCCTGCAGCCCCCAGGTGTGTGGGGCTACGCAAGCGGTTCCCAAAGAGCTTTAGAACAAGGCATAGTTTTCCCTGCTGGCTCTTTGGGCGTGGGACCAACCTCCAGACATATGGCCATTTTTGGGCCTGGCGCGGCGCCAATTGCGAAAGGGTTCTTCTGACGCTGAAAGCGCGAGAAAAGCCTGCAGCCCCCAGTTTGTGTGGGGCTACGCAAGCGGTTCCCAAAGAGCTTTAGAACAAGGCATAGTTTTCCCTGCTGGCTCTTTGGGCGTGGGACCAGTCTCCAGACATATGGCCATTTTTGGGCCTGGCGCGGCGCCAAGTGGGAAAGCGTGCTTTTGAGGCTGAAGGCAGCAGGAAAGCCTGCAGCCCCCAGGTGTGTGGGGCTACGCAAGCGGTTCCCAAAGAGCTTTAGAACAAGGCATAGTTTTCCCTGCTGGCTCTTTGGGCGTGGGACCAATCTCCAGACATATGGCCATTTTTGGGCCTGGCGCGGCGCCAAGTGCGAAAGGGTTCTTCTGAGGCTGAAAGCGCGAGGAAAGCCTGCAGCCCCCATGTGTGTGGGGCTACGCAAGCGGTTCCCAAAGAGCTTTAGAACAAGGCATAGTTTTCCCTGCTGGCTCTTTGGGAAAGGGACCAATCTCCAGACATATGGCCATTTTTGGGCCTGGCGTGACGCCATGTGGGAAAGGGTGGTTTTGAGGCTGAAGGCAGCAGGAAAGCCTGCAGCCCCCAGGTGTGTGGGGCTACGCAAGCGGTTCCCAAAGAGCTTTAGAACAAGGCATAGTTTTCCCTGCTGGCTCTTTGGGCGTGGGACCAACCTCCAGACATATGGCCATTTTTGGGCCTGGCGCGGTGCCAATTGCGAAAGGGTTCTTCTGACGCTGAAAGCGCGAGAAAAGCCTGCAGCCCCCAGTTTGTGTGGGGCTACGCAAGCGGTTCCCAAAGAGCTTTAGAACAAGGCATAGTTTTCCCTGCTGGCTCTTTGGGCGTGGGACCAGTCTCCAGACATATGGCCATTTTTGGGCCTGGCGCGGCGCCAAGTGGGAAAGCGTGCTTTTGAGGCTGAAGGCAGCAGGAAAGCCTGCAGCCCCCAGGTGTGTGGGGCTACGCAAGCGGTTCCCAAAGAGCTTTAGAACAAGGCATAGTTTTCCCTGCTGGCTCTTTGGGCGTGGGACCAATCTCCAGACATATGGCCATTTTTGGGCCTGGCGCGGCGCCAAGTGCGAAAGGGTTCTTCTGAGGATGAAGAGAGCAGGAAAGCCTGCAGCCCCCAGGTGTGTGGGGCTACGCAAGCGGTTCCCAAAGAGCTTTAGAACAAGGCATAGTTTTCCCTGCTGGCTCTTTGGGCGTGGGACCAGTCTCCAGACATATGGCCATTTTTGGGCCTGGCGCGGCGCCAAGTGCGAAAGGGTTCTTCTGACGCTGAAAGCGAGAGAAAAGCCTGCAGCCCCCAGTTTGTGTGGGGCTACGCAAGCGGTTCCCCAAGAGCTTTAGAACAAGGCATAGTTTTCCCTGCTGGCTCTTTGGGCGTGGGACCAGTCTCCAGACATATGGCTATTTTTGGGCGTGGCGCACCTCCAAGTGGGAAAGGGTTCTTCTGAGGATGAAGAGAGCAGGAAAGCCTGCAGCCCCCAGGTGTGTGGGGCTACGCAAGCGGTTCCCAAAGAGCTT
Source organism: Chroicocephalus ridibundus (assembly GCF_963924245.1). Lineage (NCBI taxonomy): Eukaryota > Metazoa > Chordata > Aves > Charadriiformes > Laridae > Chroicocephalus > Chroicocephalus ridibundus. Next base: position 581,509 of record NW_026961393.1, on the reverse strand, counting down.
TAGAACAAGGCATAGTTTTCCCTGCTGGCTCTTTGGGCGTGGGACCAGTCTCCAGACATATGGCCATTTTTGTGCCTGGCGCGGCGCCAAGTGGGAAAGCGTGCTTTTGAGGCTGAAGGCAGCAGGAAAGCCTGCAGCCCCCAGGTGTGTGGGGCTACGCAAGCCGTTCCCAAAGAGCTTTAGAACAAGGCATAGTTTTCCCTGCTGGCTCTTTGGGCGTGGCACCAGTCTCCAGACATATGGCCATTTTTGTGCCTGGCGAGGCGCCAAGTGCGAAAGGGTTCTTCTGAGGCTGAAAGCGCGAGGAAAGCCTGCAGCCCCCATGTGTGTGGGGCTACGCAAGCGGTTCCCAAAGAGCTTTAGAACAAGGCATAGTTTTCCCTGCTGGCTCTTTGGGAAAGGGACCAATCTCCAGACATATGGCCATTTTTGGGCCTGGCGTGACGCCATGTGGGAAAGGGTGCTTTTGAGACTGAAGGCAGCAGGAAAGCCTGCAGCCCCCAGGTCTGTGGGGCTACGCAAGCCGTTCCCAAAGAGCTTTAGAACAAGGCATAGTTTTCCCTGCTGGCTCTTTGGGCGTGGGACCAGTCTCCAGACATATGGCTATTTTTGGGCGTGGCGCACCTCCAAGTGGGAAAGGGTTCTTCTGAGGATGAAGAGAGCAGGAAAGCCTGCAGCCCCCAGGTGTGTGGGGCTACGCAAGCGGTTCCCAAAGAGCTTTAGAACAAGGCATAGTTTTCCCTGCTGGCTCTTTGGGAAAGGGACCAATCTCCAGACATATGGCCATTTTTGGGCCTGGCGCGGCGCCAAGTGGGAAAGCGTGCTTTTGAGGCTGAAGGCAGCAGGAAAGCCTGCAGCCCCCAGGTGTGTGGGGCTACGCAAGCGGTTCCCAAAGAGCTTCAGAACAAGGCATAGTTTTCCCTGCTGGCTCTTTGGGCGTGGGACCAATCTCCAGACATATGGCCATTTTTGGGCCTGGCGCGGCGCCAAGTGCGAAAGGGTTCTTCTGAGGCTGAAGGCAGCAGGAAAGCCTGCAGCCCCCAGGTGTGTGGGGCTACGCAAGTGGTTCCCAAAGAGCTTTAGAACAAGGCATAGTTTTCCCTGCTGGCTCTTTGGGCGTGGGACCAGTCTCCAGACATATGGCCATTTTTGGGCCTGGCGCGGCGCCAAGTGCGAAAGGGTTCTTCTGATGCTGAAAGCGCGAGGAAAGCCTGCAGCCCCCAGGTGTGTGGGGCTACGCAAGCGGTTCCCCAAGAGCTTTAGAACAAGGCATAGTTTTCCCTGCTGGCTCTTTGGGAAAGGGACCAATCTCCAGACATATGACCATTTTTGGGCCTGGCGTGACGCCATGTGGGAAAGGGTGGTTTTGAGGCTGAAGGCAGCAGGAAAGCCTGCAGCCCCCAGGTGTGTGGGGCTACGCAAGCGGTTCCCAAAGAGCTTTAGAACAAGGCATAGTTTTCCCTGCTGGCTCTTTGGGCGTGGGACCAACCTCCAGACATATGGCCATTTTTGGGCCTGGCGCGGCGCCAAGTGCGAAAGGGTTCTTCTGAGGCTGAAGGCAGCAGGAAAGCCTGCAGCCCCCAGGTGTGTGGGGCTACGCAAGCGGTTCCCAAAGAGCTTTAGAACAAGGCATAGTTTTCCCTGCTGGCTCTTTGGGCGTGGAACCAATCTCCAGACATATGGCCATTTTTGTGCCTGGCGCGGCGCCAAGTGGGAAAGCGTGCTTTTGAGGCTGAAGAGAGCAGGAAAGCCTGCAGCCCCCAGGTGTGTGGGGCTACGCAAGCGGTTCCCAAAGAGCTTTAGAACAAGGCATAGTTTTCCCTGCTGGCTCTTTGGGCGTGGCACCAGTCTCCAGACATATGGCCATTTTTGTGCCTGGCGAGGCGCCAAGTGCGAAAGGGTTCTTCTGAGGCTGAAAGCGCGAGGAAAGCCTGCAGCCCCCATGTGTGTGGGGCTACGCAAGCGGTTCCCAAAGAGCTTTAGAACAAGGCATAGTTTTCCCTGCTGGCTCTTTGGGAAAGGGACCAATCTCCAGACATATGGCCATTTTTGGGCCTGGCGTGACGCCATGTGGGAAAGGGTGCTTTTGAGACTGAAGGCAGCAGGAAAGCCTGCAGCCCCCAGGTGTGTGGGGCTACGCAAGCCGTTCCCAAAGAGCTTTAGAACAAGGCATAGTTTTCCCTGCTGGCTCTTTGGGCGTGGGACCAGTCTCCAGACATATGGCTATTTTTGGGCGTGGCGCACCTCCAAGTGGGAAAGGGTTCTTCTGAGGATGAAGAGAGCAGGAAAGCCTGCAGCCCCCAGGTGTGTGGGGCTACGCAAGCGGTTCCCAAAGAGCTTTAGAACAAGGCATAGTTTTCCCTGCTGGCTCTTTGGGAAAGGGACCAATCTCCAGACATATGGCCATTTTTGGGCCTGGCGCGGCGCCAAGTGGGAAAGCGTGCTTTTGAGGCTGAAGGCAGCAGGAAAGCCTGCAGCCCCCAGGTGTGTGGGGCTACGCAAGCGGTTCCCAAAGAGCTTCAGAACAAGGCATAGTTTTCCCTGCTGGCTCTTTGGGCGTGGGACCAATCTCCAGACATATGGCCATTTTTGGGCCTGGCGCGGCGCCAAGTGCGAAAGGGTTCTTCTGAGGCTGAAGGCAGCAGGAAAGCCTGCAGCCCCCAGGTGTGTGGGGCTACGCAAGTGGTTCCCAAAGAGCTTTAGAACAAGGCATAGTTTTCCCTGCTGGCTCTTTGGGCGTGGGACCAGTCTCCAGACATATGGCCATTTTTGGGCCTGGCGCGGCGCCAAGTGCGAAAGGGTTCTTCTGATGCTGAAAGCGCGAGGAAAGCCTGCAGCCCCCAGGTGTGTGGGGCTACGCAAGCGGTTCCCAAAGAGCTTTAGAACAAGGCATAGTTTTCCCTGCTGGCTCTTTGGGAAAGGGACCAATCTCCAGACATATGACCATTTTTGGGCCTGGCGTGACGCCATGTGGGAAAGGGTGGTTTTGAGGCTGAAGGCAGCAGGAAAGCCTGCAGCCCCCAGGTGTGTGGGGCTACGCAAGCCGTTCCCAAAGAGCTTTAGAACAAGGCATAGTTTTCCCTGCTGGCTCTTTGGGCGTGGGACCAGTCTCCAGCCATATGGCCATTTTTGGGCCTGGCGCGGCGCCAAGTGCGAAAGGGTTCTTCTGAGGCTGAAGGCAGCAGGAAAGCCTGCAGCCCCCAGGTGTGTGGGGCTACGCAAGTGGTTCCCAAAGAGCTTTAGAACAAGGCATAGTTTTCCCTGCTGGCTCTTTGGGCGTGGGACCAGTCTCCAGACATATGGCCATTTTTGGGCCTGGCGCGGCGCCAAGTGCGAAAGGGTTCTTCTGATGCTGAAAGCGCGAGGAAAGCCTGCAGCCCCCAGGTGTGTGGGGCTACGCAAGCGGTTCCCAAAGAGCTTTAGAACAAGGCATAGTTTTCCCTGCTGGCTCTTTGGGAAAGGGACCAATCTCCAGACATATGACCATTTTTGGGCCTGGCGTGACGCCATGTGGGAAAGGGTGGTTTTGAGGCTGAAGGCAGCAGGAAAGCCTGCAGCCCCCAGGTGTGTGGGGCTACGCAAGCCGTTCCCAAAGAGCTTTAGAACAAGGCATAGTTTTCCCTGCTGGCTCTTTGGGCGTGGGACCAGTCTCCAGCCATATGGCCATTTTTGGGCCTGGCGCGGCGCCAAGTGGGAAAGGGTTCTTCTGAGGCTGAAGAGAGAAGGAAAGCCTGCAGCCCCCAGGTGTGTGGGGCTACGCAAGCGGTTCCCAAAGAGCTTTAGAACAAGGCATAGTTTTCCCTGCTGGCTCTTTGGGCGTAGAACAAATCTCCAGACATATGGCCATTTTTGTGCCTGGCGTGGCGCCAAGTGCGAAAGGGTTCTTCTGAGGCTGAAGAGAGCAGGAAAGCCTGCAGCCCCCAGGTGTGTGGGGCTACGCAAGCGGTTCCCAAAGAGCTTTAGAACAAGGCATAGTTTTCCCTGCTGGCTCTTTGGGCGTGGGACCAGTCTCCAGCCATATGGCCATTTTTTTGCCTGGCGTGACGCCATGTGGGAAAGGGTGGTTTTGAGGCTGAAGGCAGCAGGAAAGCCTGCAGCCCCCAGGTGTGTGGGGCTACGCAAACGGTTCCCAAAGAGCTTTAGAACAAGGCATAGTTTTCCCTGCTGGCTCTTTGGGCGTGGGACCAACCTCCAGACATATGGCCATTTTTGGGCCTGGCGCGGCGCCAATTGCGAAAGGGTTCTTCTGACGCTGAAAGCGAGAGAAAAGCCTGCAGCCCCCAGTTTGTGTGGGGCTACGCAAGCGGTTCCCCAAGAGCTTTAGAACAAGGCATAGTTTTCCCTGCTGGCTCTTTGGGCGTGGGACCAGTCTCCAGACATATGGCCATTTTTGGGCCTGGCGCGGCGCCAAGTGGGAAAGGGTGTTTTTGAGGCTGAAGGCAGCAGGAAAGCCTGCAGCCCCCAGGTGTGTGGGGCTACGCAAGCCGTTCCCAAAGAGCTTTAGAACAAGGCATAGTTTTCCCTGCTGGCTCTTTGGGCGTGGAACCAATCTCCAGACATATGGCCATTTTTGTGCCTGGCGCGGCGCCAAGTGGGAAAGCGTGCTTTTGAGGCTGAAGAGAGCAGGAAAGCCTGCAGCCCCCAGGTGTGTGGGGCTACGCAAGCCGTTCCCAAAGAGCTTTAGAACAAGGCATAGTTTTCCCTGCTGGCTCTTTGGGCGTGGCACCAGTCTCCAGACATATGGCCATTTTTGTGCCTGGCGAGGCGCCAAGTGCGAAAGGGTTCTTCTGAGGCTGAAAGCGCGAGGAAAGCCTGCAGCCCCCATGTGTGTGGGGCTACGCAAGCGGTTCCCAAAGAGCTTTAGAACAAGGCATAGTTTTCCCTGCTGGCTCTTTGGGAAAGGGACCAATCTCCAGACATATGGCCATTTTTGGGCCTGGCGTGACGCCATGTGGGAAAGGGTGCTTTTGAGACTGAAGGCAGCAGGAAAGCCTGCAGCCCCCAGGTCTGTGGGGCTACGCAAGCCGTTCCCAAAGAGCTTTAGAACAAGGCATAGTTTTCCCTGCTGGCTCTTTGGGCGTGGGACCAGTCTCCAGACATATGGCTATTTTTGGGCGTGGCGCACCTCCAAGTGGGAAAGGGTTCTTCTGAGGATGAAGAGAGCAGGAAAGCCTGCAGCCCCCAGGTGTGTGGGGCTACGCAAGCGGTTCCCAAAGAGCTTTAGAACAAGGCATAGTTTTCCCTGCTGGCTCTTTGGGAAAGGGACCAATCTCCAGACATATGGCCATTTTTGGGCCTGGCGCGGCGCCAAGTGGGAAAGCGTGCTTTTGAGGCTGAAGGCAGCAGGAAAGCCTGCAGCCCCCAGGTGTGTGGGGCTACGCAAGCGGTTCCCAAAGAGCTTCAGAACAAGGCATAGTTTTCCCTGCTGGCTCTTTGGGCGTGGGACCAATCTCCAGACATATGGCCATTTTTGGGCCTGGCGCGGCGCCAAGTGCGAAAGGGTTCTTCTGAGGCTGAAGGCAGCAGGAAAGCCTGCAGCCCCCAGGTGTGTGGGGCTACGCAAGTGGTTCCCAAAGAGCTTTAGAACAAGGCATAGTTTTCCCTGCTGGCTCTTTGGGCGTGGGACCAGTCTCCAGACATATGGCCATTTTTGGGCCTGGCGCGGCGCCAAGTGCGAAAGGGTTCTTCTGATGCTGAAAGCGCGAGGAAAGCCTGCAGCCCCCAGGTGTGTGGGGCTACGCAAGCGGTTCCCAAAGAGCTTTAGAACAAGGCATAGTTTTCCCTGCTGGCTCTTTGGGAAAGGGACCAATCTCCAGACATATGACCATTTTTGGCCCTGGCGTGACGCCATGTGGGAAAGGGTGGTTTTGAGGCTGAAGGCAGCAGGAAAGCCTGCAGCCCCCAGGTGTGTGGGGCTACGCAAGCCGTTCCCAAAGAGCTTTAGAACAAGGCATAGTTTTCCCTGCTGGCTCTTTGGGCGTGGGACCAGTCTCCAGCCATATGGCCATTTTTGGGCCTGGCGCGGCGCCAAGTGGGAAAGGGTTCTTCTGAGGCTGAAGAGAGAAGGAAAGCCTGCAGCCCCCAGGTGTGTGGGGCTACGCAAGCGGTTCCCAAAGAGCTTTAGAACAAGGCATAGTTTTCCCTGCTGGCTCTTTGGGCGTAGAACAAATCTCCAGACATATGGCCATTTTTGTGCCTGGCGTGGCGCCAAGTGCGAAAGGGTTCTTCTGAGGCTGAAGAGAGCAGGAAAGCCTGCAGCCCCCAGGTGTGTGGGGCTACGCAAGCGGTTCCCAAAGAGCTTTAGAACAAGGCATAGTTTTCCCTGCTGGCTCTTTGGGCGTGGGACCAGTCTCCAGCCATATGGCCATTTTTTTGCCTGGCGTGACGCCATGTGGGAAAGGGTGGTTTTGAGGCTGAAGGCAGCAGGAAAGCCTGCAGCCCCCAGGTGTGTGGGGCTACGCAAACGGTTCCCAAAGAGCTTTAGAACAAGGCATAGTTTTCCCTGCTGGCTCTTTGGGCGTGGGACCAACCTCCAGACATATGGCCATTTTTGGGCCTGGCGCGGCGCCAATTGCGAAAGGGTTCTTCTGACGCTGAAAGCGAGAGAAAAGCCTGCAGCCCCCAGTTTGTGTGGGGCTACGCAAGCGGTTCCCCAAGAGCTTTAGAACAAGGCATAGTTTTCCCTGCTGGCTCTTTGGGCGTGGGACCAGTCTCCAGACATATGGCCATTTTTGGGCCTGGCGCGGCGCCAAGTGGGAAAGGGTGTTTTTGAGGCTGAAGGCAGCAGGAAAGCCTGCAGCCCCCAGGTGTGTGGGGCTACGCAAGCCGTTCCCAAAGAGCTTTAGAACAAGGCATAGTTTTCCCTGCTGGCTCTTTGGGCGTGGAACCAATCTCCAGACATATGGCCATTTTTGTGCCTGGCGCGGCGCCAAGTGGGAAAGCGTGCTTTTGAGGCTGAAGAGAGCAGGAAAGCCTGCAGCCCCCAGGTGTGTGGGGCTACGCAAGCCGTTCCCAAAGAGCTTTAGAACAAGGCATAGTTTTCCCTGCTGGCTCTTTGGGCGTGGCACCAGTCTCCAGACATATGGCCATTTTTGTGCCTGGCGAGGCGCCAAGTGCGAAAGGGTTCTTCTGAGGCTGAAAGCGCGAGGAAAGCCTGCAGCCCCCATGTGTGTGGGGCTACGCAAGCGGTTCCCAAAGAGCTTTAGAACAAGGCATAGTTTTCCCTGCTGGCTCTTTGGGAAAGGGACCAATCTCCAGACATATGGCCATTTTTGGGCCTGGCGTGACGCCATGTGGGAAAGGGTGCTTTTGAGACTGAAGGCAGCAGGAAAGCCTGCAGCCCCCAGGTCTGTGGGGCTACGCAAGCCGTTCCCAAAGAGCTTTAGAACAAGGCATAGTTTTCCCTGCTGGCTCTTTGGGCGTGGGACCAGTCTCCAGACATATGGCTATTTTTGGGCGTGGCGCACCTCCAAGTGGGAAAGGGTTCTTCTGAGGATGAAGAGAGCAGGAAAGCCTGCAGCCCCCAGGTGTGTGGGGCTACGCAAGCGGTTCCCAAAGAGCTTTAGAACAAGGCATAGTTTTCCCTGCTGGCTCTTTGGGAAAGGGACCAATCTCCAGACATATGGCCATTTTTGGGCCTGGCGCGGCGCCAAGTGGGAAAGCGTGCTTTTGAGGCTGAAGGCAGCAGGAAAGCCTGCAGCCCCCAGGTGTGTGGGGCTACGCAAGCGGTTCCCAAAGAGCTTCAGAACAAGGCATAGTTTTCCCTGCTGGCTCTTTGGGCGTGGGACCAATCTCCAGACATATGGCCATTTTTGGGCCTGGCGCGGCGCCAAGTGCGAAAGGGTTCTTCTGAGGCTGAAGGCAGCAGGAAAGCCTGCAGCCCCCAGGTGTGTGGGGCTACGCAAGTGGTTCCCAAAGAGCTTTAGAACAAGGCATAGTTTTCCCTGCTGGCTCTTTGGGCGTGGGACCAGTCTCCAGACATATGGCCATTTTTGGGCCTGGCGCGGCGCCAAGTGCGAAAGGGTTCTTCTGATGCTGAAAGCGCGAGGAAAGCCTGCAGCCCCCAGGTGTGTGGGGCTACGCAAGCGGTTCCCAAAGAGCTTTAGAACAAGGCATAGTTTTCCCTGCTGGCTCTTTGGGAAAGGGACCAATCTCCAGACATATGACCATTTTTGGCCCTGGCGTGACGCCATGTGGGAAAGGGTGGTTTTGAGGCTGAAGGCAGCAGGAAAGCCTGCAGCCCCCAGGTGTGTGGGGCTACGCAAGCCGTTCCCAAAGAGCTTTAGAACAAGGCATAGTTTTCCCTGCTGGCTCTTTGGGCGTGGGACCAGTCTCCAGCCATATGGCCATTTTTGGGCCTGGCGCGGCGCCAAGTGGGAAAGGGTTCTTCTGAGGCTGAAGAGAGAAGGAAAGCCTGCAGCCCCCAGGTGTGTGGGGCTACGCAAGCGGTTCCCAAAGAGCTTTAGAACAAGGCATAGTTTTCCCTGCTGGCTCTTTGGGCGTAGAACAAATCTCCAGACATATGGCCATTTTTGTGCCTGGCGTGGCGCCAAGTGCGAAAGGGTTCTTCTGAGGCTGAAGAGAGCAGGAAAGCCTGCAGCCCCCAGGTGTGTGGGGCTACGCAAGCGGTTCCCAAAGAGCTTTAGAACAAGGCATAGTTTTCCCTGCTGGCTCTTTGGGCGTGGGACCAGTCTCCAGCCATATGGCCATTTTTTTGCCTGGCGTGACGCCATGTGGGAAAGGGTTGTTTTGAGGCTGAAGGCAGCAGGAAAGCCTGCAGCCCCCAGGTGTGTGGGGCTACGCAAACGGTTCCCAAAGAGCTTTAGAACAAGGCATAGTTTTCCCTGCTGGCTCTTTGGGCGTGGGACCAACCTCCAGACATATGGCCATTTTTGGGCCTGGCGCGGCGCCAATTGCGAAAGGGTTCTTCTGACGCTGAAAGTGAGAGAAAAGCCTGCAGCCCCCAGTTTGTGTGGGGCTACGCAAGCGGTTCCCAAAGAGCTTTAGAACAAGGCATAGTTTTCCCTGCTGGCTCTTTGGGCGTGGGACCAGTCTCCAGACATATGGCCATTTTTGGGCCTGGCGCGGCGCCAAGTGGGAAAGGGTGGTTTTGAGGCTGAAGGCAGCAGGAAAGCCTGCAGCCCCCAGGTCTGTGGGGCTACGCAAGCGGTTCCCAAAGAGCTTTAGAACAAGGCATAGTTTTCCCTGCTGGCTCTTTGGGCGTGGAACCAATCTCCAGACATATGGCCATTTTTGGGCCTGGCGCGGCGCCAAGTGGGAAAGGGTGCTTTTGAGGCTGAAGAGAGCAGGAAAGCCTGCAGCCCCCAGGTGTGTGGGGCTACGCAAGCCGTTCCCAAAGAGCTTTAGAACAAGGCATAGTTTTCCCTGCTGGCTCTTTGGGCGTGGCACCAGTCTCCAGACATATGGCCATTTTTGTGCCTGGCGTGGCGCCAAGTGCGAAAGGGTTCTTCTGAGGCTGAAGACAGCAGGAAAGCCTGCAGCCCCCAGGTGTGTGGGGCTACGCAAGCGGTTCCCAAAGAGCTTTAGAACAAGGCATAGTTTTCCCTGCTGGCTCTTTGGGCGTGGGACCAGTCTCCAGACATATGGCCATTTTTGGGCCTGGCGTGACGCCATGTGGGAAAGGATGGTTTTGAGGCTGAAGGCAGCAGGAAAGCCTGCAGCCCCCAGGTCTGTAGGGCTACGCAAGTGGTTCCCAAAGAGCTTTAGAACAAGGCATAGTTTTCCCTGCTGGCTCTTTGGGCGTGGGACCAGTCTCCAGCCATATGGCTATTTTTGGGCCTGGCGCGGCGCCAAGTGGGAAAGGGTGCTTTTGAGACTGAAGGCAGCAGGAAAGCCTGCAGCCCCCAGGTCTGTGGGGCTACGCAAGCGGTTCCCAAAGAGCTTTAGAACAAGGCATAGTTTTCCCTGCTGGCTCTTTGGGCGTGGGACCAGTCTCCAGACATATGGCCATTTTTGGGCCTGGCGCGGCGCCAAGTGGGAAAGCGTGCTTTTGAGGCTGAAGGCAGCAGGAAAGCCTGCAGCCCCCAGGTGTGTGGGGCTACGCAAGCGGTTCCCAAAGAGCTTTAGAACAAGGCATAGTTTTCCCTGCTGGCTCTTTGGGCGTGGGACCAATCTCCAGACATATGGCCATTTTTGGGCCTGGCGCGGCGCCAAGTGCGAAAGGGTTCTTCTGAGGCTGAAGAGAGCAGGAAAGCCTGCAGCCCCCAGGTGTGTGGGGCTACGCAAGCGGTTCCCAAAGAGCTTTAGAACAAGGCATAGTTTTCCCTGCTGGCTCTTTGGGCGTGGGACCAGTCTCCAGACATATGGCCATTTTTGGGACTGGCGCAGCGCCAAGTGCGAAAGGGTTCTTCTGAGGCTGAAAGCGCGAGGAAAGCCTGCAGCCCCCATGTGTGTGGGGCTACGCAAGCGGTTCCCAAAGAGCTTTAGAACAAGGCATAGTTTTCCCTGCTGGCTCTTTGGGAAAGGGACCAATCTCCAGACATATGGCCATTTTTGGGCCTGGCGTGACGCCATGTGGGAAAGGGTGCTTTTGAGACTGAAGGCAGCAGTAAAGCCTGCAGCCCCCAGGTCTGTGGGGCTACGCAAGCGGTTCCCAAAGAGCTTTAGAACAAGGCATAGTTTTCCCTGCTGGCTCTTTGGGCGTGGGACCAGTCTCCAGACATATGGCTATTTTTGGGCGTGGCGCACCTCCAAGTGCGAAAGGGTTCTTCTGAGGATGAAGAGAGCAGGAAAGCCTGCAGCCCCCAGGTGTGTGGGGCTACGCAAGCGGTTCCCAAAGAGCTTTAGAACAAGGCATAGTTTTCCCTGCTGGCTCTTTGGGAAAGGGACCAATCTCCAGACATATGGCCATTTTTGGGCCTGGCGCGGCGCCAAGTGGGAAAGCGTGCTTTTGAGGCTGAAGGCAGCAGGAAAGCCTGCAGCCCCCAGGTGTGTGGGGCTACGCAAGCGGTTCCCAAAGAGCTTCAGAACAAGGCATAGTTTTCCCTGCTGGCTCTTTGGGCGTGGGACCAATCTCCAGACATATGGCCATTTTTGGGCCTGGCGCGGCGCCAAGTGCGAAAGGGTTCTTCTGAGGCTGAAAGCGCGAGGAAAGCCTGCAGCCCCCAGGTGTGTGGGGCTACGCAAGCGGTTCCCAAAGAGCTTTAGAACAAGGCATAGTTTTCCCTGCTGGCTCTTTGGGAAAGGGACCAATCTCCAGACATATGACCATTTTTGGGCCTGGCGTGACGCCATGTGGGAAAGGGTGGTTTTGAGGCTGAAGGCAGCAGGAAAGCCTGCAGCCCCCAGGTGTGTGGGGCTACGCAAGTGGTTCCCAAAGAGCTTTAGAACAAGGCATAGTTTTCCCTGCTGGCTCTTTGGGCGTGTGACCAGTCTCCAGCCATATGGCCATTTTTGGGCCTGGCGCGGCGCCAAGTGGGAAAGGGTTCTTCTGAGGCTGAAGAGAGAAGGAAAGCCTGCAGCCCCCAGGTGTGTGGGGCTACGCAAGCGGTTCCCAAAGAGCTTTAGAACAAGGCATAGTTTTCCCTGCTGGCTCTTTGGGCGTAGAACAAATTTCCAGACATATGGCCATTTTTGTGCCTGGCGTGGCGCCAAGTGCGAAAGGGTTCTTCTGAGGCTGAAGAGAGCAGGAAAGCCTGCAGCCCCCAGGTGTGTGGGGCTACGCAAGCGGTTCCCAAAGAGCTTTAGAACAAGGCATAGTTTTCCCTGCTGGCTCTTTGGGCGTGGGACCAGTCTCCAGCCATATGGCCATTTTTGTGCCTGGCGTGACGCCATGTGGGAAAGGGTGGTTTTGAGGCTGAAGGCAGCAGGAAAGCCTGCAGCCCCCAGGTGTGTGGGGCTTCGCAAGCGGTTCCCAAATAGCTTTAGAACAAGGCATAGTTTTCCCTGCTGGCTCTTTGGGCGTGGGACCAGTCTCCAGCCATATGGCTATTTTTGGGCATGGCGCGGCGCGAAGTGGGAAATGGTGGTTTTGAGGCTGAAGGCAGCAGGAAAGCCTGCAGCCCCCAGGTCTGTGGGGCTACGCAAGCGGTTCCCAAAGAGCTTTAGAACAAGGCATAGTTTTCCCTGCTGGCTCTTTGGGCGTGGGACCAGTCTCCAGACATATGGCCATTTTTGGGCCTGGCGCGGCGCCAAGTGGGAAAGGGTGGTTTTGAGGCTGAAGGCAGCAGGAAAGCCTGCAGCCCCCAGGTGTGTGGGGCTACGCAAGCGGTTCCCAAAGAGCTTTAGAACAAGGCATAGTTTTCCCTGCTGGCTCTTTGGGCGTGGAACAAATCTCCAGACATATGGCCATTTTTGTGCCTGGCGTGGCGCCAAGTGCGAAAGGGTTCTTCTGAGGCTGAAGAGAGCAGGAAAGCCTGCAGCCCCCAGGTGTGTGGGGCTACGCAAGCGGTTCCCAAAGAGCTTTAGAACAAGGCATAGTTTTCCCTGCTGGCTCTTTGGGCGTGGGACCAATCTCCAGACATATGGCCATTTTTGTGCCTGGCGCGGCGCCAAGTGCGAAAGGGTTCTTCTGAGGCTGAAGAGAGCAGGAAAGCCTGCAGCCCCCAGGTGTGTGGGGCTACGCAAGCCGTTCCCAAAGAGCTTTAGAACAAGGCATAGTTTTCCCTGCTGGCTCTTTGGGCGTGGGACTAGTCTCCAGACATATGGCCATTTTTGGGCCTGGCGTGACGCCATGAGGGAAAGGGTGATTTTGAGGCTGAAGGCAGCAGGAAAGCCTGCAGCCCCCAGGTGTGTGGGGCTACGCAAGCGGTTCCCAAAGAGCTTTAGAAGAAGGCATAGTTTTCCCTGCTGGCTCTTTGGGTGTGGGACCAGTCTCCAGCCATATGGCAATTTTTGGGCATGGCGCGGCGAGAAGTGGGAAATGGTGGTTTTGAGGCTGAAGGCAGCAGGAAAGCCTGCAGCCCCCAGGTCTGTGGGGCTACGCAAGTGGTTCCCAAAGAGCTTTAGAACAAGGCATAGTTTTCCCTGCTGGCTCTTTGGGCATGGGACCATTCTCCAGACATATGGCCATTTTTGGGCCTGGCGCGGCGCCAAGTGGAAAAGCGTGCTTTTGAGGCTGAAGAGAGCAGGAAAGCCTGCAGCCCCCAGGTGTGTGGGGCTACGCAAGCGGTTCCCAAAGAGCTTTAGAACAAGGCATAGTTTTCCCTGCTGGCTCTTTGGGCGTGGGACCAATCTCCAGACATATGGCCATTTTTGTGCCTGGCGCGGCGCCAAGTGCGAAAGGGTTCTTCTGAGGCTGAAGGCAGCAGGAAAGCCTGCAGCCCCCAGGTGTGTGGGGCTACGCAAGCCGTTCCCAAAGAGCTTTAGAACAAGGCATAGTTTTCCCTGCTGGCTCTTTGGGCATGGAACAAATCTCCAGACATATGGCCATTTTTGGGCCTGGCGAGGCGCCAAGTGCGAAAGGGTTCTTGTGAGGCTGAAGGCAGCAGGAAAGCCTGCAGCCCCCAGGTGTGTGGGGCTACGCAAGCGGTTCCCAAAGAGCTTTAGAACAAGGCATAGTTTTCCCTGCTGGCTCTTTGGGCGTGGGACCAATCTCCAGACATATGGCCATTTTTGGGCCTGGCGTTACGCCAAGTGGGAAAGGGTGGTTTTGAGGCTGAAGGCAGCAGGAAAGCCTGCAGCCCCCAGGTCTGTGGGGCTACGCAAGCGGTTCCCAAAGAGCTTTAGAACAAGGCATAGTTTTTCCTGCTGGCTCTTTGGGCGTGGGACCAGTCTCCAGACATATGGCCATTTTTGTGCCTGGCGCGGCGCCAAGTGGGAAAGCGTGCTTTGAGGCTGAAGAGAGCAGGAAAGCCTGCAGCCCCCAGGTGTGTGGGGCTACGCAAGCCGTTCCCAAAGAGCTTTAGAACAAGGCATAGTTTTCCCTGCTGGCTCTTTGGGCGTGGAACCAATCTCCAGACATATGGCCATTTTTGTGCCTGGCGCGGCGCCAAGTGCGAAAGGGTTCTTCTGAGGCTGAAGAGAGCAGGAAAGCCTGCAGCCCCCAGATGTGTGGGGCTACGCAAGCCATTCCCAAAGAGCTTTAGAACAAGGCATAGTTTTCCCTGCTGGCTCTTTGGGTGTGGGACCAATCTCCAGACATATGGCCATTTTTGTGCCTGGCGCGGCGCCAAGTGCGAAAGGGTTCTTCTGAGGCTGAAGAGAGCAGGAAAGCCTGCAGCCCCCAGGTGTGTGGGGCTACGCAAGCCGTTCCAAAAGAGCTTTAGAACAAGGCATAGTTTTCCCTGCTGGCTCTTTGGGCGTGGGACTAGTCTCCAGACATATGGCCATTTCTGTGCCTGGCGTGACGCCATGAGGGAAAGGGTGGTTTTGAGGCTGAAGGCAGCAGGAAAGCCTGCAGCCCCCAGGTGTGTGGGGCTACGCAAGCAGTTCCCAAAGAGCTTTAGAAGAAGGCATAGTTTTCCCTGCTGGCTCTTTGGGTGTGGGACCAGTCTCCAGCCATATGGCAATTTTTGGGCATGGCGCGGCGAGAAGTGGGAAATGGTGGTTTTGAGGCTGAAGGCAGCAGGAAAGCCTGCAGCCCCCAGGTCTGTGGGGCTACGCAAGCCGTTCCCAAAGAGCTTTAGAACAAGGCATAGTTTTCCCTGCTGGCTCTTTGGGCATGGGACCAGTCTCCAGCCATATGGCCATTTTTGGGCCTGGCGCGGCGCCAAGTGGGAAAGCGTGCTTTTGAGGCTGAAGAGAGCAGGAAAGCCTGCAGCCCCCAGGTGTGTGGGGCTACGCAAGCGGTTCCCAAAGAGCTTTAGAACAAGGCATAGTTTTCCCTGCTGGCTCTTTGGGCGTGGGACCAGTCTCCAGACATATGGCCATTTCTGTGCCTGGCGTGACGCCATGTGGGAAAGGGTGGTTTTGAGGCTGAAGGCAGCAGGAAAGCCTGCAGCGCCCAGGTGTCTGGGGCTATGCAAGCGGTTCCCAAAGAGCTTTAGAACAAGGCATAGTTTTCCCTGCTGGCTCTTTGGGTGTGGGACCAGTCTCCAGCCATATGGCCATTTTTGTGCCTGGCGCAGCGCCAAGTGGGAAAGCGTGCTTTGAGGCTGAAGAGAGCAGGAAAGCCTGCAGCCCCCAGGTCTGTGGGGCTACGCAAGCCGTTCCCAAAGACCTTTAGAACAAGGCATAGTTTTCCCTGCTGGCTCTTTGGGCGTGGAACCAATCTCCAGACATATGGCCATTTTTGTGCCTGGCGCGGCGCCAAGTGCGAAAGGGTTCTTCTGAGGCTGAAGAGAGCAGGAAAGCCTGCAGCCCCCAGGTGTGTGGGGCTACGCAAGCCGTTCCCAAAGAGCTTTAGAACAAGGCATAGTTTTCCCTGCTGGCTCTTTGGGCGTGGGACCAATCTCCAGACATATGGCCATTTTTGTGCCTGGCGCGGCGCCAAGTGCGAAAGGGTTCTTCTGAGGCTGAAGAGAGCAGGAAAGCCTGCAGCCCCCAGGTGTGTGGGGCTACGCAAGCCGTTCCCAAAGAGCTTTAGAACAAGGCATAGTTTTCCCTGCTGGCTCTTTGGGCGTGGGACCAGTCTCCAGCCATATGGCAATTTTTGGGCATGGCGCGGCGAGAAGTGGGAAATGGTGGTTTTGAGGCTGAAGGCAGCAGGAAAGCCTGCAGCCCCCAGGTGTGTGGGGCTACGCAAGTGGTTCCCAAAGAGCTTTAGAACAAGGCATAGTTTTCCCTGCTGGCTCTTTGGGCATGGGACCATTCTCCAGACATATGGCCATTTTTGGGCCTGGCGCGGCGCCAAGTGGGAAAGCGTGCTTTTGAGGCTGAAGAGAGCAGGAAAGCCTGCAGCCCCCAGGTGTGTGGGGCTACGCAAGCGGTTCCCAAAGAGCTTTAGAACAAGGCATAGTTTTCCCTGCTGGCTCTTTGGGCGTGGGACCAATCTCCAGACATATGGCCATTTTTGTGCCTGGCGCGGCGCCAAGTGCGAAAGGGTTCTTCTGAGGCTGAAGGCAGCAGGAAAGCCTGCAGCCCCCAGGTGTGTGGGGCTACGCAAGCCGTTCCCAAAGAGCTTTAGAACAAGGCATAGTTTTCCCTGCTGGCTCTTTGGGCATGGAACAAATCTCCAGACATATGGCCATTTTTGGGCCTGGCGAGGCGCCAAGTGCGAAAGGGTTCTTGTGAGGCTGAAGGCAGCAGGAAAGCCTGCAGCCCCCAGGTGTGTGGGGCTACGCAAGCGGTTCCCAAAGAGCTTTAGAACAAGGCATAGTTTTCCCTGCTGGCTCTTTGGGCGTGGGACCAATCTCCAGACATATGGCCATTTTTGGGCCTGGCGTTACGCCAAGTGGGAAAGGGTGGTTTTGAGGCTGAAGGCAGCAGGAAAGCCTGCAGCCCCCAGGTCTGTGGGGCTACGCAAGCGGTTCCCAAAGAGCTTTAGAACAAGGCATAGTTTTTCCTGCTGGCTCTTTGGGCGTGGGAGCAGTCTCCAGACATATGGCCATTTTTGTGCCTGGCGCGGCGCCAAGTGGGAAAGCGTGCTTTGAGGCTGAAGAGAGCAGGAAAGCCTGCAGCCCCCAGGTGTGTGGGGCTACGCAAGCCGTTCCCAAAGAGCTTTAGAACAAGGCATAGTTTTCCCTGCTGGCTCTTTGGGCGTGGAACCAATCTCCAGACATATGGCCATTTTTGTGCCTGGCGCGGCGCCAAGTGCGAAAGGGTTCTTCTGAGGCTGAAGAGAGCAGGAAAGCCTGCAGCCCCCAGATGTGTGGGGCTACGCAAGCCATTCCCAAAGAGCTTTAGAACAAGGCATAGTTTTCCCTGCTGGCTCTTTGGGTGTGGGACCAATCTCCAGACATATGGCCATTTTTGTGCCTGGCGCGGCGCCAAGTGCGAAAGGGTTCTTCTGAGGCTGAAGAGAGCAGGAAAGCCTGCAGCCCCCAGGTGTGTGGGGCTACGCAAGCCGTTCCAAAAGAGCTTTAGAACAAGGCATAGTTTTCCCTGCTGGCTCTTTGGGCGTGGGACTAGTCTCCAGACATATGGCCATTTCTGTGCCTGGCGTGACGCCATGAGGGAAAGGGTGGTTTTGAGGCTGAAGGCAGCAGGAAAGCCTGCAGCCCCCAGGTGTGTGGGGCTACGCAAGCGGTTCCCAAAGAGCTTTAGAAGAAGGCATAGTTTTCCCTGCTGGCTCTTTGGGTGTGGGACCAGTCTCCAGCCATATGGCAATTTTTGGGCATGGCGCGGCGAGAAGTGGGAAATGGTGGTTTTGAGGCTGAAGGCAGCAGGAAAGCCTGCAGCCCCCAGGTCTGTGGGGCTACGCAAGCCGTTCCCAAAGAGCTTTAGAACAAGGCATAGTTTTCCCTGCTGGCTCTTTGGGCGTGGGACCAATCTCCAGACATATGGCCATTTTTGTGCCTGGCGCGGCGCCAAGTGCGAAAGGGTTCTTCTGAGGCTGAAGGCAGCAGGAAAGCCTGCAGCCCCCAGGTGTGTGGGGCTACGCAAGCCGTTCCCAAAGAGCTTTAGAACAAGGCATAGTTTTCCCTGCTGGCTCTTTGGGCATGGAACAAATCTCCAGACATATGGCCATTTTTGTGCCTGGCGAGGCGCCAAGTGCGAAAGGGTTCTTGTGAGGCTGAAGGCAGCAGGAAAGCCTGCAGCCCCCAGGTGTGTGGGGCTACGCAAGCGGTTCCCAAAGAGCTTTAGAACAAGGCATAGTTTTCCCTGCTGGCTCTTTGGGCGTGGGACCAGTCTCCAGACATATGGCCATTTCTGTGCCTGGCGTGACGCCATGTGGGAAAGGGTGGTTTTGAGGCTGAAGGCAGCAGGAAAGCCTGCAGCGCCCAGGTGTGTGGGGCTATGCAAGCGGTTCCCAAAGAGCTTTAGAACAAGGCATAGTTTTCCCTGCTGGCTCTTTGGGTGTGGGACCAGTCTCCAGCCATATGGCTATTTTTGGGCATGGCGCGGCGAGAAGTGGGAAATGGTGGTTTTGAGGCTGAAGGCAGCAGGAAAGCCTGCAGCCCCCAGGTGTGTGGGGCTACGCAAGCGGTTCCCAAAGAGCTTTAGAACAAGGCATAGTTTTCCCTGCTGGCTCTTTGGGCGTGGGACCAGTCTCCAGACATATGGCCATTTTTGGGCCTGGCGCGGCGCCAAGTGGGAAAGGGTGGTTTTGAGGCTGAAGGCAGCAGGAAAGCCTGCAGCCGCCAGGTGTGTGGGGCTACGCAAGCGGCTCCCAAAGAGCTTTAGAACAAGGCATAGTTTTCCCTGCTGGCTCTTTGGGCGTGGGACCAGTCTCCAGACATATGGCCATTTTTGGGCCTGGTGCGGCGCCAAGTGCGAAAGAGTTCTTCTAAGGCTGAAAGCGCGAGAAAAGCCTGCAGCCCCCAGTTTGTGTGGGGCTACGCAAGCGGTTCCCAAAGAGCTTTAGAACAAGGCATAGTTTTCCCTGCTGGCTCTTTGGGCGTGGGACCATTCTCCAGACATATGGCCATTTTTGTGCCTGGCGCGGCGCCAAGTGCGAAAGGGTTCTTCTGAGGCTGAAGGCAGCAGGAAAGCCTGCAGCCCCCAGGTGTGTGTGGCTACGCAAGCCGTTCCCAAAGAGCTTTAGAACAAGGCATAGTTTTCCCTGCTGTCTCTTTGGGCGTGGAACCAACCTCCAGACATATGGCCATTTTTGTGCCTGGCGCGGCGCCAAGTGCGAAAGGGTTCTTCTGAGGCTGAAGAGAGCAGGAAAGCCTGCAGCCCCCAGGTGTGTGGGGCTACGCAAGCTGTTCCCCAAGAGCTTTAGAACAAGGCATAGTTTTCCCTGCTGGCTCTTTGGGCGTGGGACCAATCTCCAGACATATGGCCATTTTTGTGCCTGGCGCGGCGCCAAGTGGGAAAGGGTGGTTTTGAGGCTGAAGGCAGCAGGAAAGCCTGCAGCCCCCAGGTGTGTGGGGCTACGCAAGCGGTTCCCAAAGAGCTTTAGAACAAGGCATAGTTTTCCCTGCTGGCTCTTTGGGCGTGGGACCAATCTCCAGACATATGGACATTTTTGGGCCTGGCGCGGCGCCAAGTGGGAAAGCGTGCTTTTCAGGCTGAAGAGAGCAGGAAAGCCTGCAGCCCCCAGGTGTGTGGGGCTACGCAAGCGGTTCCCAAAGAGCTTTAGAACAAGGCATAGTTTTCCCTGCTGGCTCTTTGGGCGTGGAACCAATCTCCAGACATATGGCCATTTTTGTGCCTGGCGCGGCGCCAAGTGCGAAAGGGTTCTTCTGAGGCTGAAGAGAGCAGGAAAGCCTGCAGCCCCCAGGTGTGTGCGGCTACGCAAGCCGTTCCCAAAGAGCTTTAGAACAAGGCATAGTTTTCCCTGCTGGCTCTTTGGGCGTGGGACCAATCTCCAGACATATGGCCATTTTTGTGCCTGGCGCGGCGCCAAGTGGGAAAGGGTGGCTTTGAGGCTGAAGGCAGCAGGAAAGGCTGCAGCCCCCAGGTGTGTGGGGCTACGCAAGCGGTTCCCCAAGAGCTTTAGAACAAGGCATAGTTTTCCCTGCTGGCTCTTTGGGCGTGGGACCAATCTCCAGACATATGGACATTTTTGTGCCTGGCGCGGCGCCAAGTGGGAAAGCGTGCTTTTCAGGCTGAAGGCAGCAGGAAAGCCTGCAGCCCCCAGGTGTGTGGGGCTACGCAAGCGGTTCCCAAAGAGCTTTAGAACAAGGCATAGTTTTCCCTGCTGGCTCTTTGGGCGTGGGACCAATCTCCAGACATATGGCCATGTTTGTGCCTGGCACGGCGCCAAGTGGGAAAGGGTGGTTTTGAGGCTGAAGGCAGCAGGAAAGCCTGCAGCCCCCAGGTGTGTGGGGCTACGCAAGCCGTTCCCAAAGAGCTTTAGAACAAGGCATAGTTTTCCCTGCTGGCTCTTTGGGCGTGGGACCAGTCTCCAGCCATATGGCTATTTTTGGGCCTGGCGTGACGCCAAGTGGGAAAGGGTGCTTTTGAGGCTGAAGGCAGCAGGAAAGCCTGCAGCCCCCAGGTGTGTGGGGCTACGCAAGCGGTTCCCAAAGAGCTTTAGAACAAGGCATAGTTTTTCCTGCTGGCTCTTTGGGCGTGGGACCAGTCTCCAGACATATGGCCATTTTTGGGCCTGGCGCGGCGCCAAGTGGGAAAGCGTGCTTTTGAGGCTGAAGAGAGCAGGAAAGCCTGCAGCCCCCAGGTGTGTGGGGCTACGCAAGCGGTTCCCAAAGAGCTTTAGAACAAGGCATAGTTTTCCCTGCTGGCTCTTTGGGCGTGGAACCAATCTCCAGACATATGGCTATTTTTGGGCCTGGCGCGGCGCCAAGTGCGAAACGGTTCTTCTGAGGCTGAAGAGAGCAGGAAAGCCTGCAGCCCCCAGGTGTGTGGGGCTACGCAAGCGGTTCCCAAAGAGCTTTAGAACAAGGCATAGTTTTCCCTGCTGGCTCTTTGGGCGTGGGACCAGTCTCCAGACATATGGCCATTTTTGGGCCTGGCGCGGCGCCAAGTGGGAAAGGGTGGTTTTGAGGCTGAAGGCAGCAGGAGAAGCCTGCAGCCCCCAGGTCTGTGGGGCTACGCAGCGGTTCCCAAAGAGCTTTAGAACAAGGCATAGTTTTCCCTGCTGGCTCTTTGGGCGTGGGACCAGTCTCCAGACATATGGCCATTTTTGGGCCTGGCGCGGCGCCAAGTGGGAAAGGGTGGTTTTGAGGCTGAAGGCAGCAGGAAAGCCTGCAGCCCCCAGGTGTGTGGGGCTACGCAAGCGGTTCCCAAAGAGCTTTAGAACAAGGCATAGTTTTCCCTGCTGGCTCTTTGGGCGTGGGACCAGTCTCCAGACATATGGCCATTTTTGTGCCTGGCGCGGCGCCAAGTGGGAAAGGGTGGTTTTGAGGCTGAAGAGAGCAGGAAAGCCTGCAGCCCCCAGGTGTGTGGGGCTACGCAAGCGGTTCCCAAAGAGCTTTAGAACAAGGCATAGTTTTCCCTGCTGGCTCTTTGGGCGTGGGACCAACGTCCAGACATATGGCCATTTTTGTGCCTGGCGTGACGCCATGTGGGAAACGGTGGTTTTGAGGCTGAAGGCAGCAGGAAAGCCTGCAGCCCCCAGGTCTGTGGGGCTACGCAAGCGGTTCCCAAAGAGCTTTAGAACAAGGCATAGTTTTTCCTGCTGGCTCTTTGGGCGTGGGACCAACCTCCAGACATATGGCCATTTTTGTGCCTGGCGTGATGCCAAGTGGGAAAGGGTGGTTTTGAGGCTGAAGAGAGCAGGAAAGCCTGCAGCCCCCAGGTGTGTGGGGCTACGCAAGCGGTTCCCAAAGAGCTTTAGAACAAGGCATAGTTTTCCCTGCTGGCTCTTTGGGCGTGGAACCAATCTCCAGACATATGGCCATTTTTGTGCCTGGCGCGGCGCCAAGTGCGAAAGGGTTCTTCTGAGGCTGAAGAGAGCAGGAAAGCCTGCAGCCCCCAGGTGTGTGGGGCTACGCAAGCCGTTCCCAAAGAGCTTTAGAACAAGGCATAGTTTTCCCTGCTGGCTCTTTGGGCGTGGGACCAATCTCCAGACATATGGCCATTTTTGTGCCTGGCGCGGCGCCAAGTGGGAAAGGGTGGTTTTGAGGCTGAAGGCAGCAGGAAAGCCTGCAGCCCCCAGGTGTGTGGGGCTACACAAGCGGTTCCCAAAGAGCTTTAGAACAAGGCATAGTTTTCCCTGCTGGCTCTTTGGGCGTGGGACCAACCTCCAGACATATGGCCATTTTTGGGCCTGGCGTGACGCCAAGTGGGAAAGGGTGGTTTTGAGGCTGAAGGCAGCAGGAAAGCCTGCAGCCCCCAGGTGTGTGGGGCTACGCAAGCGGTTCCCAAAGAGCTTTAGAACAAGGCATAGTTTTTCCTGCTGGCTCTTTGGGTGTGGGACCAGTCTCCAGCCATATGGCCATTTTTGGGCCTGGCGCGGCGCCAAGTGGGAAAGGGTGGTTTTGAGGCTGAAGGCAGCAGGAAAGCCTGCAGCCCCCAGGTGTGTGGGGCTACGCAAGCGGTTCCCAAAGAGCTTTAGAACAAGGCATTGTTTTCCCTGCTGGCTCTTTGGGCGTGGGACCAGTCTCCAGACATATGGCCATTTTTGGGCCTGGCGCGGCGCCAAGTGGGAAAGGGTGGTTTTGAGGCTGAAGAGAGCAGGAAAGCCTGCAGCCCCCAGGTGTGTGGGGCTACGCAAGCGGTTCCCAAAGAGCTTTAGAACAAGGCATAGTTTTCCCTGCTGGCTCTTTGGGCGTGGGACCAACGTCCAGACATATGGCCATTTTTGTGCCTGGCGTGACGCCATGTGGGAAACGGTGGTTTTGAGGCTGAAGGCAGCAGGAAAGCCTGCAGCCCCCAGGTGTGTGGGGCTACGCAAGCGGTTCCCAAAGAGCTTTAGAACAAGGCATAGTTTTTCCTGCTGGCTCTTTGGGCGTGGGACCAGTCTCCAGACATATGGCCATTTTTGGGCCTGGCGCGGTGCCAAGTGGGAAAGGGTGCTTTTGAGGCTGAAGAGAGCAGGAAAGCCTGCAGCCCCCAGGTGTGTGGGGCTACGCAAGCGGTTCCCAAAGAGCTTTAGAACAAGGCATAGTTTTCCCTGCTGGCTCTTTGGGCGTGGAACCAATCTCCAGACATATGGCCATTTTTGTGCCTGGCGCGGCGCCAAGTGCGAAAGGGTTCTTCTGAGGCTGAAGAGAGCAGGAAAGCCTGCAGCCCCCAGGTGTGTGGGGCTACGCAAGCCGTTCCCAAAGAGCTTTAGAACAAGGCATAGTTTTCCCTGCTGGCTCTTTGGGCGTGGGACCAATCTCCAGACATATGGCCATTTTTGTGCCTGGCGCGGCGCCAAGTGGGAAAGGGTGGTTTTGAGGCTGAAGGCAGCAGGAAAGCCTGCAGCCCCCAGGTGTGTGGGGCTACGCAAGCGGTTCCCAAAGAGCTTTAGAACAAGGCATAGTTTTCCCTGCTGGCTCTTTGGGCGTGGGACCAACCTCCAGACATATGGCCATTTTTGGGCCTGGCGTGACGCCAAGTGGGAAAGGGTGGTTTCGAGGCTGAAGGCAGCAGGAAAGCCTGCAGCCCCCAGGTGTGTGGGGCTACGCAAGCGGTTCTCAAAGAGCTTTAGAACAAGGCATAGTTTTTCCTGCTGACTCTTTGGGCGTGGGACCAGTCTCCAGACATATGGCCATTTTTGGGCCTGGCGCGGCGCCAAGTGGGAAAGGGTGCTTTTGAGGCTGAAGGGAGCAGGAAAGCCTGCAGCCCCCAGGTGTGTGGGGCTACGCAAGCGGTTCCCAAAGAGCTTTAGAACAAGGCCTAGTTTTCCCTGCTGGCTCTTTGGGCGTGGAACCAATCTCCAGACATATAGCTATTTTTGGGCCTGGCGCGGCGCCAAGTGCGAAACGGTTCTTCTGAGGCTGAAGAGAGCAGGAAAGCCTGCAGCCCCCAGGTGTGTGGGGCTACGCAAGCGGTTCCCAAAGAGCTTTAGAACAAGGCATAGTTTTCCCTGCTGGCTCTTTGGGCGTGGGACCAGTCTCCAGCCATATGGCCATTTTTGGGCCTGGCGCGGCGCCAAGTGGGAAAGGGTGGTTTTGAGGCTGAAGGCAGCAGGAGAAGCCTGCAGCCCCCAGGTCTGTGGGGCTACGCAAGCGGTTCCCAAAGAGCTTTAGAACAAGGCATAGTTTTCCCTGCTGGCTCTTTGGGCGTGGGACCAGTCTCCAGACATATGGCCATTTTTGGGCCTGGCGCGGCGCCAAGTGGGAAAGGGTGGTTTTGAGGCTGAAGGCAGCAGGAAAGCCTGCAGCCCCCAGGTGTGTGGGGCTACGCAAGCGGTTCCCAAAGAGCTTTAGAACAAGGCATAGTTTTCCCTGCTGGCTCTTTGGGCGTGGGACCAGTCTCCAGAAATATGGCCATTTTTGGGCCTGGCGCGGCGCCAAGTGGGAAAGGGTGGTTTTGAGGCTGAAGAGAGCAGGAAAGCCTGCAGCCCCCAGGTGTGTGGGGCTACGCAAGCGGTTCCCAAAGAGCTTTAGAACAAGGCATAGTTTTCCCTGCTGGCTCTTTGGGCGTGGGACCAACGTCCAGACATATGGCCATTTTTGTGCCTGGCGTGACGCCATGTGGGAAACGGTGGTTTTGAGGCTGAAGGCAGCAGGAAAGCCTGCAGCCCCCAGGTGTGTGGGGCTATGCAAGCGGTTCCCAAAGAGCTTTAGAACAAGGCATAGTTTTTCCTGCTGGCTCTTTGGGCGTGGGACCAGTCTCCAGACATATGGCCATTTTTGGGCCTGGCGCGGTGCCAAGTGGGAAAGGGTGCTTTTGAGGCTGAAGAGAGCAGGAAAGCCTGCAGCCCCCAGGTCTGTGGGGCTACGCAAGCGGTTCCCAAAGAGCTTTAGAACAAGGCATAGTTTTCCCTGCTGGCTCTTTGGGCGTGGAACCAATCTCCAGACATATGGCCATTTTTGTGCCTGGCGCGGCGCCAAGTGCGAAAGGGTTCTTCTGAGGCTGAAGAGAGCAGGAAAGCCTGCAGCCCCCAGGTGTGTGGGGCTACGCAAGCGGTTCCCAAAGAGCTTTAGAACAAGGCATAGTTTTCCCTGCTGGCTCTTTGGGAAAGGGACCAATCTCCAGACATATGGCCATTTTTGGGCCTGGCGCGGCGCCAAGTGGGAAAGGGTGGTTTTGAGGCTGAAGGCAGCAGGAAAGCCTGCAGCCCCCAGGTGTGTGGGGCTACGGAAGCGGTTCCCAAAGAGCTTTAGAACAAGGCATAGTTTTCCCTGCTGGCTCTTTGGGCGTGGAACCAATCTCCAGACATATGGCCATTTTTGTGCCTGGCGCGGCGCCAAGTGCGAAAGTGTTCTTCTGAGGCTGAAGAGAGCAGGAAAGCCTGCAGCCCCCAGGTGTGTGCGGCTACGCAAGCCGTTCCCAAAGAGCTTTAGAACAAGGCATAGTTTTCCCTGCTGGCTCTTTGGGCGTGGGACCAATCTCCAGACATATGGCCATTTTTGTGCCTGGCGCGGCGCCAAGTGGGAAAGGGTGGTTTTGAGGCTGAAGGCAGCAGGAAAGCCTGCAGCCCCCAGGTGTGTGGGGCTACGCAAGCGGTTCCCAAAGAGCTTTAGAACAAGGCATAGTTTTCCCTGCTGGCTCTTTGGGCGTGGGACCAGTCTCCAGCCATATGGCTATTTTTGGGCCTGGCGTGACGCCAAGTGGGAAAGGGTGCTTTTGAGGCTGAAGGCAGCAGGAAAGCCTGCAGCCCCCAGGTGTGTGGGGCTACGCAAGCGGTTCCCAAAGAGCTTTAGAACAAGGCATAGTTTTTCCTGCTGGCTCTTTGGGCGTGGGACCAGTCTCCAGACATATGGCCATTTTTGGGCATGGCGCGGCGCCAAGTGGGAAAGCGTGCTTTTGAGGCTGAAGAGAGCAGGAAAGCCTGCAGCCCCCAGGTGTGTGGGGCTACGCAAGCGGTTCCCAAAGAGCTTTAGAACAAGGCATAGTTTTCCCTGCTGGCTCTTTGGGCGTGGAACCAGTCTCCAGACATATGGCTATTTTTGGGCCTGGCGCGGCGCCAAGTGCGAAACGGTTCTTCTGAGGCTGAAGAGAGCAGGAAAGCCTGCAGCCCCCAGGTGTGTGGGGCTACGCAAGCGGTTCCCAAAGAGCTTTAGAACAAGGCATAGTTTTCCCTGCTGGCTCTTTGGGCGTGGAACCAGTCTCCAGACATATGGCTATTTTTGGGCCTGGCGCGGCGCCAAGTGCGAAACGGTTCTCCTGAGGCTGAAGAGAGCAGGAAAGCCTGCAGCCCCCAGGTGTGTGGGGCTACGCAAGCGGTTCCCAAAGAGCTTTAGAACAAGGCATAGTTTTCCCTGCTGGCTCTTTGGGCGTGGGACCAACCTCCAGACATATGGCCATTTTTGGGCCTGGCGTGACGCCAAGTGGGAAAGGGTGGTTTTGAGGCTGAAGGCAGCAGGAAAGCCTGCAGCCCCCAGGTGTGTGGGGCTACGCAAGCGGTTCCCAAAGAGCTTTAGAACAAGGCATAGTTTTTCCTGCTGGCTCTTTGGGCGTGGGACCAGTCTCCAGACATATGGCCATTTTTGGGCCTGGCGCGGCGCCAAGTGGGAAAGGGTGCTTTTGAGGCTGAAGGGAGCAGGAAAGCCTGCAGCCCCCAGGTGTGTGGGGCTACGCAAGCCGTTCCCAAAGAGCTTTAGAACAAGGCATAGTTTTCCCTGCTGGCTCTTTGGGCGTGGGACCAACCTCCACACATATGGCCATTTTTGTGCCTGGCGTGACGCCATGTGGGAAACGGTGGTTTTGATGCTGAAGGCAGCAGGAAAGCCTGCAACCTTCAGGTGTGTGGGGCTACGCAAGCGGTTCCCAAAGAGCTTTAGAACAAGGCATAGTTTTCCCTGCTGGCTCTTTGGGCGTGGGACCAGTCTCCAGACATATGGCCATTTTTGGGCCTGGCGTGGCGCCAAGTGGGAAAGGGTGGTTTTGAGGCTGAAGGCAGCAGGAAAGCCTGCAGCCCCCAGGTGTGTGGGGCTACGCAAGCGGTTCCCAAAGAGCTTTAGAACAAGGCATTGTTTTCCCTGCTGGCTCTTTGGGCGTGGGACCAACCTCCAGACATATGGCCATTTTTGTGCCTGGCGTGACGCCATGTGGGAAAAGGTGGTTTTGAGGCTGAAGGCAGCAGGAAAGCCTGCAGCCCCCAGGTGTGTGGGGCTACGCAAGCGGTTCCCAAAGAGCTTTAGAACAAGGCATAGTTTTCCCTGCTGGCTCTTTGGGCGTGGAACCAATCTCCAGACATATGGCCATTTTTGTGCCTGGCGCGGCGCCAAGTGCGAAAGGGTTCTTCTGAGGCTGAAGAGAGCATGAAAGCCTGCAGCCCCCAGGTGTGTGGGGCTACGCAAGCGGTTCCCAAAGAGCTTTAGAACAAGGCATAGTTTTCCCTGCTGGCTCTTTGGGCGTGGAACCAATCTCCAGACATATGGCCATTTTTGTGCCTGGCGCGGCGCCAAGTGGGAAAGGGTGGTTTTGAGGCTGAAGAGAGCAGGAAAGCCTGCAGCCCCCAGGTGTGTGGGGCTACGCAAGCCGTTCCCAAAGAGCTTTAGAACAAGGCATAGTTTTCCCTGCTGGCTCTTTGGGCGTGGGACCAATCTCCAGACATATGGACATTTTTGTGCCTGGCGCGGCCCCAAGTGGGAAAGCGTGCTTTTCAGGCTGAAGAGAGCAGGAAAGCCTGCAGCCCCCAGGTGTGTGGGGCTATGCAAGCGGTTCCCAAAGAGCTTTAGAACAAGGCATAGTTTTCCCTGCTGGCTCTTTGGGCGTGGAACCAATCTCCAGACATATGGCTATTTTTGGGCCTGGCGCGGCGCCAAGTGCGAAACGGTTCTTCTGAGGCTGAAGGCAGCAGGAAAGCCCGCAGCCCCCAGGTGTGTGGGCTACGCAAGCGGTTCCCAAAGAGCTTTAGAACAAGGCATAGTTTTCCCTGCTGGCTCTTTGGGCGTGGGACCAGTCTCCAGCCATATGGCCATTTTTGGGCCTGGCGCGGCGCCAAGTGGGAAAGGGTGGTTTTGAGGCTGAAGGCAGCAGGAAAGCCTGCAGCCCCCACGTGTGTGGGGCTACGCAAGCGGTTCCCAAAGAGCTTTAGAACAAGGCATAGTTTTCCCTGCTGGCTCTTTGGGCGTGGGACCAGTCTCCAGACATATGGCCATTTTTGGGCATGGCGCGGCGCCAAGTGGGAAAGGGTGGTTTTGAGGCTGAA
This sequence comes from Chroicocephalus ridibundus, assembly GCF_963924245.1. NCBI lineage: Eukaryota > Metazoa > Chordata > Aves > Charadriiformes > Laridae > Chroicocephalus > Chroicocephalus ridibundus. The sequence continues at coordinate 553,851 of NW_026961393.1, read as the reverse complement.
GAGAGCAGGAAAGCCTGCAGCCCCCAGGTGTGTGGGGCTACGCAAGCGGTTCCCAAAGAGCTTTAGAACAAGGCATAGTTTTCCCTGCTGGCTCTTTGGGCGTGGGACCAACGTCCAGACATATGGCCATTTTTGTGCCTGGCGTGACGCCATGTGGGAAACGGTGGTTTTGAGGCTGAAGGCAGCAGGAAAGCCTGCAGTCCCCACGTGTGTGGGGCTACGCAAGCGGTTCCCAAAGAGCTTTAGAACAAGGCATACTTTTCCCTGCTGGCTCTTTGGGCGTGGGACCACTCTCCAGACATATGGCCATTTTTGGGCCTGGCGTGGCGCCAAGTGGGAAAGGGTGGTTTTGAGGCTGAAGGCAGCAGGAAAGCCTGCAGCCCCCAGGTCTGTGGGGCTGCGCAAGCGGTTCCCAAAGAGCTTTAGAACAAGGCATTGTTTTCCCTGCTGGCTCTTTGGGCGTGGGACCAACCTCCAGACATATGGCCATTTTTGTGCCTGGCGTGACGCCATGTGGGAAAAGGTGGTTTTGAGGCTGAAGGCAGCAGGAAAGCCTGCAGCCCCCAGGTGTGTGGGGCTACGCAAGCGGTTCCCAAAGAGCTTTAGAACAAGGCATAGTTTTCCCTGCTGGCTCTTTGGGCGTGGAACCAATCTCCAGACATATGGCCATTTTTGGGCCTGGCGCGTACGCAACCTACGCAAGGTTTGAAGCAGTTCCGAGAAAGTCTAAACATAATCCTCACTTTTCCCTCCTGGCACTTTCCCTGTAGGAGATACCGCAAGACGTTTCTGTATATTGGGCACAGCGCTCTGCAGGGTGTTTGCAGAGAGTTTCCCGGGACAGTGAAACCCTATATCAGAGACACTGAGAAGAAGCCCCAATGTTCCTTCCAGGCACTTTCAGTGTGGTTGCCTTCTCTACGTGGTTCCTGGTTTCACTGCAGCTCTGAAGAGAATGTTAGCAAAGAGGTAATCGGGACAGTGCAAACAGTACTCAAAGACAGGGAGAGCAAGCTCTCTCTTGGCACTTTGGATGTGGGACATACAGCGAGATGTTTGCTGCTTTTACATTTGGCTGTTGGGAGATTTACAGCACAAAGATATCTAGTTGATTTGAAGCAGTTCCGAGAAAGTCTAAACATAATCCTCACTTTTCCCTCCTGGCACTTTCCCTGTAGGAGATACCGCAAGACGTTTCTGTATATTGGGCACAGCGCTGTGCAGGGTGTTAGCAGAGAGTTTCCCGGGACAGTGAAACCCTATATCAGAGACACTGAGAAGAAGCCCCAATGTTCCCTCCAGGCACTTTCAGTGTGGGTGCCTTCTCCACGTGGTTCCTGGTTTCACTGCAGCTCTGAAGAGAATGTTAGCAAAGAGGTAATCGGGACAGTGCAAACAGTACTCAAAGACAGGGAGAGCAAGCTCTCTCTTGGCACTTTGGATGTGGGACATACAGCGAGATGTTTGCTGCTTTTACATTTGGCTGTTGGGAGATTTACAGCACAAAGATATCTAGTTGATTTGAAGCAGTTCCGAGAAAGTCTAAACATAATCCTCACTTTTCCCTCCTGGCACTTTCCCTGTAGGAGATACCGCAAGACGTTTCTGTATATTGGGCACAGCGCTCTGCAGGGTGTTAGCAGAGAGTTTCCCGGGACAGTGAAACCCTATATCAGAGACACTGAGAAGAAGCCCCAACGTTCCTTCCAGGCACTTTCAGTGTGGGTGCCTTCTCCACGTGGTTCCTGGTTTCACTGCAGCTCTGAAGAGAATGTTAGCAAAGAGGTAATCGGGACAGTGCAAACAGTACTCAAAGACAGGGAGAGCAAGCTCTCTCTTGGCACTTTGGATGTGGGACATACAGCGAGATGTTTGCTGCTTTTACATTTGGCTGTTGGGAGATTTACAGCACAAAGATATCTAGTTGATTTGAAGCAGTTCCGAGAAAGTCTAAACATAATCCTCACTTTTCCCTCCTGGCACTTTCCCTGTAGGAGATACCGCAAGACGTTTCTGTATATTGGGCACAGCGCTCTGCAGGGTGTTAGCAGAGAGTTTCCCGGGACAGTGAAACCCTATATCAGAGACACTGAGAAGAAGCCCCAATGTTCCCTCCAGGCACTTTCAGTGTGGGTGCCTTCTCCACGTGGTTCCTGGTTTCACTGCAGCTCTGAAGAGAATGTTAGCAAAGAGGTAATCGGGACAGTGCAAACAGTACTCAAAGACAGGGAGAGCAAGCTCTCTCTTGGCACTTTGGATGTGGGACATACAGCGAGATGTTTGCTGCTTTTACATTTGGCTGTTGGGAGATTTACAGCACAAAGATATCTAGTTCATTTGAAGCAGTTCCGAGAAAGTCTAAACATAATCCTCACTTTTCCCTCCTGGCACTTTCCCTGTAGGAGATACCGCAAGACGTTTCTGTATATTGGGCACAGCGCTCTGCAGGGTGTTAGCAGAGAGTTTCCCGGGACAGTGAAACCCTATATCAGAGACACTGAGAAGAAGCCCCAACGTTCCTTCCAGGCACTTTCAGTGTGGGTGCCTTCTCCACGTGGTTCCTGGTTTCACTGCAGCTCTGAAGAGAATGTTAGCAAAGAGGTAATCGGGACAGTGCAAACAGTACTCAAAGACAGGGAGAGCAAGCTCTCTCTTGGCACTTTGGATGTGGGACATACAGCGAGATGTTTGCTGCTTTTACATTTGGCTGTTGGGAGATTTACAGCACAAAGATATCTAGTTGATTTGAAGCAGTTCCGAGAAAGTCTAAACATAATCCTCACTTTTCCCTCCTGGCACTTTCCCTGTAGGAGATACCGCAAGACGTTTCTGTATATTGGGCACAGCGCTCTGCAGGGTGTTAGCAGAGAGTTTCCCGGGATAGTGAAACCCTATATCAGAGACACTGAGAAGAAGCCCCAACGTTCCTTCCAGGCACTTTCAGTGTGGGTGCCTTCTCCACGTGGTTCCTGGTTTCACTGCAGCTCTGAAGAGAATGTTAGCAAAGAGGTAATCGGGACAGTGCAAACAGTACTCAAAGACAGGGAGAGCAAGCTCTCTCTTGGCACTTTGGATGTGGGACATACAGCGAGATGTTTGCTGCTTTTACATTTGGCTGTTGGGAGATTTACAGCACAAAGATATCTAGTTGATTTGAAGCAGTTCCGAGAAAGTCTAAACATAATCCTCACTTTTCCCTCCTGGCACTTTCCCTGTAGGAGATACCGCAAGACGTTTCTGTATATTGGGCACAGCGCTCTGCAGGGTGTTAGCAGAGAGTTTCCCGGGACAGTGAAACCCTATATCAGAGACACTGAGAAGAAGCCCCAATGTTCCCTCCAGGCACTTTCAGTGTGGGTGCCTTCTCCACGTGGTTCCTGGTTTCACTGCAGCTCTGAAGAGAATGTTAGCAAAGAGGTAATCGGGACAGTGCAAACAGTACTCAAAGACAGGGAGAGCAAGCTCACTCTTGGCACTTTGGATGTGGGACATACAGCGAGATGTTTGCTGCTTTTACAATTGGCTGTTGGGAGATTTACAGCACAAAGATATCTAGTTGATTTGAAGCAGTTCCGAGAAAGTCTAAACATAATCCTCACTTTTCCCTCCTGGCACTTTCCCTGTAGGAGATACCGCAAGACTTTTCTGTATATTGGGCACAGTGCTCTGCAGGGTGTTAGCAGAGAGTTTCCCGGGACAGTGAAACCCTATATCAGAGACACTGAGAAGAAGCCCCAACGTTCCTTCCAGGCACTTTCAGTGTGGGTGCCTTCTCCACGTGGTTCCTGGTTTCACTGCAGCTCTGAAGAGAATGTTAGCAAAGAGGTAATCGGGACAGTGCAAACAGTACTCAAAGACAGGGAGAGCAAGCTCTCTCTTGGCACTTTGGATGTGGGACATACAGCGAGATGTTTGCTGCTTTTACATTTGGCTGTTGGGAGATTTACAGCACAAAGATATCTAGTTGATTTGAAGCAGTTCCGAGAAAGTCTAAACATAATCCTCACTTTTCCCTCCTGGCACTTTCCCTGTAGGAGATACCGCAAGACGTTTCTGTATATTGGGCACAGCGCTGTGCAGGGTGTTAGCAGAGAGTTTCCCGGGACAGTGAAACCCTATATCAGAGACACTGAGAAGAAGCCCCAATGTTCCCTCCAGGCACTTTCAGTGTGGGTGCCTTCTCCACGTGGTTCCTGGTTTCACTGCAGCTCTGAAGAGAATGTTAGCAAAGAGGTAATCGGGACAGTGCAAACAGTACTCAAAGACAGGGAGAGCAAGCTCTCTCTTGGCACTTTGGATGTGGGACATACAGCGAGATGTTTGCTGCTTTTACATTTGGCTATTGGGAGATTTACAGCACAAAGATATCTAGTTGATTTGAAGCAGTTCCGAGAAAGTCTAAACATAATCCTCACTTTTCCCTCCTGGCACTTTCCCTGTAGGAGATACCGCAAGACGTTTCTGTATATTGGGCACAGCGCTCTGCAGGGTGTTAGCAGAGAGTTTCCCGGGACAGTGAAACCCTATATCAGAGGCACTGAGAAGAAGCCCCAACGTTCCTTCCAGGCACTTTCAGTGTGGGTGCCTTCTCCACGTGGTTCCTGGTTTCACTGCAGCTCTGAAGAGAATGTTAGCAAAGAGGTAATCGGGACAGTGCAAACAGTACTCAAAGACAGGGAGAGCAAGCTCTCTCTTGGCACTTTGGATGTGGGACATACAGCGAGATGTTTGCTGCTTTTACATTTGGCTGTTGGGAGATTTACAGCACAAAGATATCTAGTTGATTTGAAGCAGTTCCGAGAAAGTCTAAACATAATCCTCACTTTTCCCTCCTGGCACTTTCCCTGTAGGAGATACCGCAAGACGTTTCTGTATATTGGGCACAGCGCTCTGCAGGGTGTTAGCAGAGAGTTTCCCGGGACAGTGAAACCCTATATCAGAGACACTGAGAAGAAGCCCCAATGTTCCCTCCAGGCACTTTCAGTGTGGGTGCCTTCTCCACGTGGTTCCTGGTTTCACTGCAGCTCTGAAGAGAATGTTAGCAAAGAGGTAATCGGGACAGTGCAAACAGTACTCAAAGACAGGGAGAGCAAGCTCTCTCTTGGCACTTTGGATGTGGGACATACAGCGAGATGTTTGCTGCTTTTGCGTTTGGCTGTTGGGAGATTTACAGCACAAAGATATCTAGTTGATTTGAAGCAGTTCCGAGAAAGTCTAAACATAATCCTCACTTTTCCCTCCTGGCACTTTCCCTGTAGGAGATACCGCAAGACGTTTCTGTATATTGGGCACAGCGCTCTGCAGGGTGTTAGCAGAGAGTTTCCCGGGACAGTGAAACCCTATATCAGAGACACTGAGAAGAAGCCCCAACGTTCCCTCCAGCCACTTTCAGTGTGGGTGCCTTCTCCACGTGGTTTCTGGTTTCACTGCAGCTCTGAAGAGAATGTTAGCAAAGAGGTAATCGGGACAGTGCAAACAGTACTCAAAGACAGGGAGAGCAAGCTCTCTCTTGGCACTTTGGATGTGGGACATACAGCGAGATGTTTGCTGCTTTTACATTTGGCTGTTGGGAGATTTACAGCACAAAGATATCTAGTTGATTTGAAGCAGTTCCGAGAAAGTCTAAACATAATCCTCACTTTTCCCTCCTGGCACTTTCCCTGTAGGAGATACCGCAAGACGTTTCTGTATATTGGGCACAGCGCTCTGCAGGGTGTTAGCAGAGAGTTTCCCGGGACAGTGAAACCCTATATCAGAGACACTGAGAAGAAGCCCCAACGTTCCCTCCAGCCACTTTCAGTGTGGGTGCCTTCTCCACGTGGTTCCTGGTTTCACTGCAGCTCTGAAGAGAATGTTAGCAAAGAGGTAATCGGGACAGTGCAAACAGTACTCAAAGACAGGGAGAGCAAGCTCTCTCTTGGCACTTTGGATGTGGGACATACAGCGAGATGTTTGCTGCTTTTGCGTTTGGCTGTTGGGAGATTTACAGCACAAAGATATCTAGTTGATTTGAAGCAGTTCCGAGAAAGTCTAAACATAATCCTCACTTTTCCCTCCTGGCACTTTCCCTGTAGGAGATACCGCAAGACGTTTCTGTATATTGGGCACAGCGCTCTGCAGGGTGTTAGCAGAGAGTTTCCCGGGACAGTGAAACCCTATATCAGAGACACTGAGAAGAAGCCCCAACGTTCCCTCCAGCCACTTTCAGTGTGGGTGCCTTCTCCACGTGGTTTCTGGTTTCACTGCAGCTCTGAAGAGAATGTTAGCAAAGAGGTAATCGGGACAGTGCAAACAGTACTCAAAGACAGGGAGAGCAAGCTCTCTCTTGGCACTTTGGATGTGGGACATACAGCGAGATGTTTGCTGCTTTTACATTTGGCTGTTGGGAGATTTACAGCACAAAGATATCTAGTTGATTTGAAGCAGTTCCGAGAAAGTCTAAACATAATCCTCACTTTTCCCTCCTGGCACTTTCCCTGTAGGAGATACCGCAAGACGTTTCTGTATATTGGGCACAGCGCTCTGCAGGGTGTTAGCAGAGAGTTTCCCGGGACAGTGAAACCCTATATCAGAGACACTGAGAAGAAGCCCCAACGTTCCCTCCAGCCACTTTCAGTGTGGGTGCCTTCTCCACGTGGTTCCTGGTTTCACTGCAGCTCTGAAGAGAATGTTAGCAAAGAGGTAATCGGGACAGTGCAAACAGTACTCAAAGACAGGGAGAGCAAGCTCTACATTACTCTCTTGGCACTTTGGATGTGGGACATACAGCGAGATGTTTGCTGCTTTTACATTTGGCTGTTGGGAGATTTACAGCACAAAGATATCTAGTTGATTTGAAGCAGTTCCGAGAAAGTCTAAACATAATCCTCACTTTTCCCTCCTGGCACTTTCCCTGTAGGAGATACCGCAAGACGTTTCTGTATATTGGGCACAGCGCTCTGCAGGGTGTTAGCAGAGAGTTTCCCGGGACAGTGAAACCCTATATCAGAGACACTGAGAAGAAGCCCCAATGTTCCCTCCAGGCACTTTCAGTGTGGGTGCCTTCTCCACGTGGTTCCTGTTTTCACTTCAGCTCTGAAGAGAATGTTAGCAAAGAGGTAATCGGGACAGCGCAAACAGTACTCAAAGACAGGGAGAGCAAGCTCTACATTACTCTCTTGGCACTTTGGATGTGGGACATACAGCGAGATGTTTGCTGCTTTTGCGTTTGGCTGTTGGGAGATTTACAGCACAAAGATATCTAGTTGATTTGAAGCAGTTCCGAGAAAGTCTAAACATAATCCTCACTTTTCCTTCCTGGCACTTTCCCTGAAGGGGATACCGCAAGACATTTCTGTATATTGGGCACAGCGCTCTGCAGGGTGTTAGCAGAGACTTTCCCGGGACAGTGAAACCCTATGTCAGAGACACTGAGAAGAAGCCCCAATGTTCCCTCCAGGCACTTTCAGTGTGGGTGCCTTCTCCACGTGGTTCCTGGTTTCACTGCAGCTCTGAAGAGAATGTTAGCAAAGAGGTAATCGGGACAGTGCAAACAGTACTCAAAGACAGGGAGAGCAAGCTCTCTCTTGGCACTTTGGATGTGGGACATACAGCGAGATGTTTGCTGCTTTTACATTTGGCTGTTGGGAGATTTACAGCACAAAGATATCTAGTTGATTTGAAGCAGTTCCGAGAAAGTCTAAACATAATCCTCACTTTTCCCTCCTGGCACTTTCCCTGTAGGAGATACCGCAAGACGTTTCTGTATATTGGGCACAGCGCTCTGCAGGGTGTTAGCAGAGAGTTTCCCGGGACAGTGAAACCCTATATCAGAGGCACTGAGAAGAAGCCCCAATGTTCCCTCCAGGCACTTTCAGTGTGGGTGCCTTCTCCACGTGGTTCCTGGTTTCACTGCAGCTCTGAAGAGAATGTTAGCAAAGAGGTAATCGGGACAGTGCAAACAGTACTCAAAGACAGGGACAGCAAGCTCTACATTACTCTCTTGGCACTTTGGATGTGGGACATACAGCGAGATGTTTGCTTCTTTTGCGTTTGGCTGTTGGGAGATTTACAGCACAAAGATATCTAGTTGATTTGAAGCAGTTCCGAGAAAGTCTAAGCATAATCCTCACTTTTCCCTCCTGGCACTTTCCCTGTAGGGGATACCGTAAAACATTTCTGTATATTGGGCACAGCGCTGTGCAGGGTGTTAGCAGAGAGTTTCCCGGGACAGTGAAACCCTATATCAGAGACACTGAGAAGAAGCCCCAATGTTCCCTCCAGGCACTTTCAGTGTGGGTGCCTTCTCCACGTGGTTCCTGGTTTCACTGCAGCTCTGAAGAGAATGTTAGCAAAGAGGTAATCGGGACAGTGCAAACAGTACTCAAAGACAGGGAGAGCAAGCTCTCTCTTGGCACTTTGGATGTGGGACATACAGCGAGATGTTTGCTGCTTTTACATTTGGCTGTTGGGAGATTTACAGCACAAAGATATCTAGTTGATTTGAAGCAGTTCCGAGAAAGTCTAAACATAATCCTCACTTTTCCCTCCTGGCACTTTCCCTGTAGGAGATACCGCAAGACGTTTCTGTATATTGGGCACAGCGCTCTGCAGGGTGTTAGCAGAGAGTTTCCCGGGACAGTGAAACCCTATATCAGAGACACTGAGAAGAAGCCCCAACGTTCCCTCCAGGCACTTTCAGTGTGGGTGCCTTCTCCACGTGGTTCCTGGTTTCACTGCAGCTCTGAAGAGAATGTTAGCAAAGAGGTAATCGGGACAGCGCAAACAGTACTCAAAGACAGGGAGAGCAAGCTCTACATTACTCTCTTGGCACTTTGGATGTGGGACATACAGCGAGATGTTTGCTGCTTTTACATTTGGCTGTTGGGAGATTTACAGCACAAAGATATCTAGTTGATTTGAAGCAGTTCCGAGAAAGTCTAAACATAATCCTCACTTTTCCCTCCTGGCACTTTCCCTGTAGGAGATACCGCAAGACGTTTCTGTATATTGGGCACAGCGCTCTGCAGGGTGTTAGCAGAGAGTTTCCCGGGACAGTGAAACCCTATATCAGAGACACTGAGAAGAAGCCCCAATGTTCCCTCCAGGCACTTTCAGTGTGGGTGCCTTCTCCACGTGGTTCCTGGTTTCACTTCAGCTCTGAAGAGAATGTTAGCAAAGAGGTAATCGGGACAGCGCAAACAGTACTCAAAGACAGGGAGAGCAAGCTCTACATTACTCTCTTGGCACTTTGGATGTGGGACATACAGCGAGATGTTTGCTGCTTTTGCGTTTGGCTGTTGGGAGATTTACAGCACAAAGATATCTAGTTGATTTGAAGCAGTTCCGAGAAAGTCTAAACATAATCCTCACTTTTCCCTCCTGGCACTTTCCCTGAAGGGGATACCGCAAGACATTTCTGTATATTGGGCACAGCGCTCTGCAGGGTGTTAGCAGAGACTTTCCCGGGACAGTGAAACCCTATGTCAGAGACACTGAGAAGAAGCCCCAATGTTCCCTCCAGGCACTTTCAGTGTGGGTGCCTTCTCCACGTGGTTCCTGGTTTCACTGCAGCTCTGAAGAGAATGTTAGCAAAGAGGTAATCGGGACAGTGCAAACAGTACTCAAAGACAGGGAGAGCAAGCTCTCTCTTGGCACTTTGGATGTGGGACATACAGCGAGATGTTTGCTGCTTTTACATTTGGCTGTTGGGAGATTTACAGCACAAAGATATCTAGTTGATTTGAAGCAGTTCCGAGAAAGTCTAAACATAATCCTCACTTTTCCCTCCTGGCACTTTCCCTGTAGGAGATACCGCAAGACTTTTCTGTATATTGGGCACAGCGCTCTGCAGGGTGTTAGCAGAGAGTTTCCCGGGACAGTGAAACCCTATATCAGAGACACTGAGAAGAAGCCCCAACGTTCCTTCCAGGCACTTTCAGTGTGGGTGCCTTCTCCACGTGGTTCCTGGTTTCACTGCAGCTCTGAAGAGAATGTTAGCAAAGAGGTAATCGGGACAGTGCAAACAGTACTCAAAGACAGGGAGAGCAAGCTCTCTCTTGGCACTTTGGATGTGGGACATACAGCGAGATGTTTGCTGCTTTTACATTTGGCTGTTGGGAGATTTACAGCACAAAGATATCTAGTTGATTTGAAGCAGTTCCGAGAAAGTCTAAACATAATCCTCACTTTTCCCTCCTGGCACTTTCCCTGTAGGAGATACCGCAAGACGTTTCTGTATATTGGGCACAGCGCTCTGCAGGGTGTTAGCAGAGAGTTTCCCGGGACAGTGAAACCCTATATCAGAGACACTGAGAAGAAGCCCCAATGTTCCCTCCAGGCACTTTCAGTGTGGGTGCCTTCTCCACGTGGTTCCTGGTTTCACTGCAGCTCTGAAGAGAATGTTAGCAAAGAGGTAATCGGGACAGTGCAAACAGTACTCAAAGACAGGGACAGCAAGCTCTACATTACTCTCTTGGCACTTTGGATGTGGGACATACAGCGAGATGTTTGCTTCTTTTGCGTTTGGCTGTTGGGAGATTTACAGCACAAAGATATCTAGTTGATTTGAAGCAGTTCCGAGAAAGTCTAAGCATAATCCTCACTTTTCCCTCCTGGCACTTTCCCTGTAGGGGATACCGTAAAACATTTCTGTATATTGGGCACAGCGCTGTGCAGGGTGTTAGCAGAGAGTTTCCCGGGACAGTGAAACCCTATATCAGAGACACTGAGAAGAAGCCCCAATGTTCCCTCCAGGCACTTTCAGTGTGGGTGCCTTCTCCACGTGGTTCCTGGTTTCACTGCAGCTTTGAAGAGAATGTTAGCAAAGAGGTAATCGGGACGACAGTGCAAACAGTACTCAAAGACAGGGAGAGCAAGCTCTCTCTTGGCACTTTGGATGTGGGACATACAGCGAGATGTTTGCTGCTTTTACATTTGGCTGTTGGGAGATTTACAGCACAAAGATATCTAGTTGATTTGAAGCAGTTCCGAGAAAGTCTAAACATAATCCTCACTTTTCCCTCCTGGCACTTTCCCTGTAGGAGATACCGCAAGACGTTTCTGTATATTGGGCACAGCGCTCTGCAGGGTGTTAGCAGAGAGTTTCCCGGGACAGTGAAACCCTATATCAGAGACACTGAGAAGAAGCCCCAACGTTCCTTCCAGGCACTTTCAGTGTGGGTGCCTTCTCCACGTGGTTCCTGGTTTCACTGCAGCTCTGAAGAGAATGTTAGCAAAGAGGTAATCGGGACAGTGCAAACAGTACTCAAAGACAGGGAGAGCAAGCTCTCTCTTGGCACTTTGGATGTGGGACATACAGCGAGATGTTTGCTGCTTTTGCGTTTGGCTGTTGGGAGATTTACAGCACAAAGATATCTAGTTGATTTGAAGCAGTTCCGAGAAAGTCTAAACATAATCCTCACTTTTCCCTCCTGGCACTTTCCCTGTAGGAGATACCGCAAGACGTTTCTGTATATTGGGCACAGCGCTCTGCAGGGTGTTAGCAGAGAGTTTCCCGGGACAGTGAAACCCTATATCAGAGACACTGAGAAGAAGCCCCAACGTTCCTTCCAGGCACTTTCAGTGTGGGTGCCTTCTCCACGTGGTTCCTGGTTTCACTGCAGCTCTGAAGAGAATGTTAGCAAAGAGGTAATCGGGACAGTGCAAACAGTACTCAAAGACAGGGAGAGCAAGCTCTACATTACTCTCTTGGCACTTTGGATGTGGGACATACAGCGAGATGTTTGCTGCTTTTACATTTGGCTGTTGGGAGATTTACAGCACAAAGATATCTAGTTGATTTGAAGCAGTTCCGAGAAAGTCTAAACATAATCCTCACTTTTCCCTCCTGGCACTTTCCCTGTAGGAGATACCGCAAGACGTTTCTGTATATTGGGCACAGCGCTCTGCAGGGTGTTAGCAGAGAGTTTCCCGGGACAGTGAAACCCTATATCAGAGACACTGAGAAGAAGCCCCAATGTTCCCTCCAGGCACTTTCAGTGTGGGTGCCTTCTCCACGTGGTTCCTGGTTTCACTTCAGCTCTGAAGAGAATGTTAGCAAAGAGGTAATCGGGACAGCGCAAACAGTACTCAAAGACAGGGAGAGCAAGCTCTACATTACTCTCTTGGCACTTTGGATGTGGGACATACAGCGAGATGTTTGCTGCTTTTGCGTTTGGCTGTTGGGAGATTTACAGCACAAAGATATCTAGTTGATTTGAAGCAGTTCCGAGAAAGTCTAAACATAATCCTCACTTTTCCTTCCTGGCACTTTCCCTGAAGGGGATACCGCAAGACATTTCTGTATATTGGGCACAGCGCTCTGCAGGGTGTTAGCAGAGACTTTCCCGGGACAGTGAAACCCTATGTCAGAGACACTGAGAAGAAGCCCCAATGTTCCCTCCAGGCACTTTCAGTGTGGGTGCCTTCTCCACGTGGTTCCTGGTTTCACTGCAGCTCTGAAGAGAATGTTAGCAAAGAGGTAATCGGGACAGTGCAAACAGTACTCAAAGACAGGGAGAGCAAGCTCTCTCTTGGCACTTTGGATGTGGGACATACAGCGAGATGTTTGCTGCTTTTACATTTGGCTGTTGGGAGATTTACAGCACAAAGATATCTAGTTGATTTGAAGCAGTTCCGAGAAAGTCTAAACATAATCCTCACTTTTCCCTCCTGGCACTTTCCCTGTAGGAGATACCGCAAGACTTTTCTGTATATTGGGCACAGCGCTCTGCAGGGTGTTAGCAGAGAGTTTCCCGGGACAGTGAAACCCTATATCAGAGACACTGAGAAGAAGCCCCAACGTTCCTTCCAGGCACTTTCAGTGTGGGTGCCTTCTCCACGTGGTTCCTGGTTTCACTGCAGCTCTGAAGAGAATGTTAGCAAAGAGGTAATCGGGACAGTGCAAACAGTACTCAAAGACAGGGAGAGCAAGCTCTCTCTTGGCACTTTGGATGTGGGACATACAGCGAGATGTTTGCTGCTTTTACATTTGGCTGTTGGGAGATTTACAGCACAAAGATATCTAGTTGATTTGAAGCAGTTCCGAGAAAGTCTAAACATAATCCTCACTTTTCCCTCCTGGCACTTTCCCTGTAGGAGATACCGCAAGACGTTTCTGTATATTGGGCACAGCGCTCTGCAGGGTGTTAGCAGAGAGTTTCCCGGGACAGTGAAACCCTATATCAGAGACACTGAGAAGAAGCCCCAATGTTCCCTCCAGGCACTTTCAGTGTGGGTGCCTTCTCCACGTGGTTCCTGGTTTCACTGCAGCTCTGAAGAGAATGTTAGCAAAGAGGTAATCGGGACAGTGCAAACAGTACTCAAAGACAGGGACAGCAAGCTCTACATTACTCTCTTGGCACTTTGGATGTGGGACATACAGCGAGATGTTTGCTTCTTTTGCGTTTGGCTGTTGGGAGATTTACAGCACAAAGATATCTAGTTGATTTGAAGCAGTTCCGAGAAAGTCTAAGCATAATCCTCACTTTTCCCTCCTGGCACTTTCCCTGTAGGGGATACCGTAAAACATTTCTGTATATTGGGCACAGCGCTGTGCAGGGTGTTAGCAGAGAGTTTCCCGGGACAGTGAAACCCTATATCAGAGACACTGAGAAGAAGCCCCAATGTTCCCTCCAGGCACTTTCAGTGTGGGTGCCTTCTCCACGTGGTTCCTGGTTTCACTGCAGCTTTGAAGAGAATGTTAGCAAAGAGGTAATCGGGACGACAGTGCAAACAGTACTCAAAGACAGGGAGAGCAAGCTCTCTCTTGGCACTTTGGATGTGGGACATACAGCGAGATGTTTGCTGCTTTTACATTTGGCTGTTGGGAGATTTACAGCACAAAGATATCTAGTTGATTTGAAGCAGTTCCGAGAAAGTCTAAACATAATCCTCACTTTTCCCTCCTGGCACTTTCCCTGTAGGAGATACCGCAAGACGTTTCTGTATATTGGGCACAGCGCTCTGCAGGGTGTTAGCAGAGAGTTTCCCGGGACAGTGAAACCCTATATCAGAGACACTGAGAAGAAGCCCCAACGTTCCTTCCAGGCACTTTCAGTGTGGGTGCCTTCTCCACGTGGTTCCTGGTTTCACTGCAGCTCTGAAGAGAATGTTAGCAAAGAGGTAATCGGGACAGTGCAAACAGTACTCAAAGACAGGGAGAGCAAGCTCTCTCTTGGCACTTTGGATGTGGGACATACAGCGAGATGTTTGCTGCTTTTGCGTTTGGCTGTTGGGAGATTTACAGCACAAAGATATCTAGTTGATTTGAAGCAGTTCCGAGAAAGTCTAAACATAATCCTCACTTTTCCCTCCTGGCACTTTCCCTGTAGGAGATACCGCAAGACGTTTCTGTATATTGGGCACAGCGCTCTGCAGGGTGTTAGCAGAGAGTTTCCCGGGACAGTGAAACCCTATATCAGAGACACTGAGAAGAAGCCCCAACGTTCCTTCCAGGCACTTTCAGTGTGGGTGCCTTCTCCACGTGGTTCCTGGTTTCACTGCAGCTCTGAAGAGAATGTTAGCAAAGAGGTAATCGGGACAGTGCAAACAGTACTCAAAGACAGGGAGAGCAAGCTCTCTCTTGGCACTTTGGATGTGGGACATACAGCGAGATGTTTGCTGCTTTTACATTTGGCTGTTGGGAGATTTACAGCACAAAGATATCTAGTTGATTTGAAGCAGTTCCGAGAAAGTCTAAACATAATCCTCACTTTTCCCTCCTGGCACTTTCCCTGTAGGAGATACCGCAAGACGTTTCTGTATATTGGGCACAGCGCTCTGCAGGGTGTTAGCAGAGAGTTTCCCGGGACAGTGAAACCCTATATCAGAGACACTGAGAAGAAGCCCCAATGTTCCCTCCAGGCACTTTCAGTGTGGGTGCCTTCTCCACGTGGTTCCTGGTTTCACTGCAGCTCTGAAGAGAATGTTAGCAAAGAGGTAATCGGGACAGTGCAAACAGTACTCAAAGACAGGGAGAGCAAGCTCACTCTTGGCACTTTGGATGTGGGACATACAGCGAGATGTTTGCTGCTTTTACATTTGGCTGTTGGGAGATTTACAGCACAAAGATATCTAGTTGATTTGAAGCAGTTCCGAGAAAGTCTAAACATAATCCTCACTTTTCCCTCCTGGCACTTTCCCTGTAGGAGATACCGCAAGACGTTTCTGTATATTGGGCACAGCGCTCTGCAGGGTGTTAGCAGAGAGTTTCCCGGGACAGTGAAACCCTATATCAGAGACACTGAGAAGAAGCCCCAACGTTCCTTCCAGGCACTTTCAGTGTGGGTGCCTTCTCCACGTGGTTCCTGGTTTCACTGCAGCTCTGAAGAGAATGTTAGCAAAGAGGTAATCGGGACAGTGCAAACAGTACTCAAAGACAGGGAGAGCAAGCTCTCTCTTGGCACTTTGGATGTGGGACATACAGCGAGATGTTTGCTGCTTTTACATTTGGCTGTTGGGAGATTTACAGCACAAAGATATCTAGTTGATTTGAAGCAGTTCCGAGAAAGTCTAAACATAATCCTCACTTTTCCCTCCTGGCACTTTCCCTGTAGGAGATACCGCAAGACGTTTCTGTATATTGGGCACAGCGCTCTGCAGGGTGTTAGCAGAGAGTTTCCCGGGACAGTGAAACCCTATATCAGAGACACTGAGAAGAAGCCCCAATGTTCCCTCCAGGCACTTTCAGTGTGGGTGCCTTCTCCACGTGGTTCCTGGTTTCACTGCAGCTCTGAACAGAATGTTAGCAAAGAGGTAATCGGGACAGTGCAAACAGTACTCAAAGACAGGGAGAGCAAGCTCTCTCTTGGCACTTTGGATGTGGGACATACAGCGAGATGTTTGCTGCTTTTACATTTGGCTATTGGGAGATTTACAGCACAAAGATATCTAGTTGATTTGAAGCAGTTCCGAGAAAGTCTAAACATAATCCTCACTTTTCCCTCCTGGCACTTTCCCTGTAGGAGATACCGCAAGACGTTTCTGTATATTGGGCACAGCGCTCTGCAGGGTGTTAGCAGAGAGTTTCCCGGGACAGTGAAACCCTATATCAGAGACACTGAGAAGAAGCCCCAATGTTCCCTCCAGGCACTTTCAGTGTGGGTGCCTTCTCCACGTGGTTCCTGGTTTCACTTCAGCTCTGAAGAGAATGTTAGCAAAGAGGTAATCGGGACAGCGCAAACAGTACTCAAAGACAGGGAGAGCAAGCTCTACATTACTCTCTTGGCACTTTGGATGTGGGACATACAGCGAGATGTTTGCTGCTTTTGCGTTTGGCTGTTGGGAGATTTACAGCACAAAGATATCTAGTTGATTTGAAGCAGTTCCGAGAAAGTCTAAACATAATCCTCACTTTTCCTTCCTGGCACTTTCCCTGAAGGGGATACCGCAAGACATTTCTGTATATTGGGCACAGCGCTCTGCAGGGTGTTAGCAGAGACTTTCCCGGGACAGTGAAACCCTATGTCAGAGACACTGAGAAGAAGCCCCAATGTTCCCTCCAGGCACTTTCAGTGTGGGTGCCTTCTCCACGTGGTTCCTGGTTTCACTGCAGCTCTGAAGAGAATGTTAGCAAAGAGGTAATCGGGACAGTGCAAACAGTACTCAAAGACAGGGAGAGCAAGCTCTCTCTTGGCACTTTGGATGTGGGACATACAGCGAGATGTTTGCTGCTTTTACATTTGGCTGTTGGGAGATTTACAGCACAAAGATATCTAGTTGATTTGAAGCAGTTCCGAGAAAGTCTAAACATAATCCTCACTTTTCCCTCCTGGCACTTTCCCTGTAGGAGATACCGCAAGACTTTTCTGTATATTGGGCACAGCGCTCTGCAGGGTGTTAGCAGAGAGTTTCCCGGGACAGTGAAACCCTATATCAGAGACACTGAGAAGAAGCCCCAACGTTCCTTCCAGGCACTTTCAGTGTGGGTGCCTTCTCCACGTGGTTCCTGGTTTCACTGCAGCTCTGAAGAGAATGTTAGCAAAGAGGTAATCGGGACAGTGCAAACAGTACTCAAAGACAGGGAGAGCAAGCTCTCTCTTGGCACTTTGGATGTGGGACATACAGCGAGATGTTTGCTGCTTTTACATTTGGCTGTTGGGAGATTTACAGCACAAAGATATCTAGTTGATTTGAAGCAGTTCCGAGAAAGTCTAAACATAATCCTCACTTTTCCCTCCTGGCACTTTCCCTGTAGGAGATACCGCAAGACGTTTCTGTATATTGGGCACAGCGCTCTGCAGGGTGTTAGCAGAGAGTTTCCCGGGACAGTGAAACCCTATATCAGAGACACTGAGAAGAAGCCCCAATGTTCCCTCCAGGCACTTTCAGTGTGGGTGCCTTCTCCACGTGGTTCCTGGTTTCACTGCAGCTCTGAAGAGAATGTTAGCAAAGAGGTAATCGGGACAGTGCAAACAGTACTCAAAGACAGGGACAGCAAGCTCTACATTACTCTCTTGGCACTTTGGATGTGGGACATACAGCGAGATGTTTGCTTCTTTTGCGTTTGGCTGTTGGGAGATTTACAGCACAAAGATATCTAGTTGATTTGAAGCAGTTCCGAGAAAATCTAAGCATAATCCTCACTTTTCCCTCCTGGCACTTTCCCTGTAGGGGATACCGTAAAACATTTCTGTATATTGGGCACAGCGCTGTGCAGGGTGTTAGCAGAGAGTTTCCCGGGACAGTGAAACCCTATATCAGAGACACTGAGAAGAAGCCCCAATGTTACCTCCAGGCACTTTCAGTGTGGGTGCCTTCTCCACGTGGTTCCTGGTTTCACTGCAGCTTTGAAGAGAATGTTAGCAAAGAGGTAATCGGGACGACAGTGCAAACAGTACTCAAAGACAGGGAGAGCAAGCTCTCTCTTGGCACTTTGGATGTGGGACATACAGCGAGATGTTTGCTGCTTTTACATTTGGCTGTTGGGAGATTTACAGCACAAAGATATCTAGTTGATTTGAAGCAGTTCCGAGAAAGTCTAAACATAATCCTCACTTTTCCCTCCTGGCACTTTCCCTGTAGGAGATACCGCAAGACGTTTCTGTATATTGGGCACAGCGCTCTGCAGGGTGTTAGCAGAGAGTTTCCCGGGACAGTGAAACCCTATATCAGAGACACTGAGAAGAAGCCCCAACGTTCCTTCCAGGCACTTTCAGTGTGGGTGCCTTCTCCACGTGGTTCCTGGTTTCACTGCAGCTCTGAAGAGAATGTTAGCAAAGAGGTAATCGGGACAGTGCAAACAGTACTCAAAGACAGGGAGAGCAAGCTCTCTCTTGGCACTTTGGATGTGGGACATACAGCGAGATGTTTGCTGCTTTTGCGTTTGGCTGTTGGGAGATTTACAGCACAAAGATATCTAGTTGATTTGAAGCAGTTCCGAGAAAGTCTAAACATAATCCTCACTTTTCCCTCCTGGCACTTTCCCTGTAGGAGATACCGCAAGACGTTTCTGTATATTGGGCACAGCGCTCTGCAGGGTGTTAGCAGAGAGTTTCCCGGGACAGTGAAACCCTATATCAGAGACACTGAGAAGAAGCCCCAACGTTCCTTCCAGGCACTTTCAGTGTGGGTGCCTTCTCCACGTGGTTCCTGGTTTCACTGCAGCTCTGAAGAGAATGTTAGCAAAGAGGTAATCGGGACAGTGCAAACAGTACTCAAAGACAGGGAGAGCAAGCTCTCTCTTGGCACTTTGGATGTGGGACATACAGCGAGATGTTTGCTGCTTTTACATTTGGCTGTTGGGAGATTTACAGCACAAAGATATCTAGTTGATTTGAAGCAGTTCCGAGAAAGTCTAAACATAATCCTCACTTTTCCCTCCTGGCACTTTCCCTGTAGGAGATACCGCAAGACGTTTCTGTATATTGGGCACAGCGCTCTGCAGGGTGTTAGCAGAGAGTTTCCCGGGACAGTGAAACCCTATATCAGAGACACTGAGAAGAAGCCCCAATGTTCCCTCCAGGCACTTTCAGTGTGGGTGCCTTCTCCACGTGGTTCCTGGTTTCACTGCAGCTCTGAAGAGAATGTTAGCAAAGAGGTAATCGGGACAGTGCAAACAGTACTCAAAGACAGGGAGAGCAAGCTCACTCTTGGCACTTTGGATGTGGGACATACAGCGAGATGTTTGCTGCTTTTACATTTGGCTGTTGGGAGATTTACAGCACAAAGATATCTAGTTGATTTGAAGCAGTTCCGAGAAAGTCTAAACATAATCCTCACTTTTCCCTCCTGGCACTTTCCCTGTAGGAGATACCGCAAGACGTTTCTGTATATTGGGCACAGCGCTGTGCAGGGTGTTAACAGAGAGTTTCCCGGGACAGTGAAACCCTATATCAGAGACACTGAGAAGAAGCCCCAACGTTCCTTCCAGGCACTTTCAGTGTGGGTGCCTTCTCCACGTGGTTCCTGGTTTCACTGCAGCTCTGAAGAGAATGTTAGCAAAGAGGTAATCGGGACAGTGCAAACAGTACTCAAAGACAGGGAGAGCAAGCTCTCTCTTGGCACTTTGGATGTGGGACATACAGCGAGATGTTTGCTGCTTTTACATTTGGCTGTTGGGAGATTTACAGCACAAAGATATCTAGTTGATTTGAAGCAGTTCCGAGAAAGTCTAAACATAATCCTCACTTTTCCCTCCTGGCACTTTCCCTGTAGGAGATACCGCAAGACGTTTCTGTATATTGGGCACAGCGCTCTGCAGGGTGTTAGCAGAGAGTTTCCCGGGACAGTGAAACCCTATATCAGAGACACTGAGAAGAAGCCCCAATGTTCCCTCCAGGCACTTTCAGTGTGGGTGCCTTCTCCACGTGGTTCCTGGTTTCACTGCAGCTCTGAAGAGAATGTTAGCAAAGAGGTAATCGGGACAGTGCAAACAGTACTCAAAGACAGGGAGAGCAAGCTCTCTCTTGGCACTTTGGATGTGGGACATACAGCGAGATGTTTGCTGCTTTTACATTTGGCTGTTGGGAGATTTACAGCACAAAGATATCTAGTTGATTTGAAGCAGTTCCGAGAAAGTCTAAACATAATCCTCACTTTTCCCTCCTGGCACTTTCCCTGTAGGAGATACCGCAAGACGTTTCTGTATATTGGGCACAGCGCTCTGCAGGGTGTTAGCAGAGAGTTTCCCGGGACAGTGAAACCCTATATCAGAGACACTGAGAAGAAGCCCCAATGTTCCCTCCAGGCACTTTCAGTGTGGGTGCCTTCTCCACGTGGTTCCTGGTTTCACTGCAGCTCTGAAGAGAATGTTAGCAAAGAGGTAATCGGGACAGTGCAAACAGTACTCAAAGACAGGGAGAGCAAGCTCACTCTTGGCACTTTGGATGTGGGACATACAGCGAGATGTTTGCTGCTTTTACATTTGGCTGTTGGGAGATTTACAGCACAAAGATATCTAGTTGATTTGAAGCAGTTCCGAGAAAGTCTAAACATAATCCTCACTTTTCCCTCCTGGCACTTTCCCTGTAGGAGATACCGCAAGACGTTTCTGTATATTGGGCACAGCGCTCTGCAGGGTGTTAGCAGAGAGTTTCCCGGGACAGTGAAACCCTATATCAGAGACACTGAGAAGAAGCCCCAACGTTCCTTCCAGGCACTTTCAGTGTGGGTGCCTTCTCCACGTGGTTCCTGGTTTCACTGCAGCTCTGAAGAGAATGTTAGCAAAGAGGTAATCGGGACAGTGCAAACAGTACTCAAAGACAGGGAGAGCAAGCTCTCTCTTGGCACTTTGGATGTGGGACATACAGCGAGATGTTTGCTGCTTTTACATTTGGCTGTTGGGAGATTTACAGCACAAAGATATCTAGTTGATTTGAAGCAGTTCCGAGAAAGTCTAAACATAATCCTCACTTTTCCCTCCTGGCACTTTCCCTGTAGGAGATACCGCAAGACGTTTCTGTATATTGGGCACAGCGCTCTGCAGGGTGTTAGCAGAGAGTTTCCCGGGACAGTGAAACCCTATATCAGAGACACTGAGAAGAAGCCCCAACGTTCCTTCCAGGCACTTTCAGTGTGGGTGCCTTCTCCACGTGGTTCCTGGTTTCACTGCAGCTCTGAAGAGAATGTTAGCAAAGAGGTAATCGGGACAGTGCAAACAGTACTCAAAGACAGGGAGAGCAAGCTCTCTCTTGGCACTTTGGATGTGGGACATACAGCGAGATGTTTGCTGCTTTTACATTTGGCTGTTGGGAGATTTACAGCACAAAGATATCTAGTTGATTTGAAGCAGTTCCGAGAAAGTCTAAACATAATCCTCACTTTTCCCTCCTGGCACTTTCCCTGTAGGAGATACCGCAAGACGTTTCTGTATATTGGGCACAGCGCTCTGCAGGGTGTTAGCAGAGAGTTTCCCGGGACAGTGAAACCCTATATCAGAGACACTGAGAAGAAGCCCCAATGTTCCCTCCAGGCACTTTCAGTGTGGGTGCCTTCTCCACGTGGTTCCTGGTTTCACTGCAGCTCTGAAGAGAATGTTAGCAAAGAGGTAATCGGGACAGTGCAAACAGTACTCAAAGACAGGGAGAGCAAGCTCTCTCTTGGCACTTTGGATGTGGGACATACAGCGAGATGTTTGCTGCTTTTGCGTTTGGCTGTTGGGAGATTTACAGCACAAAGATATCTAGTTGATTTGAAGCAGTTCCGAGAAAGTCTAAACATAATCCTCACTTTTCCCTCCTGGCACTTTCCCTGTAGGAGATACCGCAAGACGTTTCTGTATATTGGGCACAGCGCTCTGCAGGGTGTTAGCAGAGAGTTTCCCGGGACAGTGAAACCCTATATCAGAGACACTGAGAAGAAGCCCCAATGTTCCTTCCAGGCACTTTCAGTGTGGGTGCCTTCTCCACGTGGTTCCTGGTTTCACTGCAGCTCTGAAGAGAATGTTAGCAAAGAGGTAATCGGGACAGTGCAAACAGTACTCAAAGACAGGGAGAGCAAGCTCTCTCTTGGCACTTTGGATGTGGGACATACAGCGAGATGTTTGCTGCTTTTACATTTGGCTGTTGGGAGATTTACAGCACAAAGATATCTAGTTGATTTGAAGCAGTTCCGAGAAAGTCTAAACATAATCCTCACTTTTCCCTCCTGGCACTTTCCCTGTAGGAGATACCGCAAGACGTTTCTGTATATTGGGCACAGCGCTCTGCAGGGTGTTAGCAGAGAGTTTCCCGGGACAGTGAAACCCTATATCAGAGACACTGAGAAGAAGCCCCAACGTTCCCTCCAGCCACTTTCAGTGTGGGTGCCTTCTCCACGTGGTTCCTGGTTTCACTGCAGCTCTGAAGAGAATGTTAGCAAAGAGGTAATCGGGACAGTGCAAACAGTACTCAAAGACAGGGAGAGCAAGCTCTCTCTTGGCACTTTGGATGTGGGACATACAGCGAGATGTTTGCTGCTTTTACATTTGGCTGTTGGGAGATTTACAGCACAAAGATATCTAGTTGATTTGAAGCAGTTCCGAGAAAGTCTAAACATAATCCTCACTTTTCCCTCCTGGCACTTTCCCTGTAGGAGATACCGCAAGACGTTTCTGTATATTGGGCACAGCGCTCTGCAGGGTGTTAGCAGAGAGTTTCCCGGGACAGTGAAACCCTATATCAGAGACACTGAGAAGAAGCCCCAACGTTCCCTCCAGGCACTTTCAGTGTGGGTGCCTTCTCCACGTGGTTCCTGGTTTCACTGCAGCTCTGAAGAGAATGTTAGCAAAGAGGTAATCGGGACAGTGCAAACAGTACTCAAAGACAGGGAGAGCAAGCTCTACATTACTCTCTTGGCACTTTGGATGTGGGACATACAGCGAGATGTTTGCTGCTTTTACATTTGGCTGTTGGGAGATTTACAGCACAAAGATATCTAGTTGATTTGAAGCAGTTCCGAGAAAGTCTAAACATAATCCTCACTTTTCCCTCCTGGCACTTTCCCTGTAGGAGATACCACAAGACGTTTCTGTATATTGGGCACAGCGCTCTGCAGGGTGTTAGCAGAGAGTTTCCCGGGACAGTGAAACCCTATATCAGAGACACTGAGAAGAAGCCCCAATGTTCCCTCCAGGCACTTTCAGTGTGGGTGCCTTCTCCACGTGGTTCCTGGTTTCACTTCAGCTCTGAAGAGAATGTTAGCAAAGAGGTAATCGGGACAGCGCAAACAGTACTCAAAGACAGGGAGAGCAAGCTCTACATTACTCTCTTGGCACTTTGGATGTGGGACATACAGCGAGATGTTTGCTGCTTTTGCGTTTGGCTGTTGGGAGATTTACAGCACAAAGATATCTAGTTGATTTGAAGCAGTTCCGAGAAAGTCTAAACATAATCCTCACTTTTCCTTCCTGGCACTTTCCCTGAAGGGGATACCGCAAGACATTTCTGTATATTGGGCACAGCGCTGTGCAGGGTGTTAGCAGAGACTTTCCCGGGACAGTGAAACCCTATGTCAGAGACACTGAGAAGAAGCCCCAATGTTCCCTCCAGGCACTTTCAGTGTGGGTGCCTTCTCCACGTGGTTCCTGGTTTCACTGCAGCTCTGAAGAGAATGTTAGCAAAGAGGTAATCGGGACAGTGCAAACAGTACTCAAAGACAGGGAGAGCAAGCTCTCTCTTGGCACTTTGGATGTGGGACATACAGCGAGATGTTTGCTGCTTTTACATTTGGCTGTTGGGAGATTTACAGCACAAAGATATCTAGTTGATTTGAAGCAGTTCCGAGAAAGTCTAAACATAATCCTCACTTTTCCCTCCTGGCACTTTCCCTGTAGGAGATACCGCAAGACTTTTCTGTATATTGGGCACAGCGCTCTGCAGGGTGTTAGCAGAGAGTTTCCCGGGACAGTGAAACCCTATATCAGAGACACTGAGAAGAAGCCCCAACGTTCCTTCCAGGCACTTTCAGTGTGGGTGCCTTCTCCACGTGGTTCCTGGTTTCACTGCAGCTCTGAAGAGAATGTTAGCAAAGAGGTAATCGGGACAGTGCAAACAGTACTCAAAGACAGGGAGAGCAAGCTCTCTCTTGGCACTTTGGATGTGGGACATACAGCGAGATGTTTGCTTCTTTTGCGTTTGGCTGTTGGGAGATTTACAGCACAAAGATATCTAGTTGATTTGAAGCAGTTCCGAGAAAGTCTAAGCATAATCCTCACTTTTCCCTCCTGGCACTTTCCCTGTAGGGGATACCGCAAGACGTTTCTGTATATTGGGCACAGCGCTGTGCAGGGTGTTAGCAGAGAGTTTCCCGGGACAGTGAAACCCTATATCAGAGACACTGAGAAGAAGCCCCAATGTTCCCTCCAGGCACTTTCAGTGTGGGTGCCTTCTCCACGTGGTTCCTGGTTTCACTGCAGCTTTGAAGAGAATGTTAGCAAAGAGGTAATCGGGACGACAGTGCAAACAGTACTCAAAGACAGGGAGAGCAAGCTCTACATTACTCTCTTGGCACTTTGGATGTGGGACATACAGCGAGATGTTTGCTGCTTTTGCGTTTGGCTGTTGGGAGATTTACAGCACAAAGATATATAGCTGATTTGAAGCAGTTCCGAGAAAGTCTAAACATAATCCTCACTTTTCCCTCCTGGCACTTTCCCTGTAGGAGATACCGCAAGACGTTTCTGTATATTGGGCACAGCGCTCTGCAGGGTGTTAGCAGAGAGTTTCCCGGGACAGTGAAACCCTATATCAGAGACACTGAGAAGAAGCCCCAACGTTCCTTCCAGGCACTTTCAGTGTGGGTGCCTTCTCCACGTGGTTCCTGGTTTCACTGCAGCTCTGAAGAGAATGTTAGCAAAGAGGTAATCGGGACAGTGCAAACAGTACTCAAAGACAGGGAGAGCAAGCTCTCTCTTGGCACTTTGGATGTGGGACATACAGCGAGATGTTTGCTGCTTTTACATTTGGCTGTTGGGAGATTTACAGCACAAAGATATCTAGTTGATTTGAAGCAGTTCCGAGAAAGTCTAAACATAATCCTCACTTTTCCCTCCTGGCACTTTCCCTGTAGGAGATACCGCAAGACGTTTCTGTATATTGGGCACAGCGCTCTGCAGGGTGTTAGCAGAGAGTTTCCCGGGACAGTGAAACCCTATATCAGAGACACTGAGAAGAAGCCCCAACGTTCCTTCCAGGCACTTTCAGTGTGGGTGCCTTCTCCACGTGGTTCCTGGTTTCACTGCAGCTCTGAAGAGAATGTTAGCAAAGAGGTAATCGGGACAGTGCAAACAGTACTCAAAGACAGGGAGAGCAAGCTCTACATTACTCTCTTGGCACTTTGGATGTGGGACATACAGCGAGATGTTTGCTGCTTTTGCGTTTGGCTGTTGGGAGATTTACAGCACAAAGATATATAGCTGATTTGAAGCAGTTCCGAGAAAGTCTAAACATAATCCTCACTTTTCCCTCCTGGCACTTTCCCTGTAGGAGATACCGCAAGACGTTTCTGTATATTGGGCACAGCGCTCTGCAGGGTGTTAGCAGAGAGTTTCCCGGGACAGTGAAACCCTATATCAGAGACACTGAGAAGAAGCCCCAACGTTCCTTCCAGGCACTTTCAGTGTGGGTGCCTTCTCCACGTGGTTCCTGGTTTCACTGCAGCTCTGAAGAGAATGTTAGCAAAGAGGTAATCGGGACAGTGCAAACAGTACTCAAAGACAGGGAGAGCAAGCTCTCTCTTGGCACTTTGGATGTGGGACATACAGCGAGATGTTTGCTGCTTTTACATTTGGCTGTTGGGAGATTTACAGCACAAAGATATCTAGTTGATTTGAAGCAGTTCCGAGAAAGTCTAAACATAATCCTCACTTTTCCCTCCTGGCACTTTCCCTGTAGGAGATACCGCAAGACGTTTCTGTATATTGGGCACAGCGCTCTGCAGGGTGTTAGCAGAGAGTTTCCCGGGACAGTGAAACCCTATATCAGAGACACTGAGAAGAAGCCCCAACGTTCCTTCCAGGCACTTTCAGTGTGGGTGCCTTCTCCACGTGGTTCCTGGTTTCACTGCAGCTCTGAAGAGAATGTTAGCAAAGAGGTAATCGGGACAGCGCAAACAGTACTCAAAGACAGGGAGAGCAAGCTCTCTCTTGGCACTTTGGATGTGGGACATACAGCGAGATGTTTGCTGCTTTTGCGTTTGGCTGTTGGGAGATTTACAGCACAAAGATATCTAGTTGATTTGAAGCAGTTCCGAGAAAGTCTAAACATAATCCTCACTTTTCCCTCCTGGCACTTTCCCTGTAGGAGATACCGCAAGACGTTTCTGTATATTGGGCACAGCGCTCTGCAGGGTGTTAGCAGAGAGTTTCCCGGGACAGTGAAACCCTATATCAGAGACACTGAGAAGAAGCCCCAACGTTCCTTCCAGGCACTTTCAGTGTGGGTGCCTTCTCCACGTGGTTCCTGGTTTCACTGCAGCTCTGAAGAGAATGTTAGCAAAGAGGTAATCGGGACAGTGCAAACAGTACTCAAAGACAGGGAGAGCAAGCTCTACATTACTCTCTTGGCACTTTGGATGTGGGACATACAGCGAGATGTTTGCTGCTTTTGCGTTTGGCTGTTGGGAGATTTACAGCACAAAGATATATAGTTCATTTGAAGCAGTTCCGAGAAAGTCTAAGCATAATCCTCACTTTTCACTCCTGGCACTTTCCCTGTAGGGTATACCGCAAGACATTTCTGTATATTGGGCACAGCGCTGTGCAGGGTGTTAGCAGAGACTTTCCCGGGACAGTGAAACCCTATGTCAGAGACACTGAGAAGAAGCCCCAATGTTCCCTCCAGGCACTTTCAGTGTGGGTGCCTTCTCCACGTGGTTCCTGGTTTCACTGCAGCTCTGAAGAGAATGTTAGCAAAGAGGTAATCGGGACGACAGTGCAAACAGTACTCAAAGACAGGGAGAGCAAGCTCTCTCTTGGCACTTTGGATGTGGGACATACAGCGAGATGTTTGCTGCTTTTACATTTGGCTGTTGGGAGATTTACAGCACAAAGATATCTAGTTGATTTGAAGCAGTTCCGAGAAAGTCTAAACATAATCCTCACTTTTCCCTCCTGGCACTTTCCCTGTAGGAGATACCGCAAGACGTTTCTGTATATTGGGCACAGCGCTGTGCAGGGTGTTAGCAGAGAGTTTCCCGGGACAGTGAAACCCTATATCAGAGACACTGAGAAGAAGCCCCAACGTTCCTTCCAGGCACTTTCAGTGTGGGTGCCTTCTCCACGTGGTTCCTGGTTTCACTGCAGCTCTGAAGAGAATGTTAGCAAAGAGGTAATCGGGACGACAGTGCAAACAGTACTCAAAGACAGGGAGAGCAAGCTCTCTCTTGGCACTTTGGATGTGGGACATACAGCGAGATGTTTGCTGCTTTTACATTTGGCTGTTGGGAGATTTACAGCACAAAGATATCTAGTTGATTTGAAGCAGTTCCGAGAAAGTCTAAACATAATCCTCACTTTTCCCTCCTGGCACTTTCCCTGTAGGAGATACCGCAAGACGTTTCTGTATATTGGGCACAGCGCTCTGCAGGGTGTTAGCAGAGAGTTTCCCGGGACAGTGAAACCCTATATCAGAGGCACTGAGAAGAAGCCCCAACGTTCCTTCCAGGCACTTTCAGTGTGGGTGCCTTCTCCACGTGGTTCCTGGTTTCACAGCAGCTCTGAAGAGAATGTTAGCAAAGAGGTAATCGGGACGACAGTGCAAACAGTACTCAAAGACAGGGAGAGCAAGCTCTCTCTTGGCACTTTGGATGTGGGACATACAGCGAGATGTTTGCTGCTTTTACATTTGGCTGTTGGGAGATTTACAGCACAAAGATATCTAGTTGATTTGAAGCAGTTCCGAGAAAGTCTAAGCATAATCCTCACTTTTCCCTCCTGGCACTTTCCCTGTAGGAGATACCGCAAGACGTTTCTGTATATTGGGCACAGCGCTCTGCAGGGTGTTAGCAGAGAGTTTCCCGGGACAGTGAAACCCTATATCAGAGACACTGAGAAGAAGCCCCAATGTTCCCTCCAGGCACTTTCAGTGTGGGTGCCTTCTCCACGTAATTCCTGGTTTCACTGCAGCTCTGAAGAGAATGTTAGCAAAGAGGTAATCGGGACAGTGCAAACAGTACTCAAAGACAGGGAGAGCAAGCTCTCTCTTGGCACTTTGGATGTGGGACATACAGCGAGATGTTTGCTGCTTTTACATTTGGCTGTTGGGAGATTTACAGCACAAAGATATCTAGTTGATTTGAAGCAGTTCCGAGAAAGTCTAAACATAATCCTCACTTTTCCCTCCTGGCACTTTCCCTGTAGGAGATACCGCAAGACGTTTCTGTATATTGGGCACAGCGCTGTGCAGGGTGTTAGCAGAGAGTTTCCCGGGACAGTGAAACCCTATATCAGAGACACTGAGAAGAAGCCCCAACGTTCCTTCCAGGCACTTTCAGTGTGGGTGCCTTCTCCACGTGGTTCCTGGTTTCACTGCAGCTCTGAAGAGAATGTTAGCAAAGAGGTAATCGGGACAGTGCAAACAGTACTCAAAGACAGGGAGAGCAAGCTCTCTCTTGGCACTTTGGATGTGGGACATACAGCGAGATGTTTGCTGCTTTTACATTTGGCTGTTGGGAGATTTACAGCACAAAGATATCTAGTTGATTTGAAGCAGTTCCGAGAAAGTCTAAACATAATCCTCACTTTTCCCTCCTGGCACTTTCCCTGTAGGAGATACCGCAAGACGTTTCTGTATATTGGGCACAGCGCTCTGCAGGGTGTTAGCAGAGAGTTTCCCGGGACAGTGAAACCCTATATCAGAGGCACTGAGAAGAAGCCCCAACGTTCCTTCCAGGCACTTTCAGTGTGGGTGCCTTCTCCACGTGGTTCCTGGTTTCACTGCAGCTCTGAAGAGAATGTTAGCAAAGAGGTAATCGGGACGACAGTGCAAACAGTACTCAAAGACAGGGAGAGCAAGCTCTCTCTTGGCACTTTGGATGTGGGACATACAGCGAGATGTTTGCTGCTTTTACATTTGGCTGTTGGGAGATTTACAGCACAAAGATATCTAGTTGATTTGAAGCAGTTCCGAGAAAGTCTAAACATAATCCTCACTTTTCCCTCCTGGCACTTTCCCTGTAGGAGATACCGCAAGACTTTTCTGTATATTGGGCACAGCGCTCTGCAGGGTGTTAGCAGAGAGTTTCCCGGGACAGTGAAACCCTATATCAGAGACACTGAGAAGAAGCCCCAACGTTCCTTCCAGGCACTTTCAGTGTGGGTGCCTTCTCCACGTGGTTCCTGGTTTCACTGCAGCTCTGAAGAGAATGTTAGCAAAGAGGTAATCGGGACAGTGCAAACAGTACTCAAAGACAGGGACAGCAAGCTCTACATTACTCTCTTGGCACTTTGGATGTGGGACATACAGCGAGATGTTTGCTTCTTTTGCGTTTGGCTGTTGGGAGATTTACAGCACAAAGATATCTAGTTGATTTGAAGCAGTTCCGAGAAAGTCTAAGCATAATCCTCACTTTTCCCTCCTGGCACTTTCCCTGTAGGGGATACCGTAAAACATTTCTGTATATTGGGCACAGCGCTCTTCAGGGTGTTAGCAGAGAGTTTCCCGGGACAGTGAAACCCTATATCAGAGACACTGAGAAGAAGCCCCAATGTTCCCTCCAGGCACTTTCAGTGTGGGTGCCTTCTCCACGTGGTTCCTGGTTTCACTGCAGCTTTGAAGAGAATGTTAGCAAAGAGGTAATCGGGACAGTGCAAACAGTACTCAAAGACAGGGAGAGCAAGCTCTCTCTTGGCACTTTGGATGTGGGACATACAGCGAGATGTTTGCTGCTTTTACATTTGGCTGTTGGGAGATTTACAGCACAAAGATATCTAGTTGATTTGAAGCAGTTCCGAGAAAGTCTAAACATAATCCTCACTTTTCCCTCCTGGCACTTTCCCTGTAGGAGATACCGCAAGACGTTTCTGTATATTGGGCACAGCGCTCTGCAGGGTGTTAGCAGAGAGTTTCCCGGGACAGTGAAACCCTATATCAGAGACACTGAGAAGAAGCCCCAACGTTCCCTCCAGCCACTTTCAGTGTGGGTGCCTTCTCCACGTGGTTCCTGGTTTCACTGCAGCTCTGAAGAGAATGTTAGCAAAGAGGTAATCGGGACAGTGCAAACAGTACTCAAAGACAGGGAGAGCAAGCTCTACATTACTCTCTTGGCACTTTGGATGTGGGACATACAGCGAGATGTTTGCTGCTTTTACATTTGGCTGTTGGGAGATTTACAGCACAAAGATATCTAGTTGATTTGAAGCAGTTCCGAGAAAGTCTAAACATAATCCTCACTTTTCCCTCCTGGCACTTTCCCTGTAGGAGATACCGCAAGACGTTTCTGTATATTGGGCACAGCGCTCTGCAGGGTGTTAGCAGAGAGTTTCCCGGGACAGTGAAACCCTATATCAGAGACACTGAGAAGAAGCCCCAACGTTCCCTCCAGGCACTTTCAGTGTGGGTGCCTTCTCCACGTGGTTCCTGGTTTCACTGCAGCTCTGAAGAGAATGTTAGCAAAGAGGTAATCGGGACAGTGCAAACAGTACTCAAAGACAGGGAGAGCAAGCTCTACATTACTCTCTTGGCACTTTGGATGTGGGACATACAGCGAGATGTTTGCTGCTTTTACATTTGGCTGTTGGGAGATTTACAGCACAAAGATATCTAGTTGATTTGAAGCAGTTCCGAGAAAGTCTAAACATAATCCTCACTTTTCCCTCCTGGCACTTTCCCTGTAGGAGATACCGCAAGACGTTTCTGTATATTGGGCACAGCGCTCTGCAGGGTGTTAGCAGAGAGTTTCCCGGGACAGTGAAACCCTATATCAGAGACACTGAGAAGAAGCCCCAATGTTCCCTCCAGGCACTTTCAGTGTGGGTGCCTTCTCCACGTGGTTCCTGGTTTCACTTCAGCTCTGAAGAGAATGTTAGCAAAGAGGTAATCGGGACAGCGCAAACAGTACTCAAAGACAGGGAGAGCAAGCTCTACATTACTCTCTTGGCACTTTGGATGTGGGACATACAGCGAGATGTTTGCTGCTTTTGCGTTTGGCTGTTGGGAGATTTACAGCACAAAGATATCTAGTTGATTTGAAGCAGTTCCGAGAAAGTCTAAACATAATCCTCACTTTTCCTTCCTGGCACTTTCCCTGAAGGGGATACCGCAAGACATTTCTGTATATTGGGCACAGCGCTCTGCAGGGTGTTAGCAGAGACTTTCCCGGGACAGTGAAACCCTATGTCAGAGACACTGAGAAGAAGCCCCAATGTTCCCTCCAGGCACTTTCAGTGTGGGTGCCTTCTCCACGTGGTTCCTGGTTTCACTGCAGCTCTGAAGAGAATGTTAGCAAAGAGGTAATCGGGACAGTGCAAACAGTACTCAAAGACAGGGAGAGCAAGCTCTCTCTTGGCACTTTGGATGTGGGACATACAGCGAGATGTTTGCTGCTTTTGCGTTTGGCTGTTGGGAGATTTACAGCACAAAGATATCTAGTTGATTTGAAGCAGTTCCGAGAAAGTCTAAACATAATCCTCACTTTTCCCTCCTGGCACTTTCCCTGTAGGAGATACCGCAAGACTTTTCTGTATATTGGGCACAGCGCTCTGCAGGGTGTTAGCAGAGAGTTTCCCGGGACAGTGAAACCCTATATCAGAGACACTGAGAAGAAGCCCCAACGTTCCTTCCAGGCACTTTCAGTGTGGGTGCCTTCTCCACGTGGTTCCTGGTTTCACTGCAGCTCTGAAGAGAATGTTAGCAAAGAGGTAATCGGGACAGTGCAAACAGTACTCAAAGACAGGGAGAGCAAGCTCTCTCTTGGCACTTTGGATGTGGGACATACAGCGAGATGTTTGCTGCTTTTACATTTGGCTGTTGGGAGATTTACAGCACAAAGATATCTAGTTGATTTGAAGCAGTTCCGAGAAAGTCTAAACATAATCCTCACTTTTCCCTCCTGGCACTTTCCCTGTAGGAGATACCGCAAGACGTTTCTGTATATTGGGCACAGCGCTCTGCAGGGTGTTAGCAGAGAGTTTCCCGGGACAGTGAAACCCTATATCAGAGACACTGAGAAGAAGCCCCAATGTTCCCTCCAGGCACTTTCAGTGTGGGTGCCTTCTCCACGTGGTTCCTGGTTTCACTGCAGCTCTGAAGAGAATGTTAGCAAAGAGGTAATCGGGACAGTGCAAACAGTACTCAAAGACAGGGACAGCAAGCTCTACATTACTCTCTTGGCACTTTGGATGTGGGACATACAGCGAGATGTTTGCTTCTTTTGCGTTTGGCTGTTGGGAGATTTACAGCACAAAGATATCTAGTTGATTTGAAGCAGTTCCGAGAAAGTCTAAGCATAATCCTCACTTTTCCCTCCTGGCACTTTCCCTGTAGGGGATACCGTAAAACATTTCTGTATATTGGGCACAGCGCTGTGCAGGGTGTTAGCAGAGAGTTTCCCGGGACAGTGAAACCCTATATCAGAGACACTGAGAAGAAGCCCCAATGTTCCCTCCAGGCACTTTCAGTGTGGGTGCCTTCTCCACGTGGTTCCTGGTTTCACTGCAGCTTTGAAGAGAATGTTAGCAAAGAGGTAATCGGGACGACAGTGCAAACAGTACTCAAAGACAGGGAGAGCAAGCTCTACATTACTCTCTTGGCACTTTGGATGTGGGACATACAGCGAGATGTTTGCTGCTTTTGCGTTTGGCTGTTGGGAGATTTACAGCACAAAGATATATAGCTGATTTGAAGCAGTTCCGAGAAAGTCTAAACATAATCCTCACTTTTCCCTCCTGGCACTTTCCCTGTAGGAGATACCGCAAGACGTTTCTGTATATTGGGCACAGCGCTCTGCAGGGTGTTAGCAGAGAGTTTCCCGGGACAGTGAAACCCTATATCAGAGACACTGAGAAGAAGCCCCAACGTTCCTTCCAGGCACTTTCAGTGTGGGTGCCTTCTCCACGTGGTTCCTGGTTTCACTGCAGCTCTGAAGAGAATGTTAGCAAAGAGGTAATCGGGACAGTGCAAACAGTACTCAAAGACAGGGAGAGCAAGCTCTCTCTTGGCACTTTGGATGTGGGACATACAGCGAGATGTTTGCTGCTTTTACATTTGGCTGTTGGGAGATTTACAGCACAAAGATATCTAGTTGATTTGAAGCAGTTCCGAGAAAGTCTAAACATAATCCTCACTTTTCCCTCCTGGCACTTTCCCTGTAGGAGATACCGCAAGACGTTTCTGTATATTGGGCACAGCGCTCTGCAGGGTGTTAGCAGAGAGTTTCCCGGGACAGTGAAACCCTATATCAGAGACACTGAGAAGAAGCCCCAACGTTCCTTCCAGGCACTTTCAGTGTGGGTGCCTTCTCCACGTGGTTCCTGGTTTCACTGCAGCTCTGAAGAGAATGTTAGCAAAGAGGTAATCGGGACAGTGCAAACAGTACTCAAAGACAGGGAGAGCAAGCTCTCTCTTGGCACTTTGGATGTGGGACATACAGCGAGATGTTTGCTGCTTTTGCGTTTGGCTGTTGGGAGATTTACAGCACAAAGATATCTAGTTGATTTGAAGCAGTTCCGAGAAAGTCTAAACATAATCCTCACTTTTCCCTCCTGGCACTTTCCCTGTAGGAGATACCGCAAGACGTTTCTGTATATTGGGCACAGCGCTGTGCAGGGTGTTAGCAGAGAGTTTCCCGGGACAGTGAAACCCTATATCAGAGACACTGAGAAGAAGCCCCAACGTTCCTTCCAGGCACTTTCAGTGTGGGTGCCTTCTCCACGTGGTTCCTGGTTTCACTGCAGCTCTGAAGAGAATGTTAGCAAAGAGGTAATCGGGACAGTGCAAACAGTACTCAAAGACAGGGAGAGCAAGCTCTACATTACTCTTTTGGCACTTTGGATGTGGGACATACAGCGAGATGTTTGCTGCTTTTGCGTTTGGCTGTTGGGAGATTTACAGCACAAAGATATCTAGTTGATTTGAAGCAGTTCCGAGAAAGTCTAAACATAATCCTCACTTTTCCCTCCTGGCACTTTCCCTGTAGGAGATACCGCAAGACGTTTCTGTATATTGGGCACAGCGCTCTGCAGGGTGTTAGCAGAGAGTTTCCCGGGACAGTGAAACCCTATATCAGAGGCACTGAGAAGAAGCCCCAACGTTCCTTCCAGGCACTTTCAGTGTGGGTGCCTTCTCCACGTGGTTCCTGGTTTCACAGCAGCTCTGAAGAGAATGTTAGCAAAGAGGTAATCGGGACGACAGTGCAAACAGTACTCAAAGACAGGGAGAGCAAGCTCTCTCTTGGCACTTTGGATGTGGGACATACAGCGAGATGTTTGCTGCTTTTACATTTGGCTGTTGGGAGATTTACAGCACAAAGATATCTAGTTGATTTGAAGCAGTTCCGAGAAAGTCTAAACATAATCCTCACTTTTCCCTCCTGGCACTTTCCCTGTAGGAGATACCGCAAGACGTTTCTGTATATTGGGCACAGCGCTCTGCAGGGTGTTAGCAGAGAGTTTCCCGGGACAGTGAAACCCTATATCAGAGACACTGAGAAGAAGCCCCAATGTTCCCTCCAGGCACTTTCAGTGTGGGTGCCTTCTCCACGTAATTCCTGGTTTCACTGCAGCTCTGAAGAGAATGTTAGCAAAGAGGTAATCGGGACAGTGCAAACAGTACTCAAAGACAGGGAGAGCAAGCTCTCTCTTGGCACTTTGGATGTGGGACATACAGCGAGATGTTTGCTGCTTTTACATTTGGCTGTTGGGAGATTTACAGCACAAAGATATCTAGTTGATTTGAAGCAGTTCCGAGAAAGTCTAAACATAATCCTCACTTTTCCCTCCTGGCACTTTCCCTGTAGGAGATACCGCAAGACGTTTCTGTATATTGGGCACAGCGCTCTGCAGGGTGTTAGCAGAGAGTTTCCCGGGACAGTGAAACCCTATATCAGAGACATTGAGAAGAAGCCCCAACGTTCCTTCCAGGCACTTTCAGTGTGGGTGCCTTCTCCACGTGGTTCCTGGTTTCACTGCAGCTCTGAAGAGAATGTTAGCAAAGAGGTAATCGGGACAGTGCAAACAGTACTCAAAGACAGGGAGAGCAAGCTCTCTCTTGGCACTTTGGATGTGGGACATACAGCGAGATGTTTGCTGCTTTTACATTTGGCTGTTGGGAGATTTACAGCACAAAGATATCTAGTTGATTTGAAGCAGTTCCGAGAAAGTCTAAACATAATCCTCACTTTTCCCTCCTGGCACTTTCCCTGTAGGAGATACCGCAAGACGTTTCTGTATATTGGGCACAGCGCTGTGCAGGGTGTTAGCAGAGAGTTTCCCGGGACAGTGAAACCCTATATCAGAGACACTGAGAAGAAGCCCCAACGTTCCTTCCAGGCACTTTCAGTGTGGGTGCCTTCTCCACGTGGTTCCTGGTTTCACTGCAGCTCTGAAGAGAATGTTAGCAAAGAGGTAATCGGGACAGTGCAAACAGTACTCAAAGACAGGGAGAGCAAGCTCTCTCTTGGCACTTTGGATGTGGGACATACAGCGAGATGTTTGCTGCTTTTACATTTGGCTGTTGGGAGATTTACAGCACAAAGATATCTAGTTGATTTGAAGCAGTTCCGAGAAAGTCTAAACATAATCCTCACTTTTCCCTCCTGGCACTTTCCCTGTAGGAGATACCGCAAGACGTTTCTGTATATTGGGCACAGCGCTCTGCAGGGTGTTAGCAGAGAGTTTCCCGGGACAGTGAAACCCTATATCAGAGGCACTGAGAAGAAGCCCCAACGTTCCTTCCAGGCACTTTCAGTGTGGGTGCCTTCTCCACGTGGTTCCTGGTTTCACAGCAGCTCTGAAGAGAATGTTAGCAAAGAGGTAATCGGGACGACAGTGCAAACAGTACTCAAAGACAGGGAGAGCAAGCTCTCTCTTGGCACTTTGGATGTGGGACATACAGCGAGATGTTTGCTGCTTTTACATTTGGCTGTTGGGAGATTTACAGCACAAAGATATCTAGTTGATTTGAAGCAGTTCCGAGAAAGTCTAAACATAATCCTCACTTTTCCCTCCTGGCACTTTCCCTGTAGGAGATACCGCAAGACTTTTCTGTATATTGGGCACAGCGCTCTGCAGGGTGTTAGCAGAGAGTTTCCCGGGACAGTGAAACCCTATATCAGAGACACTGAGAAGAAGCCCCAACGTTCCTTCCAGGCACTTTCAGTGTGGGTGCCTTCTCCACGTGGTTCCTGGTTTCACTGCAGCTCTGAAGAGAATGTTAGCAAAGAGGTAATCGGGACAGTGCAAACAGTACTCAAAGACAGGGAGAGCAAGCTCTCTCTTGGCACTTTGGATGTGGGACATACAGCGAGATGTTTGCTGCTTTTACATTTGGCTGTTGGGAGATTTACAGCACAAAGATATCTAGTTGATTTGAAGCAGTTCCGAGAAAGTCTAAACATAATCCTCACTTTTCCCTCCTGGCACTTTCCCTGTAGGAGATACCGCAAGACGTTTCTGTATATTGGGCACAGCGCTGTGCAGGGTGTTAGCAGAGAGTTTCCCGGGACAGTGAAACCCTATATCAGAGACACTGAGAAGAAGCCCCAATGTTCCCTCCAGGCACTTTCAGTGTGGGTGCCTTCTCCACGTGGTTCCTGGTTTCACTGCAGCTCTGAAGAGAATGTTAGCAAAGAGGTAATCGGGACAGTGCAAACAGTACTCAAAGACAGGGACAGCAAGCTCTACATTACTCTCTTGGCACTTTGGATGTGGGACATACAGCGAGATGTTTGCTGCTTTTACATTTGGCTGTTGGGAGATTTACAGCACAAAGATATCTAGTTGATTTGAAGCAGTTCCGAGAAAGTCTAAACATAATCCTCACTTTTCCCTCCTGGCACTTTCCCTGTAGGAGATACCGCAAGACGTTTCTGTATATTGGGCACAGCGCTGTGCAGGGTGTTAGCAGAGAGTTTCCCGGGACAGTGAAACCCTATATCAGAGACACTGAGAAGAAGCCCCAATGTTCCCTCCAGGCACTTTCAGTGTGGGTGCCTTCTCCACGTGGTTCCTGGTTTCACTGCAGCTCTGAAGAGAATGTTAGCAAAGAGGTAATCGGGACAGTGCAAACAGTACTCAAAGACAGGGACAGCAAGCTCTACATTACTCTCTTGGCACTTTGGATGTGGGACATACAGCGAGATGTTTGCTTCTTTTGCGTTTGGCTGTTGGGAGATTTACAGCACAAAGATATCTAGTTGATTTGAAGCAGTTCCGAGAAAGTCTAAGCATAATCCTCACTTTTCCCTCCTGGCACTTTCCCTGTAGGGGATACCGTAAAACATTTCTGTATATTGGGCACAGCGCTGTGCAGGGTGTTAGCAGAGAGTTTCCCGGGACAGTGAAACCCTATATCAGAGACACTGAGAAGAAGCCCCAATGTTCCCTCCAGGCACTTTCAGTGTGGGTGCCTTCTCCACGTGGTTCCTGGTTTCACTGCAGCTTTGAAGAGAATGTTAGCAAAGAGGTAATCGGGACGACAGTGCAAACAGTACTCAAAGACAGGGAGAGCAAGCTCTACATTACTCTCTTGGCACTTTGGATGTGGGACATACAGCGAGATGTTTGCTGCTTTTGCGTTTGGCTGTTGGGAGATTTACAGCACAAAGATATATAGCTGATTTGAAGCAGTTCCGAGAAAGTCTAAACATAATCCTCACTTTTCCCTCCTGGCACTTTCCCTGTAGGAGATACCGCAAGACGTTTCTGTATATTGGGCACAGCGCTGTGCAGGGTGTTAGCAGAGAGTTTCCCGGGACAGTGAAACCCTATATCAGAGACACTGAGAAGAAGCCCCAACGTTCCTTCCAGGCACTTTCAGTGTGGGTGCCTTCTCCACGTGGTTCCTGGTTTCACAGCAGCTCTGAAGAGAATGTTAGCAAAGAGGTAATCGGGACGACAGTGCAAACAGTACTCAAAGACAGGGAGAGCAAGCTCTCTCTTGGCACTTTGGATGTGGGACATACAGCGAGATGTTTGCTGCTTTTACATTTGGCTGTTGGGAGATTTACAGCACAAAGATATCTAGTTGATTTGAAGCAGTTCCGAGAAAGTCTAAACATAATCCTCACTTTTCCCTCCTGGCACTTTCCCTGTAGGAGATACCGCAAGACTTTTCTGTATATTGGGCACAGCGCTCTGCAGGGTGTTAGCAGAGAGTTTCCCGGGACAGTGAAACCCTATATCAGAGACACTGAGAAGAAGCCCCAACGTTCCTTCCAGGCACTTTCAGTGTGGGTGCCTTCTCCACGTGGTTCCTGGTTTCACTGCAGCTCTGAAGAGAATGTTAGCAAAGAGGTAATCGGGACAGTGCAAACAGTACTCAAAGACAGGGAGAGCAAGCTCTCTCTTGGCACTTTGGATGTGGGACATACAGCGAGATGTTTGCTGCTTTTACATTTGGCTGTTGGGAGATTTACAGCACAAAGATATCTAGTTGATTTGAAGCAGTTCCGAGAAAGTCTAAACATAATCCTCACTTTTCCCTCCTGGCACTTTCCCTGTAGGAGATACCGCAAGACGTTTCTGTATATTGGGCACAGCGCTCTGCAGGGTGTTAGCAGAGAGTTTCCCGGGACAGTGAAACCCTATATCAGAGACACTGAGAAGAAGCCCCAATGTTCCCTCCAGGCACTTTCAGTGTGGGTGCCTTCTCCACGTGGTTCCTGGTTTCACTGCAGCTCTGAAGAGAATGTTAGCAAAGAGGTAATCGGGACAGTGCAAACAGTACTCAAAGACAGGGACAGCAAGCTCTACATTACTCTCTTGGCACTTTGGATGTGGGACATACAGCGAGATGTTTGCTTCTTTTGCGTTTGGCTGTTGGGAGATTTACAGCACAAAGATATCTAGTTGATTTGAAGCAGTTCCGAGAAAGTCTAAGCATAATCCTCACTTTTCCCTCCTGGCACTTTCCCTGTAGGGGATACCGTAAAACATTTCTGTATATTGGGCACAGCGCTCTGCAGGGTGTTAGCAGAGAGTTTCCCGGGACAGTGAAACCCTATATCAGAGACACTGAGAAGAAGCCCCAATGTTCCCTCCAGGCACTTTCAGTGTGGGTGCCTTCTCCACGTGGTTCCTGGTTTCACTGCAGCTTTGAAGAGAATGTTAGCAAAGAGGTAATCGGGACGACAGTGCAAACAGTACTCAAAGACAGGGAGAGCAAGCTCTACATTACTCTCTTGGCACTTTGGATGTGGGACATACAGCGAGATGTTTGCTGCTTTTGCGTTTGGCTGTTGGGAGATTTACAGCACAAAGATATATAGCTGATTTGAAGCAGTTCCGAGAAAGTCTAAACATAATCCTCACTTTTCCCTCCTGGCACTTTCCCTGTAGGAGATACCGCAAGACGTTTCTGTATATTGGGCACAGCGCTCTGCAGGGTGTTAGCAGAGAGTTTCCCGGGACAGTGAAACCCTATATCAGAGACACTGAGAAGAAGCCCCAACGTTCCTTCCAGGCACTTTCAGTGTGGGTGCCTTCTCCACGTGGTTCCTGGTTTCACTGCAGCTCTGAAGAGAATGTTAGCAAAGAGGTAATCGGGACAGTGCAAACAGTACTCAAAGACAGGGAGAGCAAGCTCTCTCTTGGCACTTTGGATGTGGGACATACAGCGAGATGTTTGCTGCTTTTACATTTGGCTGTTGGGAGATTTACAGCACAAAGATATCTAGTTGATTTGAAGCAGTTCCGAGAAAGTCTAAACATAATCCTCACTTTTCCCTCCTGGCACTTTCCCTGTAGGAGATACCGCAAGACGTTTCTGTATATTGGGCACAGCGCTCTGCAGGGTGTTAGCAGAGAGTTTCCCGGGACAGTGAAACCCTATATCAGAGACACTGAGAAGAAGCCCCAACGTTCCTTCCAGGCACTTTCAGTGTGGGTGCCTTCTCCACGTGGTTCCTGGTTTCACTGCAGCTCTGAAGAGAATGTTAGCAAAGAGGTAATCGGGACAGTGCAAACAGTACTCAAAGACAGGGAGAGCAAGCTCTCTCTTGGCACTTTGGATGTGGGACATACAGCGAGATGTTTGCTGCTTTTGCGTTTGGCTGTTGGGAGATTTACAGCACAAAGATATCTAGTTGATTTGAAGCAGTTCCGAGAAAGTCTAAACATAATCCTCACTTTTCCCTCCTGGCACTTTCCCTGTAGGAGATACCGCAAGACATTTCTGTATATTGGGCACAGCGCTCTGCAGGGTGTTAGCAGAGACTTTCCCGGGACAGTGAAACCCTATGTCAGAGACACTGAGAAGAAGCCCCAATGTTCCCTCCAGGCACTTTCAGTGTGGGTGCCTTCTCCACGTGGTTCCTGGTTTCACAGCAGCTCTGAAGAGAATGTTAGCAAAGAGGTAATCGGGACGACAGTGCAAACAGTACTCAAAGACAGGGAGAGCAAGCTCTCTCTTGGCACTTTGGATGTGGGACATACAGCGAGATGTTTGCTGCTTTTACATTTGGCTGTTGGGAGATTTACAGCACAAAGATATCTAGTTGATTTGAAGCAGTTCCGAGAAAGTCTAAACATAATCCTCACTTTTCCCTCCTGGCACTTTCCCTGTAGGAGATACCGCAAGACTTTTCTGTATATTGGGCACAGCGCTCTGCAGGGTGTTAGCAGAGAGTTTCCCGGGACAGTGAAACCCTATATCAGAGACACTGA
This sequence comes from Chroicocephalus ridibundus, assembly GCF_963924245.1. Classification (NCBI taxonomy): domain Eukaryota; kingdom Metazoa; phylum Chordata; class Aves; order Charadriiformes; family Laridae; genus Chroicocephalus; species Chroicocephalus ridibundus. The sequence continues at coordinate 513,137 of NW_026961393.1, read as the reverse complement.
GAAGAAGCCCCAACGTTCCTTCCAGGCACTTTCAGTGTGGGTGCCTTCTCCACGTGGTTCCTGGTTTCACTGCAGCTCTGAAGAGAATGTTAGCAAAGAGGTAATCGGGACAGTGCAAACAGTACTCAAAGACAGGGAGAGCAAGCTCTCTCTTGGCACTTTGGATGTGGGACATACAGCGAGATGTTTGCTGCTTTTACATTTGGCTGTTGGGAGATTTACAGCACAAAGATATCTAGTTGATTTGAAGCAGTTCCGAGAAAGTCTAAACATAATCCTCACTTTTCCCTCCTGGCACTTTCCCTGTAGGAGATACCGCAAGACGTTTCTGTATATTGGGCACAGCGCTCTGCAGGGTGTTAGCAGAGAGTTTCCCGGGACAGTGAAACCCTATATCAGAGACACTGAGAAGAAGCCCCAATGTTCCCTCCAGGCACTTTCAGTGTGGGTGCCTTCTCCACGTGGTTCCTGGTTTCACTGCAGCTCTGAAGAGAATGTTAGCAAAGAGGTAATCGGGACAGTGCAAACAGTACTCAAAGACAGGGACAGCAAGCTCTACATTACTCTCTTGGCACTTTGGATGTGGGACATACAGCGAGATGTTTGCTTCTTTTGCGTTTGGCTGTTGGGAGATTTACAGCACAAAGATATCTAGTTGATTTGAAGCAGTTCCGAGAAAGTCTAAGCATAATCCTCACTTTTCCCTCCTGGCACTTTCCCTGTAGGGGATACCGTAAAACATTTCTGTATATTGGGCACAGCGCTGTGCAGGGTGTTAGCAGAGAGTTTCCCGGGACAGTGAAACCCTATATCAGAGACACTGAGAAGAAGCCCCAATGTTCCCTCCAGGCACTTTCAGTGTGGGTGCCTTCTCCACGTGGTTCCTGGTTTCACTGCAGCTTTGAAGAGAATGTTAGCAAAGAGGTAATCGGGACGACAGTGCAAACAGTACTCAAAGACAGGGAGAGCAAGCTCTACATTACTCTCTTGGCACTTTGGATGTGGGACATACAGCGAGATGTTTGCTGCTTTTGCGTTTGGCTGTTGGGAGATTTACAGCACAAAGATATATAGCTGATTTGAAGCAGTTCCGAGAAAGTCTAAACATAATCCTCACTTTTCCCTCCTGGCACTTTCCCTGTAGGAGATACCGCAAGACGTTTCTGTATATTGGGCACAGCGCTCTGCAGGGTGTTAGCAGAGAGTTTCCCGGGACAGTGAAACCCTATATCAGAGACACTGAGAAGAAGCCCCAACGTTCCTTCCAGGCACTTTCAGTGTGGGTGCCTTCTCCACGTGGTTCCTGGTTTCACTGCAGCTCTGAAGAGAATGTTAGCAAAGAGGTAATCGGGACAGTGCAAACAGTACTCAAAGACAGGGAGAGCAAGCTCTCTCTTGGCACTTTGGATGTGGGACATACAGCGAGATGTTTGCTGCTTTTACATTTGGCTGTTGGGAGATTTACAGCACAAAGATATCTAGTTGATTTGAAGCAGTTCCGAGAAAGTCTAAACATAATCCTCACTTTTCCCTCCTGGCACTTTCCCTGTAGGAGATACCGCAAGACGTTTCTGTATATTGGGCACAGCGCTCTGCAGGGTGTTAGCAGAGAGTTTCCCGGGACAGTGAAACCCTATATCAGAGACACTGAGAAGAAGCCCCAACGTTCCTTCCAGGCACTTTCAGTGTGGGTGCCTTCTCCACGTGGTTCCTGGTTTCACTGCAGCTCTGAAGAGAATGTTAGCAAAGAGGTAATCGGGACAGTGCAAACAGTACTCAAAGACAGGGAGAGCAAGCTCTCTCTTGGCACTTTGGATGTGGGACATACAGCGAGATGTTTGCTGCTTTTACATTTGGCTGTTGGGAGATTTACAGCACAAAGATATCTAGTTGATTTGAAGCAGTTCCGAGAAAGTCTAAACATAATCCTCACTTTTCCCTCCTGGCACTTTCCCTGTAGGAGATACCGCAAGACGTTTCTGTATATTGGGCACAGCGCTCTGCAGGGTGTTAGCAGAGAGTTTCCCGGGACAGTGAAACCCTATATCAGAGGCACTGAGAAGAAGCCCCAACGTTCCTTCCAGGCACTTTCAGTGTGGGTGCCTTCTCCACGTGGTTCCTGGTTTCACAGCAGCTCTGAAGAGAATGTTAGCAAAGAGGTAATCGGGACGACAGTGCAAACAGTACTCAAAGACAGGGAGAGCAAGCTCTCTCTTGGCACTTTGGATGTGGGACATACAGCGAGATGTTTGCTGCTTTTACATTTGGCTGTTGGGAGATTTACAGCACAAAGATATCTAGTTGATTTGAAGCAGTTCCGAGAAAGTCTAAACATAATCCTCACTTTTCCCTCCTGGCACTTTCCCTGTAGGAGATACCGCAAGACGTTTCTGTATATTGGGCACAGCGCTCTGCAGGGTGTTAGCAGAGAGTTTCCCGGGACAGTGAAACCCTATATCAGAGACACTGAGAAGAAGCCCCAACGTTCCTTCCAGGCACTTTCAGTGTGGGTGCCTTCTCCACGTGGTTCCTGGTTTCACTGCAGCTCTGAAGAGAATGTTAGCAAAGAGGTAATCGGGACAGTGCAAACAGTACTCAAAGACAGGGAGAGCAAGCTCTCTCTTGGCACTTTGGATGTGGGACATACAGCGAGATGTTTGCTGCTTTTGCGTTTGGCTGTTGGGAGATTTACAGCACAAAGATATCTAGTTGATTTGAAGCAGTTCCGAGAAAGTCTAAACATAATCCTCACTTTTCCCTCCTGGCACTTTCCCTGTAGGAGATACCGCAAGACGTTTCTGTATATTGGGCACAGCGCTCTGCAGGGTGTTAGCAGAGAGTTTCCCGGGACAGTGAAACCCTATATCAGAGACACTGAGAAGAAGCCCCAACGTTCCTTCCAGGCACTTTCAGTGTGGGTGCCTTCTCCACGTGGTTCCTGGTTTCACTGCAGCTCTGAAGAGAATGTTAGCAAAGAGGTAATCGGGACAGTGCAAACAGTACTCAAAGACAGGGAGAGCAAGCTCTACATTACTCTCTTGGCACTTTGGATGTGGGACATACAGCGAGATGTTTGCTGCTTTTGCGTTTGGCTGTTGGGAGATTTACAGCACAAAGATATATAGTTCATTTGAAGCAGTTCCGAGAAAGTCTAAGCATAATCCTCACTTTTCACTCCTGGCACTTTCCCTGTAGGGTATACCGCAAGACATTTCTGTATATTGGGCACAGCGCTGTGCAGGGTGTTAGCAGAGACTTTCCCGGGACAGTGAAACCCTATGTCAGAGACACTGAGAAGAAGCCCCAATGTTCCCTCCAGGCACTTTCAGTGTGGGTGCCTTCTCCACGTGGTTCCTGGTTTCACTGCAGCTCTGAAGAGAATGTTAGCAAAGAGGTAATCGGGACGACAGTGCAAACAGTACTCAAAGACAGGGAGAGCAAGCTCTCTCTTGGCACTTTGGATGTGGGACATACAGCGAGATGTTTGCTGCTTTTACATTTGGCTGTTGGGAGATTTACAGCACAAAGATATCTAGTTGATTTGAAGCAGTTCCGAGAAAGTCTAAACATAATCCTCACTTTTCCCTCCTGGCACTTTCCCTGTAGGAGATACCGCAAGACGTTTCTGTATATTGGGCACAGCGCTGTGCAGGGTGTTAGCAGAGAGTTTCCCGGGACAGTGAAACCCTATATCAGAGACACTGAGAAGAAGCCCCAACGTTCCTTCCAGGCACTTTCAGTGTGGGTGCCTTCTCCACGTGGTTCCTGGTTTCACTGCAGCTCTGAAGAGAATGTTAGCAAAGAGGTAATCGGGACAGTGCAAACAGTACTCAAAGACAGGGAGAGCAAGCTCTCTCTTGGCACTTTGGATGTGGGACATACAGCGAGATGTTTGCTGCTTTTACATTTGGCTGTTGGGAGATTTACAGCACAAAGATATCTAGTTGATTTGAAGCAGTTCCGAGAAAGTCTAAACATAATCCTCACTTTTCCCTCCTGGCACTTTCCCTGTAGGAGATACCGCAAGACGTTTCTGTATATTGGGCACAGCGCTCTGCAGGGTGTTAGCAGAGAGTTTCCCGGGACAGTGAAACCCTATATCAGAGGCACTGAGAAGAAGCCCCAACGTTCCTTCCAGGCACTTTCAGTGTGGGTGCCTTCTCCACGTGGTTCCTGGTTTCACAGCAGCTCTGAAGAGAATGTTAGCAAAGAGGTAATCGGGACGACAGTGCAAACAGTACTCAAAGACAGGGAGAGCAAGCTCTCTCTTGGCACTTTGGATGTGGGACATACAGCGAGATGTTTGCTGCTTTTACATTTGGCTGTTGGGAGATTTACAGCACAAAGATATCTAGTTGATTTGAAGCAGTTCCGAGAAAGTCTAAACATAATCCTCACTTTTCCCTCCTGGCACTTTCCCTGTAGGAGATACCGCAAGACGTTTCTGTATATTGGGCACAGCGCTCTGCAGGGTGTTAGCAGAGAGTTTCCCGGGACAGTGAAACCCTATATCAGAGACACTGAGAAGAAGCCCCAATGTTCCCTCCAGGCACTTTCAGTGTGGGTGCCTTCTCCACGTAATTCCTGCTTTCACTGCAGCTCTGAAGAGAATGTTAGCAAAGAGGTAATCGGGACAGTGCAAACAGTACTCAAAGACAGGGAGAGCAAGCTCTCTCTTGGCACTTTGGATGTGGGACATACAGCGAGATGTTTGCTGCTTTTACATTTGGCTGTTGGGAGATTTACAGCACAAAGATATCTAGTTGATTTGAAGCAGTTCCGAGAAAGTCTAAACATAATCCTCACTTTTCCCTCCTGGCACTTTCCCTGTAGGAGATACCGCAAGACGTTTCTGTATATTGGGCACAGCGCTCTGCAGGGTGTTAGCAGAGAGTTTCCCGGGACAGTGAAACCCTATATCAGAGACATTGAGAAGAAGCCCCAACGTTCCTTCCAGGCACTTTCAGTGTGGGTGCCTTCTCCACGTGGTTCCTGGTTTCACTGCAGCTCTGAAGAGAATGTTAGCAAAGAGGTAATCGGGACAGTGCAAACAGTACTCAAAGACAGGGAGAGCAAGCTCTCTCTTGGCACTTTGGATGTGGGACATACAGCGAGATGTTTGCTGCTTTTACATTTGGCTGTTGGGAGATTTACAGCACAAAGATATCTAGTTGATTTGAAGCAGTTCCGAGAAAGTCTAAACATAATCCTCACTTTTCCCTCCTGGCACTTTCCCTGTAGGAGATACCGCAAGACGTTTCTGTATATTGGGCACAGCGCTGTGCAGGGTGTTAGCAGAGAGTTTCCCGGGACAGTGAAACCCTATATCAGAGACACTGAGAAGAAGCCCCAACGTTCCTTCCAGGCACTTTCAGTGTGGGTGCCTTCTCCACGTGGTTCCTGGTTTCACTGCAGCTCTGAAGAGAATGTTAGCAAAGAGGTAATCGGGACGACAGTGCAAACAGTACTCAAAGACAGGGAGAGCAAGCTCTCTCTTGGCACTTTGGATGTGGGACATACAGCGAGATGTTTGCTGCTTTTACATTTGGCTGTTGGGAGATTTACAGCACAAAGATATCTAGTTGATTTGAAGCAGTTCCGAGAAAGTCTAAACATAATCCTCACTTTTCCCTCCTGGCACTTTCCCTGTAGGAGATACCGCAAGATGTTTCTGTATATTGGGCACAGCGCTCTGCAGGGTGTTAGCAGAGAGTTTCCCGGGACAGTGAAACCCTATATCAGAGACACTGAGAAGAAGCCCCAATGTTCCTTCCAGGCACTTTCAGTGTGGGTGCCTTCTCCACGTGGTTCCTGGTTTCACTGCAGCTCTGAAGAGAATGTTAGCAAAGAGGTAATCGGGACAGCGCAAACAGTACTCAAAGACAGGGAGAGCAAGCTCTCTCTTGGCACTTTGGATGTGGGACATACAGCGAGATGTTTGCTGCTTTTACATTTGGCTGTTGGGAGATTTACAGCACAAAGATTTCTAGTTGATTTGAAGCAGTTCCGAGAAAGTCTAAACATAATCCTCACTTTTCCCTCCTGGCACTTTCCCTGTAGGAGATACCGCAAGACGTTTCTGTATATTGGGCACAGCGCTCTGCAGGGTGTTAGCAGAGAGTTTCCCGGGACAGTGAAACCCTATATCAGAGACACTGAGAAGAAGCCCCAATGTTCCCTCCAGGCACTTTCAGTGTGGGTGCCTTCTCCACGTGGTTCCTGGTTTCACTGCAGCTCTGAAGAGAATGTTAGCAAAGAGGTAATCGGGACAGCGCAAACAGTACTCAAAGACAGGGAGAGCAAGCTCTCTCTTGGCACTTTGGATGTGGGACATACAGCGAGATGTTTGCTGCTTTTACATTTGGCTGTTGGGAGATTTACAGCACAAAGATATCTAGTTGATTTGAAGCAGTTCCGAGAAAGTCTAAACATAATCCTCACTTTTCCCTCCTGGCACTTTCCCTGTAGGAGATACCGCAAGACGTTTCTGTATATTGGGCACAGCGCTCTGCAGGGTGTTAGCAGAGAGTTTCCCGGGACAGTGAAACCCTATATCAGAGACACTGAGAAGAAGCCCCAACGTTCCTTCCAGGCACTTTCAGTGTGGGTGCCTTCTCCACGTGGTTCCTGGTTTCACTGCAGCTCTGAAGAGAATGTTAGCAAAGAGGTAATCGGGACAGTGCAAACAGTACTCAAAGACAGGGAGAGCAAGCTCTCTCTTGGCACTTTGGATGTGGGACATACAGCGAGATGTTTGCTGCTTTTACATTTGGCTGTTGGGAGATTTACAGCACAAAGATATCTAGTTGATTTGAAGCAGTTCCGAGAAAGTCTAAACATAATCCTCACTTTTCCCTCCTGGCACTTTCCCTGTAGGAGATACCGCAAGACGTTTCTGTATACTGGGCACAGCGCTCTGCAGGGTGTTAGCAGAGAGTTTCCCGGGACAGTGAAACCCTATATCAGAGACACTGAGAAGAAGCCCCAACGTTCCTTCCAGGCACTTTCAGTGTGGGTGCCTTCTCCACGTGGTTCCTGGTTTCACTGCAGCTCTGAAGAGAATGTTAGCAAAGAGGTAATCGGGACAGTGCAAACAGTACTCAAAGACAGGGAGAGCAAGCTCTCTCTTGGCACTTTGGATGTGGGACATACAGCGAGATGTTTGCTGCTTTTACATTTGGCTGTTGGGAGATTTACAGCACAAAGATATCTAGTTGATTTGAAGCAGTTCCGAGAAAGTCTAAACATAATCCTCACTTTTCCCTCCTGGCACTTTCCCTGTAGGAGATACCGCAAGACGTTTCTGTATATTGGGCACAGCGCTCTGCAGGGTGTTAGCAGAGAGTTTCCCGGGACAGTGAAACCCTATATCAGAGACATTGAGAAGAAGCCCCAACGTTCCTTCCAGGCACTTTCAGTGTGGGTGCCTTCTCCACGTGGTTCCTGGTTTCACTGCAGCTCTGAAGAGAATGTTAGCAAAGAGGTAATCGGGACAGTGCAAACAGTACTCAAAGACAGGGAGAGCAAGCTCTCTCTTGGCACTTTGGATGTGGGACATACAGCGAGATGTTTGCTGCTTTTGCGTTTGGCTGTTGGGAGATTTACAGCACAAAGATATCTAGTTGATTTGAAGCAGTTCCGAGAAAGTCTAAACATAATCCTCACTTTTCCCTCCTGGCACTTTCCCTGTAGGAGATACCGCAAGACGTTTCTGTATATTGGGCACAGCGCTCTGCAGGGTGTTAGCAGAGAGTTTCCCGGGACAGTGAAACCCTATATCAGAGACACTGAGAAGAAGCCCCAACGTTCCTTCCAGGCACTTTCAGTGTGGGTGCCTTCTCCACGTGGTTCCTGGTTTCACAGCAGCTCTGAAGAGAATGTTAGCAAAGAGGTAATCGGGACAGTGCAAACAGTACTCAAAGACAGGGAGAGCAAGCTCTCTCTTGGCACTTTGGATGTGGGACATACAGCGAGATGTTTGCTGCTTTTACATTTGGCTGTTGGGAGATTTACAGCACAAAGATATCTAGTTGATTTGAAGCAGTTCCGAGAAAGTCTAAACATAATCCTCACTTTTCCCTCCTGGCACTTTCCCTGTAGGAGATACCGCAAGACGTTTCTGTATATTGGGCACAGCGCTCTGCAGGGTGTTAGCAGAGAGTTTCCCGGGACAGTGAAACCCTATATCAGAGACATTGAGAAGAAGCCCCAACGTTCCTTCCAGGCACTTTCAGTGTGGGTGCCTTCTCCACGTGGTTCCTGGTTTCACTGCAGCTCTGAAGAGAATGTTAGCAAAGAGGTAATCGGGACAGTGCAAACAGTACTCAAAGACAGGGAGAGCAAGCTCTCTCTTGGCACTTTGGATGTGGGACATACAGCGAGATGTTTGCTGCTTTTGCGTTTGGCTGTTGGGAGATTTACAGCACAAAGATATCTAGTTGATTTGAAGCAGTTCCGAGAAAGTCTAAACATAATCCTCACTTTTCCCTCCTGGCACTTTCCCTGTAGGAGATACCGCAAGACGTTTCTGTATATTGGGCACAGCGCTCTGCAGGGTTTTAGCAGAGAGTTTCCCGGGACAGTGAAACCCTATATCAGAGACACTGAGAAGAAGCCCCAACGTTCCTTCCAGGCACTTTCAGTGTGGGTGCCTTCTCCACGTGGTTCCTGGTTTCACTGCAGCTCTGAAGAGAATGTTAGCAAAGAGGTAATCGGGACAGTGCAAACAGTACTCAAAGACAGGGAGAGCAAGCTCTCTCTTGGCACTTTGGATGTGGGACATACAGCGAGATGTTTGCTGCTTTTACATTTGGCTGTTGGGAGATTTACAGCACAAAGATATCTAGTTGATTTGAAGCAGTTCCGAGAAAGTCTAAACATAATCCTCACTTTTCCCTCCTGGCACTTTCCCTGTAGGAGATACCGCAAGACGTTTCTGTATATTGGGCACAGCGCTCTGCAGGGTGTTAGCAGAGACTTTCCCGGGACAGTGAAACCCTATATCAGAGACACTGAGAAGAAGCCCCAACGTTCCTTCCAGGCACTTTCAGTGTGGGTGCCTTCTCCACGTGGTTCCTGGTTTCACAGCAGCTCTGAAGAGAATGTTAGCAAAGAGGTAATCGGGACGACAGTGCAAACAGTACTCAAAGACAGGGAGAGCAAGCTCTCTCTTGGCACTTTGGATGTGGGACATACAGCGAGATGTTTGCTGCTTTTACATTTGGCTGTTGGGAGATTTACAGCACAAAGATATCTAGTTGATTTGAAGCAGTTCCGAGAAAGTCTAAACATAATCCTCACTTTTCCCTCCTGGCACTTTCCCTGTAGGAGATACCGCAAGACGTTTCTGTATACTGGGCACAGCGCTCTGCAGGGTGTTAGCAGAGAGTTTCCCAGGACAGTGAAACCCTATATCAGAGACACTGAGAAGAAGCCCCAACGTTCCTTCCAGGCACTTTCAGTGTGGGTGCCTTCTCCACGTGGTTCCTGGTTTCACTGCAGCTCTGAAGAGAATGTTAGCAAAGAGGTAATCGGGACAGTGCAAACAGTACTCAAAGACAGGGAGAGCAAGCTCTCTCTTGGCACTTTGGATGTGGGACATACAGCGAGATGTTTGCTGCTTTTACATTTGGCTGTTGGGAGATTTACAGCACAAAGATATCTAGTTGATTTGAAGCAGTTCCGAGAAAGTCTAAACATAATCCTCACTTTTCCCTCCTGGCACTTTCCCTGTAGGAGATACCGCAAGACGTTTCTGTATATTGGGCACAGCGCTCTGCAGGGTGTTAGCAGAGAGTTTCCCGGGACAGTGAAACCCTATATCAGAGACATTGAGAAGAAGCCCCAACGTTCCTTCCAGGCACTTTCAGTGTGGGTGCCTTCTCCACGTGGTTCCTGGTTTCACTGCAGCTCTGAAGAGAATGTTAGCAAAGAGGTAATCGGGACAGTGCAAACAGTACTCAAAGACAGGGAGAGCAAGCTCTCTCTTGGCACTTTGGATGTGGGACATACAGCGAGATGTTTGCTGCTTTTGCGTTTGGCTGTTGGGAGATTTACAGCACAAAGATATCTAGTTGATTTGAAGCAGTTCCGAGAAAGTCTAAACATAATCCTCACTTTTCCCTCCTGGCACTTTCCCTGTAGGAGATACCGCAAGACGTTTCTGTATATTGGGCACAGCGCTCTGCAGGGTGTTAGCAGAGAGTTTCCCGGGACAGTGAAACCCTATATCAGAGACACTGAGAAGAAGCCCCAACGTTCCTTCCAGGCACTTTCAGTGTGAGTGCCTTCTCCACGTGGTTCCTGGTTTCACTGCAGCTCTGAAGAGAATGTTAGCAAAGAGGTAATCGGGACAGTGCAAACAGTACTCAAAGACAGGGAGAGCAAGCTCTCTCTTGGCACTTTGGATGTGGGACATACAGCGAGATGTTTGCTGCTTTTGCGTTTGGCTGTTGGGAGATTTACAGCACAAAGATATCTAGTTGATTTGAAGCAGTTCCGAGAAAGTCTAAACATAATCCTCACTTTTCCCTCCTGGCACTTTCCCTGTAGGAGATACCGCAAGACGTTTCTGTATATTGGGCACAGCGCTCTGCAGGGTGTTAGCAGAGAGTTTCCCCGGGACAGTGAAACCCTATATCAGAGACACTGAGAAGAAGCCCCAACGTTCCTTCCAGGCACTTTCAGTGTGGGTGCCTTCTCGACGTGGTTCCTGGTTTCACAGCAGCTCTGAAGAGAATGTTAGCAAAGAGGTAATCGGGACGACAGTGCAAACAGTACTCAAAGACAGGGAGAGCAAGCTCTCTCTTGGCACTTTGGATGTGGGACATACAGCGAGATGTTTGCTGCTTTTACATTTGGCTGTTGGGAGATTTACAGCACAAAGATATCTAGTTGATTTGAAGCAGTTCCGAGAAAGTCTAAACATAATCCTCACTTTTCCCTCCTGGCACTTTCCCTGTAGGAGATACCGCAAGACGTTTCTGTATATTGGGCACAGCGCTCTGCAGGGTGTTAGCAGAGAGTTTCCCGGGACAGTGAAACCCTATATCAGAGACACTGAGAAGAAGCCCCAATGTTCCCTCCAGGCACTTTCAGTGTGGGTGCCTTCTCCACGTGGTTCCTGGTTTCACTGCAGCTCTGAAGAGAATGTTAGCAAAGAGGTAATCGGGACAGTGCAAACAGTACTCAAAGACAGGGAGAGCAAGCTCTACATTACTCTCTTGGCACTTTGGATGTGGGACATACAGCGAGATGTTTGCTGCTTCTGCGTTTGGCTGTTGGGAGATTTACAGCACAAAGATATCTAGTTGATTTGAAGCAGTTCCGAGAAAGTCTAAACATAATCCTCACTTTTCCTTCCTGGCACTTTCCCTGTAGGGGATACCGCAAGACATTTCTGTATATTGGGCACAGCGCTCTGCAGGGTGTTAGCAGAGACTTTCCCGGGACAGTGAAACCCTATGTCAGAGACACTGAGAAGAAGCCCCAATGTTCCCTCCAGGCACTTTCAGTGTGGGTGCCTTCTCCACGTGGTTCCTGGTTTCACTGCAGCTCTGAAGAGAATGTTAGCAAAGAGGTAATCGGGACGACAGTGCAAACAGTACTCAAAGACAGGGAGAGCAAGCTCTCTCTTGGCACTTTGGATGTGGGACATACAGCGAGATGTTTGCTGCTTTTACATTTGGCTGTTGGGAGATTTACAGCACAAAGATATCTAGTTGATTTGAAGCAGTTCCGAGAAAGTCTAAACATAATCCTCACTTTTCCCTCCTGGCACTTTCCCTGTAGGAGATACCGCAAGACTTTTCTGTATATTGGGCACAGCGCTGTGCAGGGTGTTAGCAGAGAGTTTCCCGGGACAGTGAAACCCTATATCAGAGACACTGAGAAGAAGCCCCAACGTTCCTTCCAGGCACTTTCAGTGTGGGTGCCTTCTCCACGTGGTTCCTGGTTTCACTGCAGCTCTGAAGAGAATGTTAGCAAAGAGGTAATCGGGACAGTGCAAACAGTACTCAAAGACAGGGAGAGCAAGCTCTCTCTTGGCACTTTGGATGTGGGACATACAGCGAGATGTTTGCTGCTTTTACATTTGGCTGTTGGGAGATTTACAGCACAAAGATATCTAGTTGATTTGAAGCAGTTCCGAGAAAGTCTAAACATAATCCTCACTTTTCCCTCCTGGCACTTTCCCTGTAGGAGATACCGCAAGACGTTTCTGTATATTGGGCACAGCGCTCTGCAGGGTGTTAGCAGAGAGTTTCCCGGGACAGTGAAACCCTATATCAGAGACACTGAGAAGAAGCCCCAATGTTCCCTCCAGGCACTTTCAGTGTGGGTGCCTTCTCCACGTGGTTCCTGGTTTCACTGCAGCTTTGAAGAGAATGTTAGCAAAGAGGTAATCGGGACAGTGCAAACAGTACTCAAAGACAGGGAGAGCAAGCTCTACATTACTCTCTTGGCACTTTGGATGTGGGACATACAGCGAGATGTTTGCTGCTTTTGCGTTTGGCTGTTGGGAGATTTACAGCACAAAGATATATAGCTGATTTGAAGCAGTTCCGAGAAAGTCTAAGCATAATCCTCACTTTTCCCTCCTGGCACTTTCCCTGTAGGGGATACCGCAAGACATTTCTGTATATTGGGCACAGCGCTGTGCAGGGTGTTAGCAGAGACTTTCCCGGGACAGTGAAACCCTATGTCAGAGACACTGAGAAGAAGCCCCAATGTTCCCTCCAGGCACTTTCAGTGTGGGTGCCTTCTCCACGTGGTTCCTGGTTTCACTGCAGCTCTGAAGAGAATGTTAGCAAAGAGGTAATCGGGACAGTGCAAACAGTACTCAAAGACAGGGAGAGCAAGCTCTCTCTTGGCACTTTGGATGTGGGACATACAGCGAGATGTTTGCTGCTTTTGCGTTTGGCTGTTGGGAGATTTACAGCACAAAGATATCTAGTTGATTTGAAGCAGTTCCGAGAAAGTCTAAACATAATCCTCACTTTTCCCTCCTGGCACTTTCCCTGTAGGAGATACCGCAAGACGTTTCTGTATATTGGGCACAGCGCTCTGCAGGGTGTTAGCAGAGACTTTCCCGGGACAGTGAAACCCTATATCAGAGACACTGAGAAGAAGCCCCAACGTTCCTTCCAGGCACTTTCAGTGTGGGTGCCTTCTCCACGTGGTTCCTGGTTTCACTGCAGCTCTGAAGAGAATGTTAGCAAAGAGGTAATCGGGACAGTGCAAACAGTACTCAAAGACAGGGAGAGCAAGCTCTCTCTTGGCACTTTGGATGTGGGACATACAGCGAGATGTTTGCTGCTTTTACATTTGGCTGTTGGGAGATTTACAGCACAAAGATATCTAGTTGATTTGAAGCAGTTCCGAGAAAGTCTAAACATAATCCTCACTTTTCCCTCCTGGCACTTTCCCTGTAGGGGATACCGTAAAACATTTCTGTATATTGGGCACAGCGCTGTGCAGGGTGTTAGCAGAGACTTTCCCGGGACAGTGAAACCCTATATCAGAGACACTGAGAAGAAGCCCCAATGTTCCCTCCAGGCACTTTCAGTGTGGGTGCCTTCTCCACGTGGTTCCTGGTTTCACTGCAGCTTTGAAGAGAATGTTAGCAAAGAGGTAATCGGGACAGTGCAAACAGTACTCAAAGACAGGGAGAGCAAGCTCTACATTACTCTCTTGGCACTTTGGATGTGGGACATACAGCGAGATGTTTGCTGCTTTTGCGTTTGGCTGTTGGGAGATTTACAGCACAAAGATATATAGCTGATTTGAAGCAGTTCCGAGAAAGTCTAAGCATAATCCTCACTTTTCCCTCCTGGCACTTTCCCTGTAGGGGATACCGCAAGACATTTCTGTATATTGGGCACAGCGCTGTGCAGGGTGTTAGCAGAGACTTTCCCGGGACAGTGAAACCCTATGTCAGAGACACTGAGAAGAAGCCCCAATGTTCCCTCCAGGCACTTTCAGTGTGGGTGCCTTCTCCACGTGGTTCCTGGTTTCACTGCAGCTCTGAAGAGAATGTTAGCAAAGAGGTAATCGGGACAGTGCAAACAGTACTCAAAGACAGGGAGAGCAAGCTCTCTCTTGGCACTTTGGATGTGGGACATACAGCGAGATGTTTGCTGCTTTTGCGTTTGGCTGTTGGGAGATTTACAGCACAAAGATATATAGTTCATTTGAAGCAGTTCCGAGAAAGTCTAAGCATAATCCTCACTTTTCACTCCTGGCACTTTCCCTGTAGGAGATACCGCAAGACGTTTCTGTATATTGGGCACAGCGCTCTGCAGGGTGTTAGCAGAGAGTTTCCCGGGACAGTGAAACCCTATATCAGAGACACTGAGAAGAAGCCCCAACGTTCCTTCCAGGCACTTTCAGTGTGGGTGCCTTCTCCACGTGGTTCCTGGTTTCACTGCAGCTCTGAAGAGAATGTTAGCAAAGAGGTAATCGGGACAGCGCAAACAGTACTCAAAGACAGGGAGAGCAAGCTCTCTCTTGGCACTTTGGATGTGGGACATACAGCGAGATGTTTGCTGCTTTTACATTTGGCTGTTGGGAGATTTACAGCACAAAGATATCTAGTTGATTTGAAGCAGTTCCGAGAAAGTCTAAACATAATCCTCACTTTTCCCTCCTGGCACTTTCCCTGTAGGAGATACCGCAAGACGTTTCTGTATATTGGGCACAGCGCTCTGCAGGGTGTTAGCAGAGAGTTTCCCGGGACAGTGAAACCCTATATCAGAGACATTGAGAAGAAGCCCCAACGTTCCTTCCAGGCACTTTCAGTGTGGGTGCCTTCTCCACGTGGTTCCTGGTTTCACTGCAGCTCTGAAGAGAATGTTAGCAAAGAGGTAATAGGGACAGCGCAAACAGTACTCAAAGACAGGGAGAGCAAGCTCTCTCTTGGCACTTTGGATGTGGGACATACAGCGAGATGTTTGCTGCTTTTACATTTGGCTGTTGGGAGATTTACAGCACAAAGATATCTAGTTGATTTGAAGCAGTTCCGAGAAAGTCTAAACATAATCCTCACTTTTCCCTCCTGGCACTTTCCCTGTAGGAGATACCGCAAGACGTTTCTGTATATTGGGCACAGCGCTCTGCAGGGTGTTAGCAGAGAGTTTCCCGGGACAGTGAAACCCTATATCAGAGGCACTGAGAAGAAGCCCCAATGTTCCCTCCAGGCACTTTCAGTGTGGGTGCCTTCTCCACGTGGTTCCTGGTTTCACTGCAGCTCTGAAGAGAATGTTAGCAAAGAGGTAATCGGGACAGCGCAAACAGTACTCAAAGACAGGGAGAGCAAGCTCTACATTACTCTCTTGGCACTTTGGATGTGGGACATACAGCGAGATGTTTGCTGCTTTTGCGTTTGGCTGTTGGGAGATTTACAGCACAAAGATATCTAGTTGATTTGAAGCAGTTCCGAGAAAGTCTAAGCATAATCCTCACTTTTCCCTCCTGGCACTTTCCCTGTAGGGGATACCGTAAAACATTTCTGTATATTGGGCACAGCGCTGTGCAGGGTGTTAGCAGAGAGTTTCCCGGGACAGTGAAACCCTATATCAGAGACACTGAGAAGAAGCCCCAATGTTCCCTCCAGGCACTTTCAGTGTGGGTGCCTTCTCCACGTGGTTCCTGGTTTCACTGCAGCTTTGAAGAGAATGTTAGCAAAGAGGTAATCGGGACAGTGCAAACAGTACTCAAAGACAGGGAGAGCAAGCTCTACATTACTCTCTTGGCACTTTGGATGTGGGACATACAGCGAGATGTTTGCTGCTTTTGCGTTTGGCTGTTGGGAGATTTACAGCACAAAGATATCTAGTTGATTTGAAGCAGTTCCGAGAAAGTCTAAGCATAATCCTCACTTTTCCCTCCTGGCACTTTCCCTGTAGGGGATACCGCAAGACATTTCTGTATATTGGGCACAGCGCTGTGCAGGGTGTTAGCAGAGACTTTCCCGGGACAGTGAAACCCTATGTCAGAGACACTGAGAAGAAGCCCCAATGTTCCCTCCAGGCACTTTCAGTGTGGGTGCCTTCTCCACGTGGTTCCTGGTTTCACTGCAGCTCTGAAGAGAATGTTAGCAAAGAGGTAATCGGGACAGTGCAAACAGTACTCAAAGACAGGGAGAGCAAGCTCTCTCTTGGCACTTTGGATGTGGGACATACAGCGAGATGTTTGCTGCTTTTACATTTGGCTGTTGGGAGATTTACAGCACAAAGATATCTAGTTGATTTGAAGCAGTTCCGAGAAAGTCTAAACATAATCCTCACTTTTCCCTCCTGGCACTTTCCCTGTAGGAGATACCGCAAGACGTTTCTGTATATTGGGCACAGCGCTCTGCAGGGTGTTAGCAGAGAGTTTCCCGGGACAGTGAAACCCTATATCAGAGACACTGAGAAGAAGCCCCAATGTTCCCTCCAGGCACTTTCAGTGTGGGTGCCTTCTCCACGTGGTTCCTGGTTTCACTGCAGCTCTGAAGAGAATGTTAGCAAAGAGGTAATCGGGACAGCGCAAACAGTACTCAAAGACAGGGAGAGCAAGCTCTCTCTTGGCACTTTGGATGTGGGACATACAGCGAGATGTTTGCTGCTTTTACATTTGGCTGTTGGGAGATTTACAGCACAAAGATATCTAGTTGATTTGAAGCAGTTCCGAGAAAGTCTAAACATAATCCTCACTTTTCCCTCCTGGCACTTTCCCTGTAGGAGATACCGCAAGACGTTTCTGTATATTGGGCACAGCGCTCTGCAGGGTGTTAGCAGAGAGTTTCCCGGGACAGTGAAACCCTATATCAGAGACACTGAGAAGAAGCCCCAACGTTCCTTCCAGGCACTTTCAGTGTGGGTGCCTTCTCCACGTGGTTCCTGGTTTCACTGCAGCTCTGAAGAGAATGTTAGCAAAGAGGTAATCGGGACAGTGCAAACAGTACTCAAAGACAGGGAGAGCAAGCTCTCTCTTGGCACTTTGGATGTGGGACATACAGCGAGATGTTTGCTGCTTTTACATTTGGCTGTTGGGAGATTTACAGCACAAAGATATCTAGTTGATTTGAAGCAGTTCCGAGAAAGTCTAAACATAATCCTCACTTTTACCTCCTGGCACTTTCCCTGTAGGAGATACCGCAAGACGTTTCTGTATATTGGGCACAGCGCTCTGCAGGGTGTTAGCAGAGAGTTTCCCGGGACAGTGAAACCCTATATCAGAGACATTGAGAAGAAGCCCCAACGTTCCTTCCAGGCACTTTCAGTGTGGGTGCCTTCTCCACGTGGTTCCTGGTTTCACAGCAGCTCTGAAGAGAATGTTAGCAAAGAGGTAATCGGGACAGTGCAAACAGTACTCAAAGACAGGGAGAGCAAGCTCTCTCTTGGCACTTTGGATGTGGGACATACAGCGAGATGTTTGCTGCTTTTGCGTTTGGCTGTTGGGAGATTTACAGCACAAAGATATCTAGTTGATTTGAAGCAGTTCCGAGAAAGTCTAAACATAATCCTCACTTTTCCCTCCTGGCACTTTCCCTGTAGGAGATACCGCAAGACGTTTCTGTATATTGGGCACAGCGCTCTGCAGGGTGTTAGCAGAGAGTTTCCCGGGACAGTGAAACCCTATATCAGAGACACTGAGAAGAAGCCCCAACGTTCCTTCCAGGCACTTTCAGTGTGGGTGCCTTCTCCACGTGGTTCCTGGTTTCACTGCAGCTCTGAAGAGAATGTTAGCAAAGAGGTAATCGGGACAGTGCAAACAGTACTCAAAGACAGGGAGAGCAAGCTCTCTCTTGGCACTTTGGATGTGGGACATACAGCGAGATGTTTGCTGCTTTTGCGTTTGGCTGTTGGGAGATTTACAGCACAAAGATATCTAGTTGATTTGAAGCAGTTCCGAGAAAGTCTAAACATAATCCTCACTTTTCCCTCCTGGCACTTTCCCTGTAGGAGATACCGCAAGACGTTTCTGTATATTGGGCACAGCGCTCTGCAGGGTGTTAGCAGAGAGTTTCCCGGGACAGTGAAACCCTATATCAGAGACACTGAGAAGAAGCCCCAACGTTCCTTCCAGGCACTTTCAGTGTGGGTGCCTTCTCCACGTGGTTCCTGGTTTCACAGCAGCTCTGAAGAGAATGTTAGCAAAGAGGTAATCGGGACGACAGTGCAAACAGTACTCAAAGACAGGGAGAGCAAGCTCTCTCTTGGCACTTTGGATGTGGGACATACAGCGAGATGTTTGCTGCTTTTACATTTGGCTGTTGGGAGATTTACAGCACAAAGATATCTAGTTGATTTGAAGCAGTTCCGAGAAAGTCTAAACATAATCCTCACTTTTCCCTCCTGGCACTTTCCCTGTAGGAGATACCGCAAGACGTTTCTGTATATTGGGCACAGCGCTCTGCAGGGTGTTAGCAGAGAGTTTCCCGGGACAGTGAAACCCTATATCAGAGGCACTGAGAAGAAGCCCCAATGTTCCTTCCAGGCACTTTCAGTGTGGGTGCCTTCTCCACGTGGTTCCTGGTTTCACTGCAGCTCTGAAGAGAATGTTAGCAAAGAGGTAATCGGGACAGTGCAAACAGTACTCAAAGACAGGGAGAGCAAGCTCTCTCTTGGCACTTTGGATGTGGGACATACAGCGAGATGTTTGCTGCTTTTACATTTGGCTGTTGGGAGATTTACAGCACAAAGATATCTAGTTGATTTGAAGCAGTTCCGAGAAAGTCTAAACATAATCCTCACTTTTCCCTCCTGGCACTTTCCCTGTAGGAGATACCGCAAGACGTTTCTGTATATTGGGCACAGGGCTCTGCAGGGTGTTAGCAGAGAGTTTCCCGGGACAGTGAAACCCTATATCAGAGACACTGAGAAGAAGCCCCAACGTTCCTTCCAGGCACTTTCAGTGTGGGTGCCTTCTCCACGTGGTTCCTGGTTTCACTGCAGCTCTGAAGAGAATGTTAGCAAAGAGGTAATCGGGACAGTGCAAACAGTACTCAAAGACAGGGAGAGCAAGCTCTCTCTTGGCACTTTGGATGTGGGACATACAGCGAGATGTTTGCTGCTTTTACATTTGGCTGTTGGGAGATTTACAGCACAAAGATATCTAGTTGATTTGAAGCAGTTCCGAGAAAGTCTAAACATAATCCTCACTTTTCCCTCCTGGCACTTTCCCTGTAGGAGATACCGCAAGACGTTTCTGTATATTGGGCACAGCGCTCTGCAGGGTGTTAGCAGAGAGTTTCCCGGGACAGTGAAACCCTATGTCAGAGACACTGAGAAGAAGCCCCAATGTTCCCTCCAGGCACTTTCAGTGTGGGTGCCTTCTCCACGTGGTTCCTGGTTTCACTGCAGCTCTGAAGAGAATGTTAGCAAAGAGGTAATCGGGACAGTGCAAACAGTACTCAAAGACAGGGACAGCAAGCTCTACATTACTCTCTTGGCACTTTGGATGTGGGACATACAGCGAGATGTTTGCTGCTTTTGCGTTTGGCTGTTGGGAGATTTACAGCACAAAGATATCTAGTTGATTTGAAGCAGTTCCGAGAAAGTCTAAACATAATCCTCACTTTTCCCTCCTGGCACTTTCCCTGTAGGGGATACCGTAAAACATTTCTGTATATTGGGCACAGCGCTGTGCAGGGTGTTAGCAGAGAGTTTCCCGGGACAGTGAAACCCTATATCAGAGACACTGAGAAGAAGCCCCAATGTTCCCTCCAGGCACTTTCAGTGTGGGTGCCTTCTCCACGTGGTTCCTGGTTTCACTGCAGCTTTGAAGAGAATGTTAGCAAAGAGGTAATCGGGACAGTGCAAACAGTACTCAAAGACAGGGAGAGCAAGCTCTACATTACTCTCTTGGCACTTTGGATGTGGGACATACAGCGAGATGTTTGCTGCTTTTGCGTTTGGCTGTTGGGAGATTTACAGCACAAAGATATATAGCTGATTTGAAGCAGTTCCGAGAAAGTCTAAGCATAATCCTCACTTTTCCCTCCTGGCACTTTCCCTGTAGGGGATACCGCAAGACATTTCTGTATATTGGGCACAGCGCTGTGCAGGGTGTTAGCAGAGACTTTCCCGGGACAGTGAAACCCTATGTCAGAGACACTGAGAAGAAGCCCCAATGTTCCCTCCAGGCACTTTCAGTGTGGGTGCCTTCTCCACGTGGTTCCTGGTTTCACTGCAGCTCTGAAGAGAATGTTAGCAAAGAGGTAATCGGGACAGTGCAAACAGTACTCAAAGACAGGGAGAGCAAGCTCTCTCTTGGCACTTTGGATGTGGGACATACAGCGAGATGTTTGCTGCTTTTACATTTGGCTGTTGGGAGATTTACAGCACAAAGATATCTAGTTGATTTGAAGCAGTTCCGAGAAAGTCTAAACATAATCCTCACTTTTCCCTCCTGGCACTTTCCCTGTAGGAGATACCGCAAGACGTTTCTGTATATTGGGCACAGCGCTCTGCAGGGTGTTAGCAGAGAGTTTCCCGGGACAGTGAAACCCTATATCAGAGACACTGAGAAGAAGCCCCAATGTTCCCTCCAGGCACTTTCAGTGTGGGTGCCTTCTCCACGTGGTTCCTGGTTTCACTGCAGCTCTGAAGAGAATGTTAGCAAAGAGGTAATCGGGACAGCGCAAACAGTACTCAAAGACAGGGAGAGCAAGCTCTCTCTTGGCACTTTGGATGTGGGACATACAGCGAGATGTTTGCTGCTTTTACATTTGGCTGTTGGGAGATTTACAGCACAAAGATATCTAGTTGATTTGAAGCAGTTCCGAGAAAGTCTAAACATAATCCTCACTTTTCCCTCCTGGCACTTTCCCTGTAGGAGATACCGCAAGACGTTTCTGTATATTGGGCACAGCGCTCTGCAGGGTGTTAGCAGAGAGTTTCCCGGGACAGTGAAACCCTATATCAGAGACACTGAGAAGAAGCCCCAACGTTCCTTCCAGGCACTTTCAGTGTGGGTGCCTTCTCCACGTGGTTCCTGGTTTCACTGCAGCTCTGAAGAGAATGTTAGCAAAGAGGTAATCGGGACAGTGCAAACAGTACTCAAAGACAGGGAGAGCAAGCTCTCTCTTGGCACTTTGGATGTGGGACATACAGCGAGATGTTTGCTGCTTTTACATTTGGCTGTTGGGAGATTTACAGCACAAAGATATCTAGTTGATTTGAAGCAGTTCCGAGAAAGTCTAAACATAATCCTCACTTTTCCCTCCTGGCACTTTCCCTGTAGGAGATACCGCAAGACGTTTCTGTATATTGGGCACAGCGCTCTGCAGGGTGTTAGCAGAGAGTTTCCCGGGACAGTGAAACCCTATATCAGAGACATTGAGAAGAAGCCCCAACGTTCCTTCCAGGCACTTTCAGTGTGGGTGCCTTCTCCACGTGGTTCCTGGTTTCACAGCAGCTCTGAAGAGAATGTTAGCAAAGAGGTAATCGGGACAGTGCAAACAGTACTCAAAGACAGGGAGAGCAAGCTCTCTCTTGGCACTTTGGATGTGGGACATACAGCGAGATGTTTGCTGCTTTTGCGTTTGGCTGTTGGGAGATTTACAGCACAAAGATATCTAGTTGATTTGAAGCAGTTCCGAGAAAGTCTAAACATAATCCTCACTTTTCCCTCCTGGCACTTTCCCTGTAGGAGATACCGCAAGACGTTTCTGTATATTGGGCACAGCGCTCTGCAGGGTGTTAGCAGAGAGTTTCCCGGGACAGTGAAACCCTATATCAGAGACACTGAGAAGAAGCCCCAACGTTCCTTCCAGGCACTTTCAGTGTGGGTGCCTTCTCCACGTGGTTCCTGGTTTCACTGCAGCTCTGAAGAGAATGTTAGCAAAGAGGTAATCGGGACAGTGCAAACAGTACTCAAAGACAGGGAGAGCAAGCTCTCTCTTGGCACTTTGGATGTGGGACATACAGCGAGATGTTTGCTGCTTTTGCGTTTGGCTGTTGGGAGATTTACAGCACAAAGATATCTAGTTGATTTGAAGCAGTTCCGAGAAAGTCTAAACATAATCCTCACTTTTCCCTCCTGGCACTTTCCCTGTAGGAGATACCGCAAGACGTTTCTGTATATTGGGCACAGCGCTCTGCAGGGTGTTAGCAGAGAGTTTCCCGGGACAGTGAAACCCTATATCAGAGACACTGAGAAGAAGCCCCAACGTTCCTTCCAGGCACTTTCAGTGTGGGTGCCTTCTCCACGTGGTTCCTGGTTTCACAGCAGCTCTGAAGAGAATGTTAGCAAAGAGGTAATCGGGACGACAGTGCAAACAGTACTCAAAGACAGGGAGAGCAAGCTCTCTCTTGGCACTTTGGATGTGGGACATACAGCGAGATGTTTGCTGCTTTTACATTTGGCTGTTGGGAGATTTACAGCACAAAGCTATCTAGTTGATTTGAAGCAGTTCCGAGAAAGTCTAAACATAATCCTCACTTTTCCCTCCTGGCACTTTCCCTGTAGGAGATACCGCAAGACGTTTCTGTATATTGGGCACAGCGCTCTGCAGGGTGTTAGCAGAGAGTTTCCCGGGACAGTGAAACCCTATATCAGAGACATTGAGAAGAAGCCCCAACGTTCCTTCCAGGCACTTTCAGTGTGGGTGCCTTCTCCACGTGGTTCCTGGTTTCACTGCAGCTCTGAAGAGAATGTTAGCAAAGAGGTAATCGGGACAGTGCAAACAGTACTCAAAGACAGGGAGAGCAAGCTCTCTCTTGGCACTTTGGATGTGGGACATACAGCGAGATGTTTGCTGCTTTTGCGTTTGGCTGTTGGGAGATTTACAGCACAAAGATATCTAGTTGATTTGAAGCAGTTCCGAGAAAGTCTAAACATAATCCTCACTTTTCCCTCCTGGCACTTTCCCTGTAGGAGATACCGCAAGACGTTTCTGTATATTGGGCACAGCGCTCTGCAGGGTGTTAGCAGAGAGTTTCCCGGGACAGTGAAACCCTATATCAGAGACACTGAGAAGAAGCCCCAACGTTCCTTCCAGGCACTTTCAGTGTGGGTGCCTTCTCCACGTGGTTCCTGGTTTCACAGCAGCTCTGAAGAGAATGTTAGCAAAGAGGTAATCGGGACGACAGTGCAAACAGTACTCAAAGACAGGGAGAGCAAGCTCTCTCTTGGCACTTTGGATGTGGGACATACAGCGAGATGTTTGCTGCTTTTACATTTGGCTGTTGGGAGATTTACAGCACAAAGATATCTAGTTGATTTGAAGCAGTTCCGAGAAAGTCTAAACATAATCCTCACTTTTCCCTCCTGGCACTTTCCCTGTAGGAGATACCGCAAGACGTTTCTGTATATTGGGCACAGCGCTCTGCAGGGTGTTAGCAGAGAGTTTCCCGGGACAGTGAAACCCTATATCAGAGACACTGAGAAGAAGCCCCAATGTTCCCTCCAGGCACTTTCAGTGTGGGTGCCTTCTCCACGTGGTTCCTGGTTTCACTGCAGCTCTGAAGAGAATGTTAGCAAAGAGGTAATCGGGACAGCGCAAACAGTACTCAAAGACAGGGAGAGCAAGCTCTCTCTTGGCACTTTGGATGTGGGACATACAGCGAGATGTTTGCTGCTTTTACATTTGGCTGTTGGGAGATTTACAGCACAAAGATATCTAGTTGATTTGAAGCAGTTCCGAGAAAGTCTAAACATAATCCTCACTTTTCCCTCCTGGCACTTTCCCTGTAGGAGATACCGCAAGACGTTTCTGTATATTGGGCACAGCGCTCTGCAGGGTGTTAGCAGAGAGTTTCCCGGGACAGTGAAACCCTATATCAGAGACACTGAGAAGAAGCCCCAACGTTCCTTCCAGGCACTTTCAGTGTGGGTGCCTTCTCCACGTGGTTCCTGGTTTCACTGCAGCTCTGAAGAGAATGTTAGCAAAGAGGTAATCGGGACGACAGTGCAAACAGTACTCAAAGACAGGGAGAGCAAGCTCTCTCTTGGCACTTTGGATGTGGGACATACAGCGAGATGTTTGCTGCTTTTGCGTTTGGCTGTTGGGAGATTTACAGCACAAAGATATCTAGTTGATTTGAAGCAGTTCCGAGAAAGTCTAAGCATAATCCTCACTTTTCCCTCCTGGCACTTTCCCTGTAGGAGATACCGCAAGACGTTTCTGTATATTGGGCACAGCGCTCTGCAGGGTGTTAGCAGAGAGTTTCCCAGGACAGTGAAACCCTATATCAGAGACACTGAGAAGAAGCCCCAACGTTCCTTCCAGGCACTTTCAGTGTGGGTGCCTTCTCCACGTGGTTCCTGGTTTCACAGCAGCTCTGAAGAGAATGTTAGCAAAGAGGTAATCGGGACGACAGTGCAAACAGTACTCAAAGACAGGGAGAGCAAGCTCTCTCTTGGCACTTTGGATGTGGGACATACAGCGAGATGTTTGCTGCTTTTACATTTGGCTGTTGGGAGATTTACAGCACAAAGATATCTAGTTGATTTGAAGCAGTTCCGAGAAAGTCTAAACATAATCCTCACTTTTCCCTCCTGGCACTTTCCCTGTAGGAAATACCGCAAGACGTTTCTGTATATTGGGCACAGCGCTCTGCAGGGTGTTAGCAGAGAGTTTCCCGGGACAGTGAAACCCTATATCAGAGACATTGAGAAGAAGCCCCAACGTTCCTTCCAGGCACTTTCAGTGTGGGTGCCTTCTCCACGTGGTTCCTGGTTTCACTGCAGCTCTGAAGAGAATGTTAGCAAAGAGGTAATCGGGACAGTGCAAACAGTACTCAAAGACAGGGAGAGCAAGCTCTCTCTTGGCACTTTGGATGTGGGACATACAGCGAGAGGTTTGCTGCTTTTGCGTTTGGCTGTTGGGAGATTTACAGCACAAAGATATCTAGTTGATTTGAAGCAGTTCCGAGAAAGTCTAAACATAATCCTCACTTTTCCCTCCTGGCACTTTCCCTGTAGGAGATACCGCAAGACGTTTCTGTATATTGGGCACAGCGCTCTGCAGGGTGTTAGCAGAGACTTTCCCGGGACAGTGAAACCCTATATCAGAGACACTGAGAAGAAGCCCCAACGTTCCTTCCAGGCACTTTCAGTGTGGGTGCCTTCTCGACGTGGTTCCTGGTTTCACAGCAGCTCTGAAGAGAATGTTAGCAAAGAGGTAATCGGGACGACAGTGCAAACAGTACTCAAAGACAGGGAGAGCAAGCTCTCTCTTGGCACTTTGGAAGTGGGACATACAGCGAGATGTTTGCTGCTTTTACATTTGGCTGTTGGGAGATTTACAGCACAAAGATATCTAGTTGATTTGAAGCAGTTCCGAGAAAGTCTAAACATAATCCTCACTTTTCCCTCCTGGCACTTTCCCTGTAGGAGATACCGCAAGACGTTTCTGTATATTGGGCACAGCGCTCTGCAGGGTGTTAGCAGAGAGTTTCCCGGGACAGTGAAACCCTATATCAGAGACACTGAGAAGAAGCCCCAATGTTCCCTCCAGGCACTTTCAGTGTGGGTGCCTTCTCCACGTGGTTCCTGGTTTCACTGCAGCTCTGAAGAGAATGTTAGCAAAGAGGTAATCGGGACGACAGTGCAAACAGTACTCAAAGACAGGGAGAGCAAGCTCTCTCTTGGCACTTTGGATGTGGGACATACAGCGAGATGTTTGCTGCTTTTACATTTGGCTGTTGGGAGATTTACAGCACAAAGATATCTAGTTGATTTGAAGCAGTTCTGAGAAAGTCTAAACATAATCCTCACTTTTCCCTCCTGGCACTTTCCCTGTAGGAGATACCGCAAGACGTTTCTGTATATTGGGCACAGCGCTCTGCAGGGTGTTAGCAGAGAGTTTCCCGGGACAGTGAAACCCTATATCAGAGACACTGAGAAGAAGCCCCAACGTTCCTTCAAGGCACTTTCAGTGTGGGTGCCTTCTCGACGTGGTTCCTGGTTTCACAGCAGCTCTGAAGAGAATGTTAGCAAAGAGGTAATCGGGACGACAGTGCAAACAGTACTCAAAGACAGGGAGAGCAAGCTCTCTCTTGGCACTTTGGAAGTGGGACATACAGCGAGATGTTTGCTGCTTTTACATTTGGCTGTTGGGAGATTTACAGCACAAAGATATCTAGTTGATTTGAAGCAGTTCCGAGAAAGTCTAAACATAATCCTCACTTTTCCCTCCTGGCACTTTCCCTGTAGGAGATACCGCAAGACGTTTCTGTATATTGGGCACAGCGCTCTGCAGGGTGTTAGCAGAGAGTTTCCCGGGACAGTGAAACCCTATATCAGAGACACTGAGAAGAAGCCCCAACGTTCCTTCCAGGCACTTTCAGTGTGGGTGCCTTCTCCACGTGGTTCCTGGTTTCACTGCAGCTCTGAAGAGAATGTTAGCAAAGAGGTAATCGGGACGACAGTGCAAACAGTACTCAAAGACAGGGAGAGCAAGCTCTCTCTTGGCACTTTGGATGTGGGACATACAGCGAGATGTTTGCTGCTTTTACATTTGGCTGTTGGGAGATTTACAGCACAAAGATATCTAGTTGATTTGAAGCAGTTCTGAGAAAGTCTAAACATAATCCTCACTTTTCCCTCCTGGCACTTTCCCTGTAGGAGATACCGCAAGACGTTTCTGTATATTGGGCACTGCGCTCTGCAGGGTGTTAGCAGAGAGTTTCCCGGGACAGTGAAACCCTATATCAGAGACACTGAGAAGAAGCCCCAATGTTCCCTCCAGGCACTTTCAGTGTGGGTGCCTTCTCCACGTGGTTCCTGGTTTCACTGCAGCTCTGAAGAGAATGTTAGCAAAGAGGTAATCGGGACAGCGCAAACAGTACTCAAAGACAGGGAGAGCAAGCTCTCTCTTGGCACTTTGGAAGTGGGACATACAGCGAGATGTTTGCTGCTTTTACATTTGGCTGTTGGGAGATTTACAGCACAAAGATATCTAGTTGATTTGAAGCAGTTCCGAGAAAGTCTAAACATAATCCTCACTTTTCCCTCCTGGCACTTTCCCTGTAGGAGATACCGCAAGACGTTTCTGTATATTGGGCACAGCGCTCTGCAGGGTGTTAGCAGAGAGTTTCCCGGGACAGTGAAACCCTATATCAGAGACACTGAGAAGAAGCCCCAATGTTCCCTCCAGGCACTTTCAGTGTGGGTGCCTTCTCCACGTGGTTCCTGGTTTCACTGCAGCTCTGAAGAGAATGTTAGCAAAGAGGTAATCGGGACGACAGTGCAAACAGTACTCAAAGACAGGGAGAGCAAGCTCTCTCTTGGCACTTTGGATGTGGGACATACAGCGAGATGTTTGCTGCTTTTACATTTGGCTGTTGGGAGATTTACAGCACAAAGATATCTAGTTGATTTGAAGCAGTTCTGAGAAAGTCTAAACATAATCCTCACTTTTCCCTCCTGGCACTTTCCCTGTAGGAGATACCGCAAGACGTTTCTGTATATTGGGCACAGCGCTCTGCAGGGTGTTAGCAGAGAGTTTCCCGGGACAGTGAAACCCTATATCAGAGACACTGAGAAGAAGCCCCAACGTTCCTTCAAGGCACTTTCAGTGTGGGTGCCTTCTCGACGTGGTTCCTGGTTTCACAGCAGCTCTGAAGAGAATGTTAGCAAAGAGGTAATCGGGACGACAGTGCAAACAGTACTCAAAGACAGGGAGAGCAAGCTCTCTCTTGGCACTTTGGAAGTGGGACATACAGCGAGATGTTTGCTGCTTTTACATTTGGCTGTTGGGAGATTTACAGCACAAAGATATCTAGTTGATTTGAAGCAGTTCCGAGAAAGTCTAAACATAATCCTCACTTTTCCCTCCTGGCACTTTCCCTGTAGGAGATACCGCAAGACGTTTCTGTATATTGGGCACAGCGCTCTGCAGGGTGTTAGCAGAGAGTTTCCCGGGACAGTGAAACCCTATATCAGAGACACTGAGAAGAAGCCCCAACGTTCCTTCCAGGCACTTTCAGTGTGGGTGCCTTCTCCACGTGGTTCCTGGTTTCACTGCAGCTCTGAAGAGAATGTTAGCAAAGAGGTAATCGGGACGACAGTGCAAACAGTACTCAAAGACAGGGAGAGCAAGCTCTCTCTTGGCACTTTGGATGTGGGACATACAGCGAGATGTTTGCTGCTTTTACATTTGGCTGTTGGGAGATTTACAGCACAAAGATATCTAGTTGATTTGAAGCAGTTCTGAGAAAGTCTAAACATAATCCTCACTTTTCCCTCCTGGCACTTTCCCTGTAGGAGATACCGCAAGACGTTTCTGTATATTGGGCACTGCGCTCTGCAGGGTGTTAGCAGAGAGTTTCCCGGGACAGTGAAACCCTATATCAGAGACACTGAGAAGAAGCCCCAATGTTCCCTCCAGGCACTTTCAGTGTGGGTGCCTTCTCCACGTGGTTCCTGGTTTCACTGCAGCTCTGAAGAGAATGTTAGCAAAGAGGTAATCGGGACAGCGCAAACAGTACTCAAAGACAGGGAGAGCAAGCTCTCTCTTGGCACTTTGGATGTGGGACATACAGCGAGATGTTTGCTGCTTTTACATTTGGCTGTTGGGAGATTTACAGCACAAAGATATCTAGTTGATTTGAAGCAGTTCCGAGAAAGTCTAAACATAATCCTCACTTTTCCCTCCTGGCACTTTCCCTGTAGGAGATACCGCAAGACGTTTCTGTATATTGGGCACAGCGCTCTGCAGGGTGTTAGCAGAGAGTTTCCCGGGACAGTGAAACCCTATATCAGAGACACTGAGAAGAAGCCCCAACGTTCCTTCCAGGCACTTTCAGTGTGGGTGCCTTCTCCACGTGGTTCCTGGTTTCACAGCAGCTCTGAAGAGAATGTTAGCAAAGAGGTAATCGGGACGACAGTGCAAACAGTACTCAAAGACAGGGAGAGCAAGCTCTCTCTTGGCACTTTGGATGTGGGACATACAGCGAGATGTTTGCTGCTTTTACATTTGGCTGTTGGGAGATTTACAGCACAAAGTTATCTAGTTGATTTGAAGCAGTTCCGAGAAAGTCTAAACATAATCCTCACTTTTCCCTCCTGGCACTTTCCCTGTAGGAGATACCGCAAGACGTTTCTGTATATTGGGCACAGCGCTCTGCAGGGTGTTAGCAGAGAGTTTCCCGGGACAGTGAAACCCTATATCAGAGACACTGAGAAGAAGCCCCAATGTTCCCTCCAGGCACTTTCAGTGTGGGTGCCTTCTCCACGTGGTTCCTGGTTTCACTGCAGCTCTGAAGAGAATGTTAGCAAAGAGGTAATCGGGACAGTGCAAACAGTACTCAAAGACAGGGAGAGCAAGCTCTCTCTTGGCACTTTGGATGTGGGACATACAGCGAGATGTTTGCTGCTTTTACATTTGGCTGTTGGGAGATTTACAGCACAAAGATATCTAGTTGATTTGAAGCAGTTCCGAGAAAGTCTAAACATAATCCTCACTTTTCCCTCCTGGCACTTTCCCTGTAGGAGATACCGCAAGACGTTTCTGTATATTGGGCACAGCGCTCTGCAGGGTGTTAGCAGAGAGTTTCCCGGGACAGTGAAACCCTATATCAGAGACATTGAGAAGAAGCCCCAACGTTCCTTCCAGGCACTTTCAGTGTGGGTGCCTTCTCCACGTGGTTCCTGGTTTCACTGCAGCTCTGAAGAGAATGTTAGCAAAGAGGTAATCGGGACAGTGCAAACAGTACTCAAAGACAGGGAGAGCAAGCTCTCTCTTGGCACTTTGGATGTGGGACATACAGCGAGATGTTTGCTGCTTTTGCGTTTGGCTGTTGGGAGATTTACAGCACAAAGATATCTAGTTGATTTGAAGCAGTTCCGAGAAAGTCTAAACATAATCCTCACTTTTCCCTCCTGGCACTTTCCCTGTAGGAGATACCGCAAGACGTTTCTGTATATTGGGCACAGCGCTCTGCAGGGTGTTAGCAGAGACTTTCCCGGGACAGTGAAACCCTATATCAGAGACACTGAGAAGAAGCCCCAATGTTCCCTCCAGGCACTTTCAGTGTGGGTGCCTTCTCCACGTGGTTCCTGGTTTCACTGCAGCTCTGAAGAGAATGTTAGCAAAGAGGTAATCGGGACGACAGTGCAAACAGTACTCAAAGACAGGGAGAGCAAGCTCTCTCTTGGCACTTTGGATGTGGGACATACAGCGAGATGTTTGCTGCTTTTACATTTGGCTGTTGGGAGATTTACAGCACAAAGATATCTAGTTGATTTGAAGCAGTTCTGAGAAAGTCTAAACATAATCCTCACTTTTCCCTCCTGGCACTTTCCCTGTAGGAGATACCGCAAGACGTTTCTGTATATTGGGCACAGCGCTCTGCAGGGTGTTAGCAGAGAGTTTCCCGGGACAGTGAAACCCTATATCAGAGACACTGAGAAGAAGCCCCAACGTTCCTTCCAGGCACTTTCAGTGTGGGTGCCTTCTCGACGTGGTTCCTGGTTTCACAGCAGCTCTGAAGAGAATGTTAGCAAAGAGGTAATCGGGACGACAGTGCAAACAGTACTCAAAGACAGGGAGAGCAAGCTCTCTCTTGGCACTTTGGAAGTGGGACATACAGCGAGATGTTTGCTGCTTTTACATTTGGCTGTTGGGAGATTTACAGCACAAAGATATCTAGTTGATTTGAAGCAGTTCCGAGAAAGTCTAAACATAATCCTCACTTTTCCCTCCTGGCACTTTCCCTGTAGGAGATACCGCAAGACGTTTCTGTATATTGGGCACAGCGCTCTGCAGGGTGTTAGCAGAGAGTTTCCCGGGACAGTGAAACCCTATATCAGAGACACTGAGAAGAAGCCCCAACGTTCCTTCCAGGCACTTTCAGTGTGGGTGCCTTCTCCACGTGGTTCCTGGTTTCACTGCAGCTCTGAAGAGAATGTTAGCAAAGAGGTAATCGGGACGACAGTGCAAACAGTACTCAAAGACAGGGAGAGCAAGCTCTCTCTTGGCACTTTGGATGTGGGACATACAGCGAGATGTTTGCTGCTTTTACATTTGGCTGTTGGGAGATTTACAGCACAAAGATATCTAGTTGATTTGAAGCAGTTCTGAGAAAGTCTAAACATAATCCTCACTTTTCCCTCCTGGCACTTTCCCTGTAGGAGATACCGCAAGACGTTTCTGTATATTGGGCACAGCGCTCTGCAGGGTGTTAGCAGAGAGTTTCCCGGGACAGTGAAACCCTATATCAGAGACACTGAGAAGAAGCCCCAATGTTCCCTCCAGGCACTTTCAGTGTGGGTGCCTTCTCCACGTGGTTCCTGGTTTCACTGCAGCTCTGAAGAGAATGTTAGCAAAGAGGTAATCGGGACAGCGCAAACAGTACTCAAAGACAGGGAGAGCAAGCTCTCTCTTGGCACTTTGGATGTGGGACATACAGCGAGATGTTTGCTGCTTTTACATTTGGCTGTTGGGAGATTTACAGCACAAAGATATCTAGTTGATTTGAAGCAGTTCCGAGAAAGTCTAAACATAATCCTCACTTTTCCCTCCTGGCACTTTCCCTGTAGGAGATACCGCAAGACGTTTCTGTATATTGGGCACAGCGCTCTGCAGGGTGTTAGCAGAGAGTTTCCCGGGACAGTGAAACCCTATATCAGAGACACTGAGAAGAAGCCCCAGCGTTCCTTCCAGGCACTTTCAGTGTGGGTGCCTTCTCCACATGGTTCCTGGTTTCACTGCAGCTCTGAAGAGAATGTTAGCAAAGAGGTAATCGGGACAGTGCAAACAGTACTCAAAGACAGGGAGAGCAAGCTCTCTCTTGGCACTTTGGATGTGGGACATACAGCGAGATGTTTGCTGCTTTTGCGTTTGGCTGTTGGGAGATTTACAGCACAAAGATATCTAGTTGATTTGAAGCAGTTCCGAGAAAGTCTAAACATAATCCTCACTTTTCCCTCCTGGCACTTTCCCTGTAGGAGATACCGCAAGACGTTTCTGTATATTGGGCACAGCGCTCTGCAGGGTGTTAGCAGAGAGTTTCCCGGGACAGTGAAACCCTATATCAGAGACACTGAGAAGAAGCCCCAACGTTCCTTCCAGGCACTTTCAGTGTGGGTGCCTTCTCCACGTGGTTCCTGGTTTCACAGCAGCTCTGAAGAGAATGTTAGCAAAGAGGTAATCGGGACGACAGTGCAAACAGTACTCAAAGACAGGGAGAGCAAGCTCTCTCTTGGCACTTTGGATGTGGGACATACAGCGAGATGTTTGCTGCTTTTACATTTGGCTGTTGGGAGATTTACAGCACAAAGTTATCTAGTTGATTTGAAGCAGTTCCGAGAAAGTCTAAACATAATCCTCACTTTTCCCTCCTGGCACTTTCCCTGTAGGAGATACCGCAAGACGTTTCTGTATATTGGGCACAGCGCTCTGCAGGGTGTTAGCAGAGAGTTTCCCGGCACAGTGAAACCCTATATCAGAGACACTGAGAAGAAGCCCCAATGTTCCCTCCAGGCACTTTCAGTGTGGGTGCCTTCTCCACGTGGTTCCTGGTTTCACTGCAGCTCTGAAGAGAATGTTAGCAAAGAGGTAATCGGGACAGTGCAAACAGTACTCAAAGACAGGGAGAGCAAGCTCTCTCTTGGCACTTTGGATGTGGGACATACAGCGAGATGTTTGCTGCTTTTACATTTGGCTGTTGGGAGATTTACAGCACAAAGATATCTAGTTGATTTGAAGCAGTTCCGAGAAAGTCTAAACATAATCCTCACTTTTCCCTCCTGGCACTTTCCCTGTAGGAGATACCGCAAGACGTTTCTGTATATTGGGCACAGCGCTCTGCAGGGTGTTAGCAGAGAGTTTCCCGGGACAGTGAAACCCTATATCAGAGACACTGAGAAGAAGCCCCAATGTTCCCTCCAGGCACTTTCAGTGTGGGTGCCTTCTCCACGTGGTTCCTGGTTTCACTGCAGCTCTGAAGAGAATGTTAGCAAAGAGGTAATCGGGACAGCGCAAACAGTACTCAAAGACAGGGAGAGCAAGCTCTCTCTTGGCACTTTGGATGTGGGACATACAGCGAGATGTTTGCTGCTTTTACATTTGGCTGTTGGGAGATTTACAGCACAAAGATATCTAGTTGATTTGAAGCAGTTCCGAGAAAGTCTAAACATAATCCTCACTTTTCCCTCCTGGCACTTTCCCTGTAGGAGATACCGCAAGACGTTTCTGTATATTGGGCACAGCGCTCTGCAGGGTGTTAGCAGAGAGTTTCCCGGGACAGTGAAACCCTATATCAGAGACACTGAGAAGAAGCCCCAATGTTCCCTCCAGGCACTTTCAGTGTGGGTGCCTTCTCCACGTGGTTCCTGGTTTCACTGCAGCTCTGAAGAGAATGTTAGCAAAGAGGTAATCGGGACAGCGCAAACAGTACTCAAAGACAGGGAGAGCAAGCTCTCTCTTGGCACTTTGGATGTGGGACATACAGCGAGATGTTTGCTGCTTTTACATTTGGCTGTTGGGAGATTTACAGCACAAAGATATCTAGTTGATTTGAAGCAGTTCCGAGAAAGTCTAAACATAATCCTCACTTTTCCCTCCTGGCACTTTCCCTGTAGGAGATACCGCAAGACGTTTCTGTATATTGGGCACAGTGCTCTGCAGGGTGTTAGCAGAGAGTTTCCCGGGACAGTGAAACCCTATATCAGAGACATTGAGAAGAAGCCCCAACGTTCCTTCCAGGCACTTTCAGTGTGGGTGCCTTCTCCACGTGGTTCCTGGTTTCACTGCAGCTCTGAAGAGAATGTTAGCAAAGAGGGAATCGGGACAGTGCAAACAGTACTCAAAGACAGGGAGAGCAAGCTCTCTCTTGGCACTTTGGATGTGGGACATACAGCGAGATGTTTGCTGCTTTTGCGTTTGGCTGTTGGGAGATTTACAGCACAAAGATATCTAGTTGATTTGAAGCAGTTCCGAGAAAGTCTAAACATAATCCTCACTTTTCCCTCCTGCCACTTTCCCTGTAGGAGACACCGCAAGACGTTTCTGTATATTGGGCACAGCGCTCTGCAGGGTGTTAGCAGAGAGTTTCCCGGGACAGTGAAACCCTATATCAGAGACACTGAGAAGAAGCCCCAATGTTCCCTCCAGGCACTTTCAGTGTGGGTGCCTTCTCCACGTGGTTCCTGGTTTCACTGCAGCTCTGAAGAGAATGTTAGCAAAGAGGTAATCGGGACAGCGCAAACAGTACTCAAAGACAGGGAGAGCAAGCTCTCTCTTGGCACTTTGGATGTGGGACATACAGCGAGATGTTTGCTGCTTTTGCGTTTGGCTGTTGGGAGATTTACAGCACAAAGATATCTAGTTGATTTGAAGCAGTTCCGAGAAAGTCTAAACATAATCCTCACTTTTCCCTCCTGGCACTTTCCCTGTAGGAGATACCGCAAGACGTTTCTGTATATTGGGCACAGCGCTCTGCAGGGTGTTAGCAGAGAGTTTCCCGGGACAGTGAAACCCTATATCAGAGACACTGAGAAGAAGCCCCAATGTTCCCTCCAGGCACTTTCAGTGTGGGTGCCTTCTCCACGTGGTTCCTGGTTTCACTGCAGCTCTGAAGAGAATGTTAGCAAAGAGGTAATCGGGACAGCGCAAACAGTACTCAAAGACAGGGAGAGCAAGCTCTCTCTTGGCACTTTGGATGTGGGACATACAGCGAGATGTTTGCTGCTTTTACATTTGGCTGTTGGGAGATTTACAGCACAAAGATATCTAGTTGATTTGAAGCAGTTCCGAGAAAGTCTAAACATAATCCTCACTTTTCCCTCCTGGCACTTTCCCTGTAGGAGATACCGCAAGACGTTTCTGTATATTGGGCACAGCGCTCTGCAGGGTGTTAGCAGAGAGTTTCCCGGGACAGTGAAACCCTATATCAGAGACATTGAGAAGAAGCCCCAACGTTCCTTCCAGGCACTTTCAGTGTGGGTGCCTTCTCCACGTGGTTCCTGGTTTCACTGCAGCTCTGAAGAGAATGTTAGCAAAGAGGTAATCGGGACAGTGCAAACAGTACTCAAAGACAGGGAGAGCAAGCTCTCTCTTGGCACTGTGGATGTGGGACATACAGCGAGATGTTTGCTGCTTTTGCGTTTGGCTGTTGGGAGATTTACAGCACAAAGATATCTAGTTGATTTGAAGCAGTTCCGAGAAAGTCTAAACATAATCCTCACTTTTCCCTCCTGCCACTTTCCCTGTAGGAGACACCGCAAGACGTTTCTGTATATTGGGCACAGCGCTCTGCAGGGTGTTAGCAGAGAGTTTCCCGGGACAGTGAAACCCTATATCAGAGACACTGAGAAGAAGCCCCAATGTTCCCTCCAGGCACTTTCAGTGTGGGTGCCTTCTCCACGTGGTTCCTGGTTTCACTGCAGCTCTGAAGAGAATGTTAGCAAAGAGGTAATCGGGACAGCGCAAACAGTACTCAAAGACAGGGAGAGCAAGCTCTCTCTTGGCACTTTGGATGTGGGACATACAGCGAGATGTTTGCTGCTTTTACATTTGGCTGTTGGGAGATTTACAGCACAAAGATATCTAGTTGATTTGAAGCAGTTCCGAGAAAGTCTAAACATAATCCTCACTTTTCCCTCCTGCCACTTTCCCTGTAGGAGATACCGCAAGACGTTTCTGTATATTGGGCACAGCGCTCTGCAGGGTGTTAGCAGAGAGTTTCCCGGGACAGTGAAACCCTATATCAGAGACATTGAGAAGAAGCCCCAACGTTCCTTCCAGGCACTTTCAGTGTGGGTGCCTTCTCCACGTGGTTCCTGGTTTCACTGCAGCTCTGAAGAGAATGTTAGCAAAGAGGGAATCGGGACAGTGCAAACAGTACTCAAAGACAGGGAGAGCAAGCTCTCTCTTGGCACTTTGGATGTGGGACATACAGCGAGATGTTTGCTGCTTTTGCGTTTGGCTGTTGGGAGATTTACAGCACAAAGATATCTAGTTGATTTGAAGCAGTTCCGAGAAAGTC
This sequence comes from Chroicocephalus ridibundus, assembly GCF_963924245.1. NCBI lineage: Eukaryota > Metazoa > Chordata > Aves > Charadriiformes > Laridae > Chroicocephalus > Chroicocephalus ridibundus. Next base: position 477,219 of record NW_026961393.1, on the reverse strand, counting down.
TAAACATAATCCTCACTTTTCCCTCCTGCCACTTTCCCTGTAGGAGACACCGCAAGACGTTTCTGTATATTGGGCACAGCGCTCTGCAGGGTGTTAGCAGAGAGTTTCCCGGGACAGTGAAACCCTATATCAGAGACACTGAGAAGAAGCCCCAATGTTCCCTCCAGGCACTTTCAGTGTGGGTGCCTTCTCCACGTGGTTCCTGGTTTCACTGCAGCTCTGAAGAGAATGTTAGCAAAGAGGTAATCGGGACAGCGCAAACAGTACTCAAAGACAGGGAGAGCAAGCTCTCTCTTGGCACTTTGGATGTGGGACATACAGCGAGATGTTTGCTGCTTTTGCGTTTGGCTGTTGGGAGATTTACAGCACAAAGATATCTAGTTGATTTGAAGCAGTTCCGAGAAAGTCTAAACATAATCCTCACTTTTCCCTCCTGGCACTTTCCCTGTAGGAGATACCGCAAGACGTTTCTGTATATTGGGCACAGCGCTCTGCAGGGTGTTAGCAGAGAGTTTCCCGGGACAGTGAAACCCTATATCAGAGACACTGAGAAGAAGCCCCAATGTTCCCTCCAGGCACTTTCAGTGTGGGTGCCTTCTCCACGTGGTTCCTGGTTTCACTGCAGCTCTGAAGAGAATGTTAGCAAAGAGGTAATCGGGACAGCGCAAACAGTACTCAAAGACAGGGAGAGCAAGCTCTCTCTTGGCACTTTGGATGTGGGACATACAGCGAGATGTTTGCTGCTTTTACATTTGGCTGTTGGGAGATTTACAGCACAAAGATATCTAGTTGATTTGAAGCAGTTCCGAGAAAGTCTAAACATAATCCTCACTTTTCCCTCCTGGCACTTTCCCTGTAGGAGATACCGCAAGACGTTTCTGTATATTGGGCACAGCGCTCTGCAGGGTGTTAGCAGAGAGTTTCCCGGGACAGTGAAACCCTATATCAGAGACACTGAGAAGAAGCCCCAATGTTCCTTCCAGGCACTTTCAGTGTGGGTGCCTTCTCCACGTGGTTCCTGGTTTCACTGCAGCTCTGAAGAGAATGTTAGCAAAGAGGTAATCGGGACAGTGCAAACAGTACTCAAAGACAGGGAGAGCAAGCTCTCTCTTGGCACTTTGGATGTGGGACATACAGCGAGATGTTTGCTGCTTTTGCGTTTGGCTGTTGGGAGATTTACAGCACAAAGATATCTAGTTGATTTGAAGCAGTTCCGAGAAAGTCTAAACATAATCCTCACTTTTCCCTCCTGGCACTTTCCCTGTAGGAGATACCGCAAGACGTTTCTGTATATTGGGCACAGCGCTCTGCAGGGTGTTAGCAGAGAGTTTCCCGGGACAGTGAAACCCTATATCAGAGACATTGAGAAGAAGCCCCAACGTTCCTTCCAGGCACTTTCAGTGTGGGTGCCTTCTCCACGTGGTTCCTGGTTTCACTGCAGCTCTGAAGAGAATGTTAGCAAAGAGGTAATCGGGACAGTGCAAACAGTACTCAAAGACAGGGAGAGCAAGCTCTCTCTTGGCACTGTGGATGTGGGACATACAGCGAGATGTTTGCTGCTTTTGCATTTGGCTGTAGGGAGATTTACAGCACAAAGATATCTAGTTGATTTGAAGCAGTTCCGAGAAAGTCTAAACATAATCCTCACTTTTCCCTCCTGGCACTTTCCCTGTAGGAGATACCGCAAGACGTTTCTGTATATTGGGCACAGCGCTCTGCAGGGTGTTAGCAGAGAGTTTCCCGGGACAGTGAAACCCTATATCAGAGACACTGAGAAGAAGCCCCAACGTTCCTTCCAGGCACTTTCAGTGTGGGTGCCTTCTCCACGTGGTTCCTGGTTTCACTGCAGCTCTGAAGAGAATGTTAGCAAAGAGGTAATCGGGACAGTGCAAACAGTACTCAAAGACAGGGAGAGCAAGCTCTCTCTTGGCACTTTGGATGTGGGACATACAGCGAGATGTTTGCTGCTTTTGCGTTTGGCTGTTGGGAGATTTACAGCACAAAGATATCTAGTTGATTTGAAGCAGTTCCGAGAAAGCCTAAACATAATCCTCACTTTTCCCTCCTGGCACTTTCCCTGTAGGAGATACCGCAAGACGTTTCTGTATATTGGGCACAGCGCTCTGCAGGGTGTTAGCAGAGAGTTTCCCGGGACAGTGAAACCCTATATCAGAGACACTGAGAAGAAGCCCCAACGTTCCTTCCAGGCACTTTCAGTGTGGGTGCCTTCTCCACGTGGTTCCTGGTTTCACAGCAGCTCTGAAGAGAATGTTAGCAAAGAGGTAATCGGGACGACAGTGCAAACAGTACTCAAAGACAGGGAGAGCAAGCTCTCTCTTGGCACTTTGGATGTGGGACATACAGCGAGATGTTTGCTGCTTTTACATTTGGCTGTTGGGAGATTTACAGCACAAAGATATCTAGTTGATTTGAAGCAGTTCCGAGAAAGTCTAAACATAATCCTCACTTTTCCCTCCTGCCACTTTCCCTGTAGGAGACACCGCAAGACGTTTCTGTATATTGGGCACAGCGCTCTGCAGGGTGTTAGCAGAGAGTTTCCCGGGACAGTGAAACCCTATATCAGAGACACTGAGAAGAAGCCCCAATGTTCCCTCCAGGCACTTTCAGTCTGGGTGCCTTCTCCACGTGGTTCCTGGTTTCACTGCAGCTCTGAAGAGAATGTTAGCAAAGAGGTAATCGGGACAGCGCAAACAGTACTCAAAGACAGGGAGAGCAAGCTCTCTCTTGGCACTTTGGATGTGGGACATACAGCGAGATGTTTGCTGCTTTTGCGTTTGGCTGTTGGGAGATTTACAGCACAAAGATATCTAGTTGATTTGAAGCAGTTCCGAGAAAGTCTAAACATAATCCTCACTTTTCCCTCCTGGCACTTTCCCTGTAGGAGATACCGCAAGACGTTTCTGTATATTGGGCACAGCGCTCTGCAGGGTGTTAGCAGAGAGTTTCCCGGGACAGTGAAACCCTATATCAGAGACACTGAGAAGAAGCCCCAACGTTCCTTCCAGGCACTTTCAGTGTGGGTGCCTTCTCCACGTGGTTCCTGGTTTCACTGCAGCTCTGAAGAGAATGTTAGCAAAGAGGTAATCGGGACAGTGCAAACAGTACTCAAAGACAGGGAGAGCAAGCTCTCTCTTGGCACTGTGGATGTGGGACATACAGCGAGATGTTTGCTGCTTTTGCATTTGGCTGTTGGGAGATTTACAGCACAAAGATATCTAGTTGATTTGAAGCAGTTCCGAGAAAGTCTAAACATAATCCTCACTTTTCCCTCCTGGCACTTTCCCTGTAGGAGATACCGCAAGACGTTTCTGTATATTGGGCACAGCGCTCTGCAGGGTGTTAGCAGAGAGTTTCCCGGGACAGTGAAACCCTATATCAGAGACACTGAGAAGAAGCCCCAACGTTCCTTCCAGGCACTTTCAGTGTGGGTGCCTTCTCCACGTGGTTCCTGGTTTCACTGCAGCTCTGAAGAGAATGTTAGCAAAGAGGTAATCGGGACGACAGTGCAAACAGTACTCAAAGACAGGGAGAGCAAGCTCTCTCTTGGCACTTTGGATGTGGGACATACAGCGAGATGTTTGCTGCTTTTGCGTTTGGCTGTTGGGAGATTTACAGCACAAAGATATCTAGTTGATTTGAAGCAGTTCCGAGAAAGTCTAAACATAATCCTCACTTTTCCCTCCTGGCACTTTCCCTGTAGGAGATACCGCAAGACGTTTCTGTATATTGGGCACAGCGCTCTGCAGGGTGTTAGCAGAGAGTTTCCCGGGACAGTGAAACCCTATATCAGAGACACTGAGAAGAAGCCCCAATGTTCCCTCCAGGCACTTTCAGTGTGGGTGCCTTCTCCACGTGGTTCCTGGTTTCACTGCAGCTCTGAAGAGAATGTTAGCAAAGAGGTAATCGGGACAGCGCAAACAGTACTCAAAGACAGGGAGAGCAAGCTCTCTCTTGGCACTTTGGATGTGGGACATACAGCGAGATGTTTGCTGCTTTTACATTTGGCTGTTGGGAGATTTACAGCACAAAGATATCTAGTTGATTTGAAGCAGTTCCGAGAAAGTCTAAACATAATCCTCACTTTTCCCTCCTGGCACTTTCCCTGTAGGAGATACCGCAAGACGTTTCTGTATATTGGGCACAGCGCTCTGCAGGGTGTTAGCAGAGAGTTTCCCGGGACAGTGAAACCCTATATCAGAGACACTGAGAAGAAGCCCCAACGTTCCTTCCAGGCACTTTCAGTGTGGGTGCCTTCTCGACGTGGTTCCTGGTTTCACAGCAGCTCTGAAGAGAATGTTAGCAAAGAGGTAATCGGGACGACAGTGCAAACAGTACTCAAAGACAGGGAGAGCAAGCTCTCTCTTGGCACTTTGGATGTGGGACATACAGCGAGATGTTTGCTGCTTTTACATTTGGCTGTTGGGAGATTTACAGCACAAAGATATCTAGTTGATTTGAAGCAGTTCCGAGAAAGTCTAAACATAATCCTCACTTTTCCCTCCTGCCACTTTCCCTGTAGGAGACACCGCAAGACGTTTCTGTATATTGGGCACAGCGCTCTGCAGGGTGTTAGCAGAGAGTTTCCCGGGACAGTGAAACCCTATATCAGAGACACTGAGAAGAAGCCCCAATGTTCCCTCCAGGCACTTTCAGTCTGGGTGCCTTCTCCACGTGGTTCCTGGTTTCACTGCAGCTCTGAAGAGAATGTTAGCAAAGAGGTAATCGGGACAGCGCAAACAGTACTCAAAGACAGGGAGAGCAAGCTCTCTCTTGGCACTTTGGATGTGGGACATACAGCGAGATGTTTGCTGCTTTTGCGTTTGGCTGTTGGGAGATTTACAGCACAAAGATATCTAGTTGATTTGAAGCAGTTCCGAGAAAGTCTAAACATAATCCTCACTTTTCCCTCCTGGCACTTTCCCTGTAGGAGATACCGCAAGACGTTTCTGTATATTGGGCACAGCGCTCTGCAGGGTGTTAGCAGAGAGTTTCCCGGGACAGTGAAACCCTATATCAGAGACATTGAGAAGAAGCCCCAACGTTCCTTCCAGGCACTTTCAGTGTGGGTGCCTTCTCCACGTGGTTCCTGGTTTCACTGCAGCTCTGAAGAGAATGTTAGCAAAGAGGTAATCGGGACAGTGCAAACAGTACTCAAAGACAGGGAGAGCAAGCTCTCTCTTGGCACTGTGGATGTGGGACATACAGCGAGATGTTTGCTGCTTTTGCATTTGGCTGTTGGGAGATTTACAGCACAAAGATATCTAGTTGATTTGAAGCAGTTCCGAGAAAGTCTAAACATAATCCTCACTTTTCCCTCCTGGCACTTTCCCTGTAGGAGATACCGCAAGACGTTTCTGTATATTGGGCACAGCGCTCTGCAGGGTGTTAGCAGAGAGTTTCCCGGGACAGTGAAACCCTATATCAGAGACACTGAGAAGAAGCCCCAACGTTCCTTCCAGGCACTTTCAGTGTGGGTGCCTTCTCCACGTGGTTCCTGGTTTCACTGCAGCTCTGAAGAGAATGTTAGCAAAGAGGTAATCGGGACGACAGTGCAAACAGTACTCAAAGACAGGGAGAGCAAGCTCTCTCTTGGCACTTTGGATGTGGGACATACAGCGAGATGTTTGCTGCTTTTGCGTTTGGCTGTTGGGAGATTTACAGCACAAAGATATCTAGTTGATTTGAAGCAGTTCCGAGAAAGTCTAAACATAATCCTCACTTTTCCCTCCTGGCACTTTCCCTGTAGGAGATACCGCAAGACGTTTCTGTATATTGGGCACAGCGCTCTGCAGGGTGTTAGCAGAGAGTTTCCCGGGACAGTGAAACCCTATATCAGAGACACTGAGAAGAAGCCCCAATGTTCCCTCCAGGCACTTTCAGTGTGGGTGCCTTCTCCACGTGGTTCCTGGTTTCACTGCAGCTCTGAAGAGAATGTTAGCAAAGAGGTAATCGGGACAGCGCAAACAGTACTCAAAGACAGGGAGAGCAAGCTCTCTCTTGGCACTTTGGATGTGGGACATACAGCGAGATGTTTGCTGCTTTTACATTTGGCTGTTGGGAGATTTACAGCACAAAGATATCTAGTTGATTTGAAGCAGTTCCGAGAAAGTCTAAACATAATCCTCACTTTTCCCTCCTGGCACTTTCCCTGTAGGAGATACCGCAAGACGTTTCTGTATATTGGGCACAGCGCTCTGCAGGGTGTTAGCAGAGAGTTTCCCGGGACAGTGAAACCCTATATCAGAGACACTGAGAAGAAGCCCCAGCGTTCCTTCCAGGCACTTTCAGTGTGGGTGCCTTCTCCACATGGTTCCTGGTTTCACTGCAGCTCTGAAGAGAATGTTAGCAAAGAGGTAATCGGGACAGTGCAAACAGTACTCAAAGACAGGGAGAGCAAGCTCTCTCTTGGCACTTTGGATGTGGGACATACAGCGAGATGTTTGCTGCTTTTGCGTTTGGCTGTTGGGAGATTTACAGCACAAAGATATCTAGTTGATTTGAAGCAGTTCCGAGAAAGTCTAAACATAATCCTCACTTTTCCCTCCTGGCACTTTCCCTGTAGGAGATACCGCAAGACGTTTCTGTATATTGGGCACAGCGCTCTGCAGGGTGTTAGCAGAGAGTTTCCCGGGACAGTGAAACCCTATATCAGAGACACTGAGAAGAAGCCCCAACGTTCCTTCCAGGCACTTTCAGTGTGGGTGCCTTCTCCACGTGGTTCCTGGTTTCACAGCAGCTCTGAAGATAATGTTAGCAAAGAGGTAATCGGGACGACAGTGCAAACAGTACTCAAAGACAGGGAGAGCAAGCTCTCTCTTGGCACTTTGGATGTGGGACATACAGCGAGATGTTTGCTGCTTTTACATTTGGCTGTTGGGAGATTTACAGCACGAAGTTATCTAGTTGATTTGAAGCAGTTCCGAGAAAGTCTAAACATAATCCTCACTTTTCCCTCCTGGCACTTTCCCTGTAGGAGATACCGCAAGACGTTTCTGTATATTGGGCACAGCGCTCTGCAGGGTGTTAGCAGAGAGTTTCCCGGGACAGTGAAACCCTATATCAGAGACACTGAGAAGAAGCCCCAATGTTCCCTCCAGGCACTTTCAGTGTGGGTGCCTTCTCCACGTGGTTCCTGGTTTCACTGCAGCTCTGAAGAGAATGTTAGCAAAGAGGTAATCGGGACAGTGCAAACAGTACTCAAAGACAGGGAGAGCAAGCTCTCTCTTGGCACTTTGGATGTGGGACATACAGCGAGATGTTTGCTGCTTTTGCGTTTGGCTGTTGGGAGATTTACAGCACAAAGATATCTAGTTGATTTGAAGCAGTTCCGAGAAAGTCTAAACATAATCCTCACTTTTCCCTCCTGGCACTTTCCCTGTAGGAGATACCGCAAGACGTTTCTGTATATTGGGCACAGCGCTCTGCAGGGTGTTAGCAGAGAGTTTCCCGGGACAGTGAAACCCTATATCAGAGACACTGAGAAGAAGCCCCAACGTTCCTTCCAGGCACTTTCAGTGTGGGTGCCTTCTCGACGTGGTTCCTGGTTTCACAGCAGCTCTGAAGAGAATGTTAGCAAAGAGGTAATCGGGACGACAGTGCAAACAGTACTCAAAGACAGGGAGAGCAAGCTCTCTCTTGGCACTTTGGATGTGGGACATACAGCGAGATGTTTGCTGCTTTTACATTTGGCTGTTGGGAGATTTACAGCACAAAGATATCTAGTTGATTTGAAGCAGTTCCGAGAAAGTCTAAACATAATCCTCACTTTTCCCTCCTGGCACTTTCCCTGTAGGAGATACCGCAAGACGTTTCTGTATATTGGGCACAGCGCTGTGCAGGGTGTTAGCAGAGAGTTTCCCGGCACAGTGAAACCCTATATCAGAGACACTGAGAAGAAGCCCCAATGTTCCCTCCAGGCACTTTCAGTGTGGGTGCCTTCTCCACGTGGTTCCTGGTTTCACTGCAGCTCTGAAGAGAATGTTAGCAAAGAGGTAATCGGGACAGCGCAAACAGTACTCAAAGACAGGGAGAGCAAGCTCTCTCTTGGCACTTTGGATGTGGGACATACAGCGAGATGTTTGCTGCTTTTACATTTGGCTGTTGGGAGATTTACAGCACAAAGATATCTAGTTGATTTGAAGCAGTTCCGAGAAAGTCTAAACATAATCCTCACTTTTCCCTCCTGGCACTTTCCCTGTAGGAGATACCGCAAGACGTTTCTGTATATTGGGCACAGCGCTCTGCAGGGTGTTAGCAGAGAGTTTCCCGGGACAGTGAAACCCTATATCAGAGACATTGAGAAGAAGCCCCAACGTTCCTTCCAGGCACTTTCAGTGTGGGTGCCTTCTCCACGTGGTTCCTGGTTTCACTGCAGCTCTGAAGAGAATGTTAGCAAAGAGGGAATCGGGACAGTGCAAACAGTACTCAAAGACAGGGAGAGCAAGCTCTCTCTTGGCACTTTGGATGTGGGACATACAGCGAGATGTTTGCTGCTTTTGCGTTTGGCTGTTGGGAGATTTACAGCACAAAGATATCTAGTTGATTTGAAGCAGTTCCGAGAAAGTCTAAACATAATCCTCACTTTTCCCTCCTGCCACTTTCCCTGTAGGAGATACCGCAAGACGTTTCTGTATATTGGGCACAGCGCTCTGCAGGGTGTTAGCAGAGAGTTTCCCGGGACAGTGAAACCCTATATCAGAGACATTGAGAAGAAGCCCCAACGTTCCTTCCAGGCACTTTCAGTGTGGGTGCCTTCTCCACGTGGTTCCTGGTTTCACTGCAGCTCTGAAGAGAATGTTAGCAAAGAGGTAATCGGGACAGTGCAAACAGTACTCAAAGACAGGGAGAGCAAGCTCTCTCTTGGCACTGTGGATGTGGGACATACAGCGAGATGTTTGCTGCTTTTGCATTTGGCTGTTGGGAGATTTACAGCACAAAGATATCTAGTTGATTTGAAGCAGTTCCGAGAAAGTCTAAACATAATCCTCACTTTTCCCTCCTGGCACTTTCCCTGTAGGAGATACCGCAAGACGTTTCTGTATATTGGGCACAGCGCTCTGCAGGGTGTTAGCAGAGAGTTTCCCGGGACAGTGAAACCCTATATCAGAGACATTGAGAAGAAGCCCCAACGTTCCTTCCAGGCACTTTCAGTGTGGGTGCCTTCTCCACGTGGTTCCTGGTTTCACTGCAGCTCTGAAGAGAATGTTAGCAAAGAGGTAATCGGGACAGTGCAAACAGTACTCAAAGACAGGGAGAGCAAGCTCTCTCTTGGCACTGTGGATGTGGGACATACAGCGAGATGTTTGCTGCTTTTGCATTTGGCTGTTGGGAGATTTACAGCACAAAGATATCTAGTTGATTTGAAGCAGTTCCGAGAAAGTCTAAACATAATCCTCACTTTTCCCTCCTGGCACTTTCCCTGTAGGAGATACCGCAAGACGTTTCTGTATATTGGGCACAGCGCTCTGCAGGGTGTTAGCAGAGAGTTTCCCGGGACAGTGAAACCCTATATCAGAGACACTGAGAAGAAGCCCCAACGTTCCTTCCAGGCACTTTCAGTGTGGGTGCCTTCTCCACGTGGTTCCTGGTTTCACTGCAGCTCTGAAGAGAATGTTAGCAAAGAGGTAATCGGGACAGTGCAAACAGTACTCAAAGACAGGGAGAGCAAGCTCTCTCTTGGCACTTTGGATGTGGGACATACAGCGAGATGTTTGCTGCTTTTGCGTTTGGCTGTTGGGAGATTTACAGCACAAAGATATCTAGTTGATTTGAAGCAGTTCCGAGAAAGTCTAAACATAATCCTCACTTTTCCCTCCTGGCACTTTCCCTGTAGGAGATACCGCAAGACGTTTCTGTATATTGGGCACAGCGCTCTGCAGGGTGTTAGCAGAGAGTTTCCCGGGACAGTGAAACCCTATATCAGAGACACTGAGAAGAAGCCCCAACGTTCCTTCCAGGCACTTTCAGTGTGGGTGCCTTCTCCACGTGGTTCCTGGTTTCACAGCAGCTCTGAAGAGAATGTTAGCAAAGAGGTAATCGGGACGACAGTGCAAACAGTACTCAAAGACAGGGAGAGCAAGCTCTCTCTTGGCACTTTGGATGTGGGACATACAGCGAGATGTTTGCTGCTTTTACATTTGGCTGTTGGGAGATTTACAGCACAAAGATATCTAGTTGATTTGAAGCAGTTCCGAGAAAGTCTAAACATAATCCTCACTTTTCCCTCCTGGCACTTTCCCTGTAGGAGATACCGCAAGACGTTTCTGTATATTGGGCACAGCGCTCTGCAGGGTGTTAGCAGAGAGTTTCCCGGGACAGTGAAACCCTATATCAGAGACACTGAGAAGAAGCCCCAACGTTCCTTCCAGGCACTTTCAGTGTGGGTGCCTTCTCCACGTGGTTCCTGGTTTCACTGCAGCTCTGAAGAGAATGTTAGCAAAGAGGTAATCGGGACAGTGCAAACAGTACTCAAAGACAGGGAGAGCAAGCTCTCTCTTGGCACTTTGGATGTGGGACATACAGCGAGATGTTTGCTGCTTTTGCGTTTGGCTGTTGGGAGATTTACAGCACAAAGATATCTAGTTGATTTGAAGCAGTTCCGAGAAAGTCTAAACATAATCCTCACTTTTCCCTCCTGGCACTTTCCCTGTAGGAGATACCGCAAGACGTTTCTGTATATTGGGCACAGCGCTCTGCAGGGTGTTAGCAGAGAGTTTCCCGGGACAGTGAAACCCTATATCAGAGACATTGAGAAGAAGCCCCAACGTTCCTTCCAGGCACTTTCAGTGTGGGTGCCTTCTCCACGTGGTTCCTGGTTTCACAGCAGCTCTGAAGAGAATGTTAGCAAAGAGGTAATCGGGACAGTGCAAACAGTACTCAAAGACAGGGAGAGCAAGCTCTCTCTTGGCACTTTGGATGTGGGACATACAGCGAGATGTTTGCTGCTTTTGCGTTTGGCTGTTGGGAGATTTACAGCACAAAGATATCTAGTTGATTTGAAGCAGTTCCGAGAAAGTCTAAACATAATCCTCACTTTTCCCTCCTGCCACTTTCCCTGTAGGAGATACCGCAAGACGTTTCTGTATATTGGGCACAGCGCTCTGCAGGGTGTTAGCAGAGAGTTTCCCAGGACAGTGAAACCCTATATCAGAGACACTGAGAAGAAGCCCCAACGTTCCCTCCAGGCACTTTCAGTGTGGGTGCCTTCTCCACGTGGTTCCTGGTTTCACAGCAGCTCTGAAGAGAATGTTAGCAAAGAGGTAATCGGGACGACAGTGCAAACAGTACTCAAAGACAGGGAGAGCAAGCTCTCTCTTGGCACTTTGGATGTGGGACATACAGCGAGATGTTTGCTGCTTTTACATTTGGCTGTTGGGAGATTTACAGCACAAAGATATCTAGTTGATTTGAAGCAGTTCCGAGAAAGTCTAAACATAATCCTCACTTTTCCCTCCTGGCACTTTCCCTGTAGGAAATACCGCAAGACGTTTCTGTATATTGGGCACAGCGCTCTGCAGGGTGTTAGCAGAGAGTTTCCCGGGACAGTGAAACCCTATATCAGAGACATTGAGAAGAAGCCCCAACGTTCCTTCCAGGCACTTTCAGTGTGGGTGCCTTCTCCACGTGGTTCCTGGTTTCACTGCAGCTCTGAAGAGAATGTTAGCAAAGAGGGAATCGGGACAGTGCAAACAGTACTCAAAGACAGGGAGAGCAAGCTCTCTCTTGGCACTTTGGATGTGGGACATACAGCGAGATGTTTGCTGCTTTTGCGTTTGGCTGTTGGGAGATTTACAGCACAAAGATATCTAGTTGATTTGAAGCAGTTCCGAGAAAGTCTAAACATAATCCTCACTTTTCCCTCCTGGCACTTTCCCTGTAGGAGATACCGCAAGACGTTTCTGTATATTGGGCACAGCGCTCTGCAGGGTGTTAGCAGAGAGTTTCCCGGGACAGTGAAACCCTATATCAGAGACATTGAGAAGAAGCCCCAACGTTCCTTCCAGGCACTTTCAGTGTGGGTGCCTTCTCCACGTGGTTCCTGGTTTCACTGCAGCTCTGAAGAGAATGTTAGCAAAGAGGGAATCGGGACAGTGCAAACAGTACTCAAAGACAGGGAGAGCAAGCTCTCTCTTGGCACTTTGGATGTGGGACATACAGCGAGATGTTTGCTGCTTTTGCGTTTGGCTGTTGGGAGATTTACAGCACAAAGATATCTAGTTGATTTGAAGCAGTTCCGAGAAAGTCTAAACATAATCCTCACTTTTCCCTCCTGCCACTTTCCCTGTAGGAGATACCGCAAGACGTTTCTGTATATTGGGCACAGCGCTCTGCAGGGTGTTAGCAGAGAGTTTCCCGGGACAGTGAAACCCTATATCAGAGACACTGAGAAGAAGCCCCAATGTTCCCTCCAGGCACTTTCAGCGTGGGTGCCTTCTCCACGTGGTTCCTGGTTTCACTGCAGCTCTGAAGAGAATGTTAGCAAAGAGGTAATCGGGACAGCGCAAACAGTACTCAAAGACAGGGAGAGCAAGCTCTCTCTTGGCACTTTGGATGTGGGACATACAGCGAGATGTTTGCTGCTTTTACATTTGGCTGTTGGGAGATTTACAGCACAAAGATATCTAGTTGATTTGAAGCAGTTCCGAGAAAGTCTAAACATAATCCTCACTTTTCCCTCCTGGCACTTTCCCTGTAGGAGATACCGCAAGACGTTTCTGTATATTGGGCACAGCGCTCTGCAGGGTGTTAGCAGAGAGTTTCCCGGGACAGTGAAACCCTATATCAGAGACACTGAGAAGAAGCCCCAACGTTCCTTCCAGGCACTTTCAGTGTGGGTGCCTTCTCCACGTGGTTCCTGGTTTCACTGCAGCTCTGAAGAGAATGTTAGCAAAGAGGTAATCGGGACAGTGCAAACAGTACTCAAAGACAGGGAGAGCAAGCTCTCTCTTGGCACTTTGGATGTGGGACATACAGCGAGATGTTTGCTGCTTTTGCGTTTGGCTGTTGGGAGATTTACAGCACAAAGATATCTAGTTGATTTGAAGCAGTTCCGAGAAAGTCTAAACATAATCCTCACTTTTCCCTCCTGGCACTTTCCCTGTAGGAGATACCGCAAGACGTTTCTGTATATTGGGCACAGCGCTCTGCAGGGTGTTAGCAGAGAGTTTCCCGGGACAGTGAAACCCTATATCAGAGACACTGAGAAGAAGCCCCAATGTTCCCTCCAGGCACTTTCAGTGTGGGTGCCTTCTCCACGTGGTTCCTGGTTTCACTGCAGCTCTGAAGAGAATGTTAGCAAAGAGGTAATCGGGACAGCGCAAACAGTACTCAAAGACAGGGAGAGCAAGCTCTCTCTTGGCACTTTGGATGTGGGACATACAGCGAGATGTTTGCTGCTTTTACATTTGGCTGTTGGGAGATTTACAGCACAAAGATATCTAGTTGATTTGAAGCAGTTCCGAGAAAGTCTAAACATAATCCTCACTTTTCCCTCCTGGCACTTTCCCTGTAGGGGATACCGCAAGACGTTTCTGTATATTGGGCACAGCGCTCTGCAGGGTGTTAGCAGAGAGTTTCCCGGGACAGTGAAACCCTATATCAGAGACATTGAGAAGAAGCCCCAACGTTCCTTCCAGGCACTTTCAGTGTGGGTGCCTTCTCCACGTGGTTCCTGGTTTCACTGCAGCTCTGAAGAGAATGTTAGCAAAGAGGGAATCGGGACAGTGCAAACAGTACTCAAAGACAGGGAGAGCAAGCTCTCTCTTGGCACTTTGGATGTGGGACATACAGCGAGATGTTTGCTGCTTTTGCGTTTGGCTGTTGGGAGATTTACAGCACAAAGATATCTAGTTGATTTGAAGCAGTTCCGAGAAAGTCTAAACATAATCCTCACTTTTCCCTCCTGCCACTTTCCCTGTAGGAGACACCGCAAGACGTTTCTGTATATTGGGCACAGCGCTCTGCAGGGTGTTAGCAGAGAGTTTCCCGGGACAGTGAAACCCTATATCAGAGACATTGAGAAGAAGCCCCAACGTTCCTTCCAGGCACTTTCAGTGTGGGTGCCTTCTCCACGTGGTTCCTGGTTTCACTGCAGCTCTGAAGAGAATGTTAGCAAAGAGGGAATCGGGACAGTGCAAACAGTACTCAAAGACAGGGAGAGCAAGCTCTCTCTTGGCACTTTGGATGTGGGACATACAGCGAGATGTTTGCTGCTTTTGCGTTTGGCTGTTGGGAGATTTACAGCACAAAGATATCTAGTTGATTTGAAGCAGTTCCGAGAAAGTCTAAACATAATCCTCACTTTTCCCTCCTGCCACTTTCCCTGTAGGAGATACCGCAAGACGTTTCTGTATATTGGGCACAGCGCTCTGCAGGGTGTTAGCAGAGAGTTTCCCAGGACAGTGAAACCCTATATCAGAGACACTGAGAAGAAGCCCCAACGTTCCCTCCAGGCACTTTCAGTGTGGGTGCCTTCTCCACGTGGTTCCTGGTTTCACAGCAGCTCTGAAGAGAATGTTAGCAAAGAGGTAATCGGGACGACAGTGCAAACAGTACTCAAAGACAGGGAGAGCAAGCTCTCTCTTGGCACTTTGGATGTGGGACATACAGCGAGATGTTTGCTGCTTTTACATTTGGCTGTTGGGAGATTTACAGCACAAAGATATCTAGTTGATTTGAAGCAGTTCCGAGAAAGTCTAAACATAATCCTCACTTTTCCCTCCTGGCACTTTCCCTGTAGGAAATACCGCAAGACGTTTCTGTATATTGGGCACAGCGCTCTGCAGGGTGTTAGCAGAGAGTTTCCCGGGACAGTGAAACCCTATATCAGAGACATTGAGAAGAAGCCCCAACGTTCCTTCCAGGCACTTTCAGTGTGGGTGCCTTCTCCACGTGGTTCCTGGTTTCACTGCAGCTCTGAAGAGAATGTTAGCAAAGAGGGAATCGGGACAGTGCAAACAGTACTCAAAGACAGGGAGAGCAAGCTCTCTCTTGGCACTTTGGATGTGGGACATACAGCGAGATGTTTGCTGCTTTTGCGTTTGGCTGTTGGGAGATTTACAGCACAAAGATATCTAGTTGATTTGAAGCAGTTCCGAGAAAGTCTAAACATAATCCTCACTTTTCCCTCCTGCCACTTTCCCTGTAGGAGATACCGCAAGACGTTTCTGTATATTGGGCACAGCGCTCTGCAGGGTGTTAGCAGAGAGTTTCCCGGGACAGTGAAACCCTATATCAGAGACACTGAGAAGAAGCCCCAATGTTCCCTCCAGGCACTTTCAGTGTGGGTGCCTTCTCCACGTGGTTCCTGGTTTCACTGCAGCTCTGAAGAGAATGTTAGCAAAGAGGTAATCGGGACAGCGCAAACAGTACTCAAAGACAGGGAGAGCAAGCTCTCTCTTGGCACTTTGGATGTGGGACATACAGCGAGATGTTTGCTGCTTTTACATTTGGCTGTTGGGAGATTTACAGCACAAAGATATCTAGTTGATTTGAAGCAGTTCCGAGAAAGTCTAAACATAATCCTCACTTTTCCCTCCTGGCACTTTCCCTGTAGGAGATACCGCAAGACGTTTCTGTATATTGGGCACAGCGCTCTGCAGGGTGTTAGCAGAGAGTTTCCCGGGACAGTGAAACCCTATATCAGAGACACTGAGAAGAAGCCCCAATGTTCCCTCCAGGCACTTTCAGTGTGGGTGCCTTCTCCACGTGGTTCCTGGTTTCACTGCAGCTCTGAAGAGAATGTTAGCAAAGAGGTAATCGGGACAGCGCAAACAGTACTCAAAGACAGGGAGAGCAAGCTCTCTCTTGGCACTTTGGATGTGGGACATACAGCGAGATGTTTGCTGCTTTTACATTTGGCTGTTGGGAGATTTACAGCACAAAGATATCTAGTTGATTTGAAGCAGTTCCGAGAAAGTCTAAACATAATCCTCACTTTTCCCTCCTGGCACTTTCCCTGTAGGAGATACCGCAAGACGTTTCTGTATATTGGGCACAGCGCTCTGCAGGGTGTTAGCAGAGAGTTTCCCGGGACAGTGAAACCCTATATCAGAGACATTGAGAAGAAGCCCCAACGTTCCTTCCAGGCACTTTCAGTGTGGGTGCCTTCTCCACGTGGTTCCTGGTTTCACTGCAGCTCTGAAGAGAATGTTAGCAAAGAGGTAATCGGGACAGCGCAAACAGTACTCAAAGACAGGGAGAGCAAGCTCTCTCTTGGCACTTTGGATGTGGGACATACAGCGAGATGTTTGCTGCTTTTGCGTTTGGCTGTTGGGAGATTTACAGCACAAAGATATCTAGTTGATTTGAAGCAGTTCCGAGAAAGTCTAAACATAATCCTCACTTTTCCCTCCTGGCACTTTCCCTGTAGGAGATACCGCAAGACGTTTCTGTATATTGGGCACAGCGCTCTGCAGGGTGTTAGCAGAGAGTTTCCCGGGACAGTGAAACCCTATATCAGAGACACTGAGAAGAAGCCCCAACGTTCCTTCCAGGCACTTTCAGTGTGGGTGCCTTCTCCACATGGTTCCTGGTTTCACAGCAGCTCTGAAGAGAATGTTAGCAAAGAGGTAATCGGGACGACAGTGCAAACAGTACTCAAAGACAGGGAGAGCAAGCTCTCTCTTGGCACTTTGGATGTGGGACATACAGCGAGATGTTTGCTGCTTTTACATTTGGCTGTTGGGAGATTTACAGCACAAAGATATCTAGTTGATTTGAAGCAGTTCCAAGAAAGTCTAAACATAATCCTCACTTTTCCCTCCTGGCACTTTCCCTGTAGGAGATACCGCAAGACGTTTCTGTATATTGGGCACAGCGCTCTGCAGGGTGTTAGCAGAGAGTTTCCCGGGACAGTGAAACCCTATATCAGAGACACTGAGAAGAAGCCCCAATGTTCCCTCCAGGCACTTTCAGTGTGGGTGCCTTCTCCACGTGGTTCCTGGTTTCACTGCAGCTCTGAAGAGAATGTTAGCAAAGAGGTAATCGGGACAGTGCAAACAGTACTCAAAGACAGGGAGAGCAAGCTCTCTCTTGGCACTTTGGATGTGGGACATACAGCGAGATGTTTGCTGCTTTTACATTTGGCTGTTGGGAGATTTACAGCACAAAGATATCTAGTTGATTTGAAGCAGTTCCGAGAAAGTCTAAACATAATCCTCACTTTTCCCTCCTGGCACTTTCCCTGTAGGAGATACCGCAAGACGTTTCTGTATATTGGGCACAGCGCTCTGCAGGGTGTTAGCAGAGAGTTTCCCGGGACAGTGAAACCCTATATCAGAGACACTGAGAAGAAGCCCCAATGTTCCCTCCAGGCACTTTCAGTGTGGGTGCCTTCTCGACGTGGTTCCTGGTTTCACTGCAGCTCTGAAGAGAATGTTAGCAAAGAGGTAATCGGGACAGCGCAAACAGTACTCAAAGACAGGGAGAGCAAGCTCTCTCTTGGCACTTTGGATGTGGGACATACAGCGAGATGTTTGCTGCTTTTACATTTGGCTGTTGGGAGATTTACAGCACAAAGATATCTAGTTGATTTGAAGCAGTTCCGAGAAAGTCTAAACATAATCCTCACTTTTCCCTCCTGGCACTTTCCCTGTAGGAGATACCGCAAGACGTTTCTGTATATTGGGCACAGCGCTCTGCAGGGTGTTAGCAGAGAGTTTCCCGGGACAGTGAAACCCTATATCAGAGACACTGAGAAGAAGCCCCAACGTTCCTTCCAGGCACTTTCAGTGTGGGTGCCTTCTCCACATGGTTCCTGGTTTCACAGCAGCTCTGAAGAGAATGTTAGCAAAGAGGTAATCGGGACGACAGTGCAAACAGTACTCAAAGACAGGGAGAGCAAGCTCTCTCTTGGCACTTTGGATGTGGGACATACAGCGAGATGTTTGCTGCTTTTACATTTGGCTGTTGGGAGATTTACAGCACAAAGATATCTAGTTGATTTGAAGCAGTTCCAAGAAAGTCTAAACATAATCCTCACTTTTCCCTCCTGGCACTTTCCCTGTAGGAGATACCGCAAGACGTTTCTGTATATTGGGCACAGCGCTCTGCAGGGTGTTAGCAGAGAGTTTCCCGGGACAGTGAAACCCTATATCAGAGACACTGAGAAGAAGCCCCAATGTTCCCTCCAGGCACTTTCAGTGTGGGTGCCTTCTCCACGTGGTTCCTGGTTTCACTGCAGCTCTGAAGAGAATGTTAGCAAAGAGGTAATCGGGACAGTGCAAACAGTACTCAAAGACAGGGAGAGCAAGCTCTCTCTTGGCACTTTGGATGTGGGACATACAGCGAGATGTTTGCTGCTTTTACATTTGGCTGTTGGGAGATTTACAGCACAAAGATATCTAGTTGATTTGAAGCAGTTCCGAGAAAGTCTAAACATAATCCTCACTTTTCCCTCCTGGCACTTTCCCTGTAGGAGATACCGCAAGACGTTTCTGTATATTGGGCACAGCGCTCTGCAGGGTGTTAGCAGAGAG
This sequence comes from Chroicocephalus ridibundus, assembly GCF_963924245.1. Taxonomy (NCBI): domain Eukaryota; kingdom Metazoa; phylum Chordata; class Aves; order Charadriiformes; family Laridae; genus Chroicocephalus; species Chroicocephalus ridibundus. The sequence goes on along the minus strand of NW_026961393.1, from coordinate 458,722 downwards.
TTTCCCGGGACAGTGAAACCCTATATCAGAGACACTGAGAAGAAGCCCCAATGTTCCCTCCAGGCACTTTCAGTGTGGGTGCCTTCTCGACGTGGTTCCTGGTTTCACTGCAGCTCTGAAGAGAATGTTAGCAAAGAGGTAATCGGGACAGCGCAAACAGTACTCAAAGACAGGGAGAGCAAGCTCTCTCTTGGCACTTTGGATGTGGGACATACAGCGAGATGTTTGCTGCTTTTACATTTGGCTGTTGGGAGATTTACAGCACAAAGATATCTAGTTGATTTGAAGCAGTTCCGAGAAAGTCTAAACATAATCCTCACTTTTCCCTCCTGGCACTTTCCCTGTAGGAGATACCGCAAGACGTTTCTGTATATTGGGCACAGCGCTCTGCAGGGTGTTAGCAGAGAGTTTCCCGGGACAGTGAAACCCTATATCAGAGACACTGAGAAGAAGCCCCAATGTTCCCTCCAGGCACTTTCAGTGTGGGTGCCTTCTCGACGTGGTTCCTGGTTTCACTGCAGCTCTGAAGAGAATGTTAGCAAAGAGGTAATCGGGACAGCGCAAACAGTACTCAAAGACAGGGAGAGCAAGCTCTCTCTTGGCACTTTGGATGTGGGACATACAGCGAGATGTTTGCTGCTTTTACATTTGGCTGTTGGGAGATTTACAGCACAAAGATATCTAGTTGATTTGAAGCAGTTCCGAGAAAGTCTAAACATAATCCTCACTTTTCCCTCCTGGCACTTTCCCTGTAGGAGATACCGCAAGACGTTTCTGTATATTGGGCACAGCGCTCTGCAGGGTGTTAGCAGAGAGTTTCCCGGGACAGTGAAACCCTATATCAGAGACATTGAGAAGAAGCCCCAACGTTCCTTCCAGGCACTTTCAGTGTGGGTGCCTTCTCCACGTGGTTCCTGGTTTCACTGCAGCTCTGAAGAGAATGTTAGCAAAGAGGTAATCGGGACAGCGCAAACAGTACTCAAAGACAGGGAGAGCAAGCTCTCTCTTGGCACTTTGGATGTGGGACATACAGCGAGATGTTTGCTGCTTTTACATTTGGCTGTTGGGAGATTTACAGCACAAAGATATCTAGTTGATTTGAAGCAGTTCCGAGAAAGTCTAAACATAATCCTCACTTTTCCCTCCTGGCACTTTCCCTGTAGGAGATACCGCAAGACGTTTCTGTATATTGGGCACAGCGCTCTGCAGGGTGTTAGCAGAGAGTTTCCCGGGACAGTGAAACCCTATATCAGAGACACTGAGAAGAAGCCCCAACGTTCCTTCCAGGCACTTTCAGTGTGGGTGCCTTCTCCACGTGGTTCCTGGTTTCACTGCAGCTCTGAAGAGAATGTTAGCAAAGAGGTAATCGGGACAGTGCAAACAGTACTCAAAGACAGGGAGAGCAAGCTCTCTCTTGGCACTTTGGATGTGGGACATACAGCGAGATGTTTGCTGCTTTTACATTTGGCTGTTGGGAGATTTACAGCACAAAGATATCTAGTTGATTTGAAGCAGTTCCGAGAAAGTCTAAACATAATCCTCACTTTTCCCTCCTGGCACTTTCCCTGTAGGAGATACCGCAAGACGTTTCTGTATATTGGGCACAGCGCTCTGCAGGGTGTTAGCAGAGAGTTTCCCGGGACAGTGAAACCCTATATCAGAGACACTGAGAAGAAGCCCCAACGTTCCTTCCAGGCACTTTCAGTGTGGGTGCCTTCTCCACGTGGTTCCTGGTTTCACTGCAGCTCTGAAGAGAATGTTAGCAAAGAGGTAATCGGGACAGCGCAAACAGTACTCAAAGACAGGGAGAGCAAGCTCTCTCTTGGCACTTTGGATGTGGGACATACAGCGAGATGTTTGCTGCTTTTACATTTGGCTGTAGGGAGATTTACAGCACAAAGATATCTAGTTGATTTGAAGCAGTTCCGAGAAAGCCTAAACATAATCCTCACTTTTCCCTCCTGGCACTTTCCCTGTAGGGGATACCGCAAGACATTTCTGTATATTGGGCACAGCGCTGTGCAGGGTGTTAGCAGAGAGTTTCCCGGGACAGTGAAACCCTATATCAGAGACACTGAGAAGAAGCCCCAACGTTCCTTCCAGGCACTTTCAGTGTGGGTGCCTTCTCCACGTGGTTCCTGGTTTCACTGCAGCTCTGAAGAGAATGTTAGCAAAGAGGTAATCGGGACAGTGCAAACAGTACTCAAAGACAGGGAGAGCAAGCTCTCTCTTGGCACTTTGGATGTGGGACATACAGCGAGATGTTTGCTGCTTTTACATTTGGCTGTTGGGAGATTTACAGCACAAAGATATCTAGTTGATTTGAAGCAGTTCCGAGAAAGCCTAAACATAATCCTCACTTTTCCCTCCTGGCACTTTCCCTGTAGGAGATACCGCAAGACATTTCTGTATATTGGGCACAGCGCTGTGCAGGGTGTTAGCAGAGAGTTTCCCGGGACAGTGAAACCCTATATCAGAGACACTGAGAAGAAGCCCCAACGTTCCTTCCAGGCACTTTCAGTGTGGGTGCCTTCTCCACGTGGTTCCTGGTTTCACTGCAGCTCTGAAGAGAATGTTAGCAAAGAGGTAATCGGGACAGTGCAAACAGTACTCAAAGACAGGGAGAGCAAGCTCTCTCTTGGCACTTTGGATGTGGGACATACAGCGAGATGTTTGCTGCTTTTACATTTGGCTGTTGGGAGATTTACAGCACAAAGATATCTAGTTGATTTGAAGCAGTTCCGAGAAAGTCTAAACATAATCCTCACTTTTCCCTCCTGGCACTTTCCCTGTAGGAGATACCGCAAGACGTTTCTGTATATTGGGCACAGCGCTCTGCAGGGTGTTAGCAGAGAGTTTCCCGGGACAGTGAAACCCTATATCAGAGACACTGAGAAGAAGCCCCAATGTTCCCTCCAGGCACTTTCAGTGTGGGTGCCTTCTCCACGTGGTTCCTGGTTTCACTGCAGCTCTGAAGAGAATGTTAGCAAAGAGGTAATCGGGACAGCGCAAACAGTACTCAAAGACAGGGAGAGCAAGCTCTCTCTTGGCACTTTGGATGTGGGACATACAGCGAGATGTTTGCTGCTTTTACATTTGGCTGTTGGGAGATTTACAGCACAAAGATATCTAGTTGATTTGAAGCAGTTCCGAGAAAGTCTAAACATAATCCTCACTTTTCCCTCCTGGCACTTTCCCTGTAGGAGATACCGCAAGACGTTTCTGTATATTGGGCACAGCGCTCTGCAGGGTGTTAGCAGAGAGTTTCCCGGGACAGTGAAACCCTATATCAGAGACACTGAGAAGAAGCCCCAACGTTCCTTCCAGGCACTTTCAGTGTGGGTGCCTTCTCCACGTGGTTCCTGGTTTCACTGCAGCTCTGAAGAGAATGTTAGCAAAGAGGTAATCGGGACAGTGCAAACAGTACTCAAAGACAGGGAGAGCAAGCTCTCTCTTGGCACTTTGGATGTGGGACATACAGCGAGATGTTTGCTGCTTTTACATTTGGCTGTTGGGAGATTTACAGCACAAAGATATCTAGTTGATTTGAAGCAGTTCCGAGAAAGTCTAAACATAATCCTCACTTTTCCCTCCTGGCACTTTCCCTGTAGGAGATACCGCAAGACGTTTCTGTATATTGGGCACAGCGCTCTGCAGGGTGTTAGCAGAGAGTTTCCCGGGACAGTGAAACCCTATATCAGAGACACTGAGAAGAAGCCCCAACGTTCCTTCCAGGCACTTTCAGTGTGGGTGCCTTCTCCACGTGGTTCCTGGTTTCACTGCAGCTCTGAAGAGAATGTTAGCAAAGAGGTAATCGGGACAGCGCAAACAGTACTCAAAGACAGGGAGAGCAAGCTCTCTCTTGGCACTTTGGATGTGGGACATACAGCGAGATGTTTGCTGCTTTTACATTTGGCTGTTGGGAGATTTACAGCACAAAGATATCTAGTTGATTTGAAGCAGTTCCGAGAAAGCCTAAACATAATCCTCACTTTTCCCTCCTGGCACTTTCCCTGTAGGGGATACCGCAAGACATTTCTGTATATTGGGCACAGCGCTGTGCAGGGTGTTAGCAGAGAGTTTCCCGGGACAGTGAAACCCTATATCAGAGACACTGAGAAGAAGCCCCAACGTTCCTTCCAGGCACTTTCAGTGTGGGTGCCTTCTCCACGTGGTTCCTGGTTTCACTGCAGCTCTGAAGAGAATGTTAGCAAAGAGGTAATCGGGACAGTGCAAACAGTACTCAAAGACAGGGAGAGCAAGCTCTCTCTTGGCACTTTGGATGTGGGACATACAGCGAGATGTTTGCTGCTTTTACATTTGGCTGTTGGGAGATTTACAGCACAAAGATATCTAGTTGATTTGAAGCAGTTCCGAGAAAGCCTAAACATAATCCTCACTTTTCCCTCCTGGCACTTTCCCTGTAGGAGATACCGCAAGACGTTTCTGTATATTGGGCACAGCGCTGTGCAGGGTGTTAGCAGAGAGTTTCCCGGGACAGTGAAACCCTATATCAGAGACACTGAGAAGAAGCCCCAACGTTCCTTCCAGGCACTTTCAGTGTGGGTGCCTTCTCCACGTGGTTCCTGGTTTCACTGCAGCTCTGAAGAGAATGTTAGCAAAGAGGTAATCGGGACAGTGCAAACAGTACTCAAAGACAGGGAGAGCAAGCTCTCTCTTGGCACTTTGGATGTGGGACATACAGCGAGATGTTTGCTGCTTTTACATTTGGCTGTTGGGAGATTTACAGCACAAAGATATCTAGTTGATTTGAAGCAGTTCCGAGAAAGTCTAAACATAATCCTCACTTTTCCCTCCTGGCACTTTCCCTGTAGGAGATACCGCAAGACGTTTCTGTATATTGGGCACAGCGCTCTGCAGGGTGTTAGCAGAGAGTTTCCCGGGACAGTGAAACCCTATATCAGAGACACTGAGAAGAAGCCCCAATGTTCCCTCCAGGCACTTTCAGTGTGGGTGCCTTCTCCACGTGGTTCCTGGTTTCACTGCAGCTCTGAAGAGAATGTTAGCAAAGAGGTAATCGGGACAGCGCAAACAGTACTCAAAGACAGGGAGAGCAAGCTCTCTCTTGGCACTTTGGATGTGGGACATACAGCGAGATGTTTGCTGCTTTTACATTTGGCTGTTGGGAGATTTACAGCACAAAGATATCTAGTTGATTTGAAGCAGTTCCGAGAAAGTCTAAACATAATCCTCACTTTTCCCTCCTGGCACTTTCCCTGTAGGAGATACCGCAAGACGTTTCTGTATATTGGGCACAGCGCTGTGCAGGGTGTTAGCAGAGAGTTTCCCGGGACAGTGAAACCCTATATCAGAGACACTGAGAAGAAGCCCCAACGTTCCTTCCAGGCACTTTCAGTGTGGGTGCCTTCTCCACGTGGTTCCTGGTTTCACTGCAGCTCTGAAGAGAATGTTAGCAAAGAGGTAATCGGGACAGTGCAAACAGTACTCAAAGACAGGGAGAGCAAGCTCTCTCTTGGCACTTTGGATGTGGGACATACAGCGAGATGTTTGCTGCTTTTACATTTGGCTGTTGTGAGATTTACAGCACAAAGATATCTAGTTGATTTGAAGCAGTTCCGAGAAAGCCTAAACATAATCCTCACTTTTCCCTCCTGGCACTTTCCCTGTAGGAGATACCGCAAGACATTTCTGTATATTGGGCACAGCGCTCTGCAGGGTGTTAGCAGAGAGTTTCCCGGGACAGTGAAACCCTATATCAGAGACACTGAGAAGAAGCCCCAACGTTCCCTCCAGGCACTTTCAGTGTGGGTGCCTTCTCCACGTGGTTCCTGGTTTCACTGCAGCTCTGAAGAGAATGTTAGCAAAGAGGTAATCGGGACAGTGCAAACAGTACTCAAAGACAGGGAGAGCAAGCTCTCTCTTGGCACTTTGGATGTGGGACATACAGCGAGATGTTTGCTGCTTTTACATTTGGCTGTTGGGAGATTTACAGCACAAAGATATCTAGTTGATTTGAAGCAGTTCCGAGAAAGTCTAAACATAATCCTCACTTTTCCCTCCTGGCACTTTCCCTGTAGGAGATACCGCAAGACGTTTCTGTATATTGGGCACAGCGCTCTGCAGGGTGTTAGCAGAGAGTTTCCCGGGACAGTGAAACCCTATATCAGAGACACTGAGAAGAAGCCCCAATGTTCCCTCCAGGCACTTTCAGTGTGGGTGCCTTCTCCACGTGGTTCCTGGTTTCACTGCAGCTCTGAAGAGAATGTTAGCAAAGAGGTAATCGGGACAGTGCAAACAGTACTCAAAGACAGGGAGAGCAAGCTCTACATTACTCTCTTGGCACTTTGGATGTGGGACATACAGCGAGATGTTTGCTGCTTTTGCGTTTGGCTGTTGGGAGATTTACAGCACAAAGATATCTAGTTCATTTGAAGCAGTTCCGAGAAAGTCTAAGCATAATCCTCACTTTTCCCTCCTGGCACTTTCCCTGTAGGGGATACCGTAAGACATTTCTGTATATTGGGCACAGCGCTCTGCAGGGTGTTAGCAGAGACTTTCCCGGGACAGTGAAACCCTATGTCAGAGACACTGAGAAGAAGCCCCAATGTTCCCTCCAGGCACTTTCAGTGTGGGTGCCTTCTCCACGTGGTTCCTGGTTTCACTGCAGCTCTGAAGAGAATGTTAGCAAAGGGGTAATCGGGACAGCGCAAACAGTACTCAAAGACAGGGAGAGCAAGCTCTCTCTTGGCACTTTGGATGTGGGACATACAGCGAGATGTTTGCTGCTTTTACATTTGGCTGTTGGGAGATTTACAGCACAAAGATATCTAGTTGATTTGAAGCAGTTCCGAGAAAGTCTAAACATAATCCTCACTTTTCCCTCCTGGCACTTTCCCTGTAGGAGATACCGCAAGACGTTTCTGTATATTGGGCACAGCGCTGTGCAGGGTGTTAGCAGAGAGTTTCCCGGGACAGTGAAACCCTATATCAGAGACACTGAGAAGAAGCCCCAATGTTCCCTCCAGGCACTTTCAGTGTGGGTGCCTTCTCCACGTGGTTCCTGGTTTCACTGCAGCTCTGAAGAGAATGTTAGCAAAGAGGTAATCGGGACAGTGCAAACAGTACTCAAAGACAGGGAGAGCAAGCTCTCTCTTGGCACTTTGGATGTGGGATATACAGCGAGATGTTTGCTGCTTTTGCGTTTGGCTGTTGGGAGATTTACAGCACAAAGATATCTAGTTGATTTGAACAGTTCCGAGAAAGTCTAAACATAATCCTCACTTTTCCCTCCTGGCACTTTCCCTGTAGGAGATACCGCAAGACGTTTCTGTATATTGGGCACAGCGCTCTGCAGGGTGTTAGCAGAGAGTTTCCTGGGACAGTGAAACCCTATATCAGAGACACTGAGAAGAAGCCCCAACGTTCCTTCCAGGCACTTTCAGTGTGGGTGCCTTCTCCACGTGGTTCCTGGTTTCACTGCAGCTCTGAAGAGAATGTTAGCAAAGAGGTAATCGGGACAGTGCAAACAGTACTCAAAGACAGGGAGAGCAAGCTCTACATTACTCTCTTGGCACTTTGGATGTGGGACATACAGCGAGATGTTTGCTGCTTTTACATTTGGCTGTTGGGAGATTTACAGCACAAAGATATCTAGTTGATTTGAAGCAGTTCCGAGAAAGCCTAAACATAATCCTCACTTTTCCCTCCTGGCACTTTCCCTGTAGGAGATACCGCAAGACATTTCTGTATATTGGGCACAGCGCTCTGCAGGGTGTTAGCAGAGAGTTTCCCGGGACAGTGAAACCCTATATCAGAGACACTGAGAAGAAGCCCCAACGTTCCTTCCAGGCACTTTCAGTGTGGGTGCCTTCTCCACGTGGTTCCTGGTTTCACTGCAGCTCTGAAGAGAATGTTAGCAAAGAGGTAATCGGGACAGTGCAAACAGTACTCAAAGACAGGGAGAGCAAGCTCTACATTACTCTCTTGGCACTTTGGATGTGGGACATACAGCGAGATGTTTGCTGCTTTTGCGTTTGGCTGTTGGGAGATTTACAGCACAAAGATATATAGTTCATTTGAAGCAGTTCCGAGAAAGTCTAAACATAATCCTCACTTTTCCCTCCTGGCACTTTCCCTGTAGGGGATACCGCAAGACATTTCTGTATATTGGGCACAGCGCTGTGCAGGGTGTTAGCAGAGAGTTTACCGGGACAGTGAAACCCTATGTCAGAGACACTGAGAAGAAGCCCCAACGTTCCCTCCAGGCACTTTCAGTGTGGGTGCCTTCTCCACGTGGTTCCTGGTTTCACTGCAGCTCTGAAGAGAATGTTAGCAAAGAGGTAATCGGGACAGTGCAAACAGTACTCAAAGACAGGGAGAGCAAGCTCTCTCTTGGCACTTTGGATGTGGGACATACAGCGAGATGTTTGCTGCTTTTACATTTGGCTGTTGGGAGATTTACAGCACAAAGATATCTAGTTGATTTGAAGCAGTTCCGAGAAAGTCTAAACATAATCCTCACTTTTCCCTCCTGGCACTTTCCCTGTAGGAGATACCGCAAGACGTTTCTGTATATTGGGCACAGCGCTCTGCAGGGTGTTAGCAGAGACTTTCCCGGGACAGTGAAACCCTATATCAGAGACACTGAGAAGAAGCCCCAATGTTCCCTCCAGGCACTTTCAGTGTGGGTGCCTTCTCCACGTGGTTCCTGGTTTCACTGCAGCTCTGAAGAGAATGTTAGCAAAGAGGTAATCGGGACAGTGCAAACAGTACTCAAAGACAGGGAGAGCAAGCTCTACATTACTCTCTTGGCACTTTGGATGTGGGACATACAGCGAGATGTTTGCTGCTTTTGCGTTTGGCTGTTGGGAGATTTACAGCACAAAGATATCTAGTTCGTTTGAAGCAGTTCCGAGAAAGTCTAAGCATAATCCTCACTTTTCCCTCCTGGCACTTTCCCTGTAGGAGATACCGCAAGACATTTCTGTATATTGGGCACAGCGCTCTGCAGGGTGTTAGCAGAGACTTTCCCGGGACAGTGAAACCCTATGTCAGAGACACTGAGAAGAAGCCCCAATGTTCCCTCCAGGCACTTTCAGTGTGGGTGCCTTCTCCACGTGGTTCCTGGTTTCACTGCAGCTCTGAAGAGAATGTTAGCAAAGGGGTAATCGGGACAGCGCAAACAGTACTCAAAGACAGGGAGAGCAAGCTCTCTCTTGGCACTTTGGATGTGGGACATACAGCGAGATGTTTGCTGCTTTTACATTTGGCTGTTGGGAGATTTACAGCACAAAGATATCTAGTTGATTTGAAGCAGTTCCGAGAAAGTCTAAACATAATCCTCACTTTTCCCTCCTGGCACTTTCCCTGTAGGAGATACCGCAAGACGTTTCTGTATATTGGGCACAGCGCTGTGCAGGGTGTTAGCAGAGAGTTTCCCGGGACAGTGAAACCCTATATCAGAGACACTGAGAAGAAGCCCCAATGTTCCCTCCAGGCACTTTCAGTGTGGGTGCCTTCTCCACGTGGTTCCTGGTTTCACTGCAGCTCTGAAGAGAATGTTAGCAAAGAGGTAATCGGGACAGTGCAAACAGTACTCAAAGACAGGGAGAGCAAGCTCTCTCTTGGCACTTTGGATGTGGGATATACAGCGAGATGTTTGCTGCTTTTGCGTTTGGCTGTTGGGAGATTTACAGCACAAAGATATCTAGTTGATTTGAAGCAGTTCCGAGAAAGTCTAAACATAATCCTCACTTTTCCCTCCTGGCACTTTCCCTGTAGGAGATACCGCAAGACGTTTCTGTATATTGGGCACAGCGCTCTGCAGGGTGTTAGCAGAGAGTTTCCCGGGACAGTGAAACCCTATATCAGAGACACTGAGAAGAAGCCCCAATGTTCCCTCCAGGCACTTTCAGTGTGGGTGCCTTCTCCACGTGGTTCCTGGTTTCACTGCAGCTCTGAAGAGAATGTTAGCAAAGAGGTAATCGGGACAGTGCAAACAGTACTCAAAGACAGGGAGAGCAAGCTCTACATTACTCTCTTGGCACTTTGGATGTGGGACATACAGCGAGATGTTTGCTGCTTTTACATTTGGCTGTTGGGAGATTTACAGCACAAAGATATCTAGTTGATTTGAAGCAGTTCCGAGAAAGCCTAAACATAATCCTCACTTTTCCCTCCTGGCACTTTCCCTGTAGGAGATACCGCAAGACATTTCTGTATATTGGGCACAGCGCTCTGCAGGGTGTTAGCAGAGAGTTTCCCGGGACAGTGAAACCCTATATCAGAGACACTGAGAAGAAGCCCCAACGTTCCTTCCAGGCACTTTCAGTGTGGGTGCCTTCTCCACGTGGTTCCTGGTTTCACTGCAGCTCTGAAGAGAATGTTAGCAAAGAGGTAATCGGGACAGTGCAAACAGTACTCAAAGACAGGGAGAGCAAGCTCTACATTACTCTCTTGGCACTTTGGATGTGGGACATACAGCGAGATGTTTGCTGCTTTTGCGTTTGGCTGTTGGAAGATTTACAGCACAAAGATATATAGTTCATTTGAAGCAGTTCCGAGAAAGTCTAAACATAATCCTCACTTTTCCCTCCTGGCACTTTCCCTGTAGGGGATACCGCAAGACATTTCTGTATATTGGGCACAGCGCTGTGCAGGGTGTTAGCAGAGAGTTTACCGGGACAGTGAAACCCTATGTCAGAGACACTGAGAAGAAGCCCCAATGTTCCCTCCAGGAACTTTCAGTGTGGGTGCCTTCTCCACGTGGTTCCTGGTTTCACTGCAGCTCTGAAGAGAATGTTAGCAAAGAGGTAATCGGGACAGCGCAAACAGTTCCCAAAGAGCTTTAGAACAAGGCATAGTTTTCCCTGCTGGCTCTTTGGGCGTGGGACCAGTCTCCAGCCATATGGCTATTTTTGGGCATGGCGCGGCGCGAAGTGGGAAAGGGTGGTTTTGAGGCAGAAGGCAGCAGGAAAGCCTGCAGCCCCCAGGTGTGTGGGGCTACGCAAGCCGTTCCCAAAGAGCTTTAGAACAAGGCATAGTTTTCCCTGCTGGCTCTTTGGGCGTGGGACCAGTCTCCAGACATATGGCCATTTTTGGGCCTGGCGCGGCGCCAAGTGCGAAAGGGTTCTTCTGAGGCTGAAAGCGCTAGAAAAGCCTGCAGCCCCCAGGTGTGTGGGGCTACGCAAGCGGTTCCCAAAGAGCTTTAGAACAAGGCATAGTTTTCCCTGCTGGCTCTTTGGGCGTGGGACCAATCTCCAGACATATGGCCATTTTTGTGGCTGGCGCGGCGCCGAGTGGGAAAGGGTGGTTTTGAGGCTGAAGGCAGCAGGAAAGCCTGCAGCCCCCAGGTGTGTGGGGCTACGCAAGCGGTTCCCAAAGAGCTTTAGAACAAGGCATAGTTTTCCCTGCTGGCTCTTTGGGCGTGGGACCAGTCTCCAGACATATGGCCATTTTTGGGCCTGGCGCGGCGCCAGTTGCGAAAGGGTTCTTCTGAGGCTGAAAGCGCGAGAAAAGCCTGCAGCCCCCAGGTGTGTGGGGCTACGCAAGCGGTTCCCCAAGAGCTTTAGAACAAGGCATAGTTTTCCCTGCTGACTCTTTGGGCGCGGGACCAATCTCCAGACATATGGCTATTTTTGGGCGTGGCGCACCTCCAAGTGCGAAAGGGTTCTTCTGAGGCTGAAGAGAGCAGGAAAGCCTGCAGCCCCCAGGTGTGTGGGGCTACGCAAGCGGTTCCCAAAGAGCTTTAGAACAAGGCATAGTTTTCCCTGCTGGCTCTTTCGGAAAGGGACCAATCTCCAGACATATGGCCATTTTTGGGCCTGGCGCGGTGCCAAGTGGGAAAGCGTGCTTTTGAGGCTGAAGGCAGCAGGAAAGCCTGCAGCCCCCAGGTGTGTGGGGCTACGCAAGCGGTTCCCAAAGATCTTTACAACAAGGCATAGTTTTCCCTGCTGGCTCTTTGGGCGTGGGACCAGTCTCCAGACATATGGCCATTTTTGTGCCTGGCGCGGCGCCAAGTGGGAAAGGGTGGTTTTGAGGCTGAAGGCAGCAGGAAAGCCTGCAGCCCCCAGGTGTGTGGGGCTACGCAAGCGGTTCCCAAAGAGCTTTAGAACAAGGCATAGTTTTCCCTGCTGGCTCTTTGGGCGTGGGACCAACCTCCAGACATATGGCCATTTTTGGGCCTGGTGCGGCGCCAATTGCGAAAGGGTTCTTCTGAGGCTGAAAGCGCGAGAAAAGCCTGCAGCCCCAAGGTGTGTGGGGCTACGCAAGCGGTTCCCCAAGAGCTTTAGAACAAGGCATAGTTTTCCCTGCTGGCTCTTTGGGCGCGGGACCAATATCCAGACATATGGCCATTTTTGGGCCTAGCGCGGCGCCAAGTGGGAAAGGGTGCTTTTGAGGCTGAAGAGAGCAGGAAAGCCTGCAGCCCCCAGGTGTGTGGGGCTACGCAAGCGGTTCCCAAAGAGCTTTAGAACAAGGCATAGTTTTCCCTGCTGGCTCTTTGGGCGTGGAACCAATCTCCAGACATATGGCTATTTTTGGGCGTGGCGCACCTCCAAGTGCGAAAGGGTTCTTCTGAGGCTGAAGAGAGCAGGAAAGCCTGCAGCCCCCAGGTGTGTGGGGCTACGCAAGCGGTTCCCAAAGAGCTTTAGAACAAGGCATAGTTTTCCCTGCTGGCTCTTTGGGAAAGGGACCAATCTCCAGACATATGGCCATTTTTGGGCCTGGCGCGGCGCTAATTGGGAAAGGGTGCTTTTGAGGCTGAAGGCAGCAGGAAAGCCTGCAGCCCCCAGGTGTGTGGGGCTACGCAAGCGGTTCCCAAAGAGCTTTAGAACAAGGCATAGTTTTCCCTGCTGGCTCTTTGGGCGTGGGACCAATCTCCAGACATATGGCCATTTTTGGGCCTGGCGCGGCGCCAAGTGCGAAAGGGTTCTTCTGAGGCTGAAGAGAGCAGGAAAGCCTGTAGCCCCCAGGTGTGTGGGGCTACACAAGCGGTTCCCAAAGAGCTTTAGAACAAGGCATAGTTTTCCCTGCTGGCTCTTTGGGCGTGGGACCAGTCTCCAGACATATGGCCATTTTTGGGCCTGGCGCGGCGCCAAGTGCGAAAGGGTTCTTCTGAGGCTGAAAGCGCGAGGAAAGCCTGCAGCCCCCAGGTGTGTGGGGCTACGCAAGCGGTTCCCAAAGAGCTTTAGAACAAGGCATAGTTTTCCCTGCTGGCTCTTTGGGCGTGGGACCAGTCTCCAGCCATATGGCCATTTTTGGACCTGGCGCGGCGCCAAGTTGGAAAGGGTGGTTTTGAGGCTGAAGGCAGCAGGAAAGCCTGCAGCCCCCAGGTGTGTGGGGCTACGCAAGCGGTTCCCAAAGAGCTTTAGAACAAGGCATAGTTTTCCCTGCTGGCTCTTTGGGCGTGGGACCAGTCTCCAGACATATGGCCATTTTTGGGCCTGGCGCGGCGCCAAGTGCGAAAGGGTTCTTCTGAGGCTGAAAGCGCGAGAAAACCCTGCAGCCCCCAGGTGTGTGGGGCTACGCAAGCGGTTCCCAAAGAGCTTTAGAACAAGGCATAGTTTTCCCTGCTGGCTCTTTGGGCGTGGGACCAATCTCCAGACATATGGCCATTTTTGGGCCTGGCGCGGCACCAAGTGTGAAAGGGTGGTTTTGAGGCTGAAGGCAGCAGGAATGCCTGCAGCCCCCAGGTGTGTGGGGCTACGCAAGCGGTTCCCAAAGAGCTTTAGAACAAGGCATAGTTTTCCCTGCTGGCTCTTTGGGCGTGGGACCAGTCTCCAGACATATGGCCATTTTTGGGCCTGGTGCGGCGCCAAGTGGGAAAGGGTGGTTTTGAGGCTGAAGGCAGTAGGAAAGCCTGTAGCCCCCAGGTGTGTGGGGCTACGCAAGCGGTTCCCAAAGAGCTTTAGAACAAGGCATAGTTTTCCCTGCTGGCTCTTTGGGCGTGGGACCAGTCTCCAGACATATGGCCATTTTTGTGCCTGGCGTGACGCCATGTGCGAAAGGGTTCTTCTGAGGCTGAAAGCGCGAGAAAAGACTGCAGCCCCCAGTTTGTGTGGGGCTACGCAAGCGGTTCCCAAAGAGCTTTAGAACAAGGCATAGTTTTCCCTGCTGGCTCTTTGGGCGTGGGACCAGTCTCCAGACATATGGCCATTTTTGTGCCTGGCGTGACGCTAAGTGGGAAAGGGTGGTTTTGAGGCTGAAGGCAGCAGGAAAGCCTGCAGCCCCCAGGTGTGTGGGGCTACGCAAGCGGTTCCCAAAGAGCTTTAGAACAAGGCATAGTTTTCCCTGCTGGCTCTTTGGGCGTGGGACCAGTCTCCAGCCATAAGGCTATTTTTGGGCATGGCGCGGCGCGAAGTGGGAAATGGTGGTTTTGAGGCAGAAGGCAGCAGGAAAGCCTGCAGCCCCCAGGTGTGTGGGGCTACGCAAGCGGTTCCCAAAGAGCTTTAGAACAAGGCATAGTTTTCCCTGCTGGCTCTTTGGGCGTGGGACCAGTCTCCAGACATATGGAAATTTTTGTGCCTGGCGTGATGCCATGTGGGAAAGGGTGGTTTTGAGGCTGAAGGCAGCAGGAAAGCCTGCAGCCCCCAGGTCTGTAGGGCTACGCAAGTGGTTCCCAAAGAGCTTTAGAACAAGGCATAGTTTTCCCTGCTGGCTCTTTGGGCGTGGGACCAGTCTCCAGACATATGGCCATTTTTGGGCCTGGCGCGGCGCCAAGTGGGAAAGGGTGGTTTTGAGGCTGAAGGCAGCAGGAAAGCCTGTAGCCCCCAGGTGTGTGGGGCTACGCAAGCGGTTCCCAAAGAGCTTTAGAACAAGGCATAGTTTTCCCTGCTGGCTCTTTGGGCGTGGGACCAACCTCCAGACATATGGCCATTTTTGGGCCTGGCGCGGCGCCAATTGCGAAAGGGTTCTTTTGAGGCTGAAAGCGGGAGAAAAGCCTGCAGCCCCCAGTTTGTGTGGGGCTACGCAACGGTTCCCCAAGAGCTTTAGAACAAGGCATAGTTTTCCCTGCTGGCTCTTTGGGCGTGGGAGCAATCTCCAGACATATGGCCATTTTTGGGCCTGGCGCGGCGCCAAGTGGGAAACGGTGGTTTTGAGGCTGAAGGCAGCAGGAAAGCCTGCAGCCCCCAGGTGTGTGGGGCTACGCAAGCCGTTCCCAAAGAGCTTTAGAACAAGGCATAGTTTTCCCTGCTGGCTCTTTGGGCGTGGAACAAATCTCCAGACATATGGCCATTTTTGTGCCTGGCGTGGCGCCAAGTGCGAAAGGGTTCTTCTGAGGCTGAAGAGAGCAGGAAAGCCTGCAGCCCCCACGTGTGTGGGGCTACGCAAGCGGTTCCCAAAGAGCTTTAGAACAAGGCATAGTTTTCCCTGCTGGCTCTTTGGGCGTGGGACCAGTCTCCAGACATATGGCCATTTTTGGGCCTGGTGCGGCGCCAAGTGGGAAAGGGTGGTTTTGAGGCTGAAGGCAGCAGGAAATCCTGCAGCCCCCAGGTCTGTAGGGCTACGCAAGTGGTTCCCAAAGAGCTTTAGAACAAGGCATAGTTTTCCCTGCTGGCTCTTTGGGCGTGGGACCAGTCTCCAGCCATATGGCTATTTTTGGGCCTGGCGCGGCGCCAAGTCGGAAAGCGTGCTTTTGAGGCTGAAGACAGCAGGAAAGCCTGCAGCCCCCAGGTGTGTGGGGCTACGCAAGCGGTTCCCAAAGAGCTTTAGAACAAGGCATAGTTTTCCCTGCTGGCTCTTTGGGCGTGGGACCAGTCTCCAGACATATGGCCATTTTTGTGCCTGGCGCGGCACCAAGTGCGAAAGGGTTCTTCTGAGGCTGAAAGCGCGAGAAAAGCCTGCAGCCCCCAGTTTGTGTGGGGCTACGCAAGCGGTTCCCAAAGAGCTTTAGAACAAGGCATAGTTTTCCCTGCTGGCTCTTTGGGCGTGGGACCAGTCTCCAGACATATGGCCATTTTTGGGCCTGGCGCGGCGCCAAGTGGGAAAGGGTTCTTCTGAGGCTGAAAGCGCGAGAAAAGCCTGCAGCCCCCAGTTTGTGTGGGGCTACGCAAGCGGTTCCCAAAGAGCTTTAGAACAAGGCATAGTTTTCCCTGCTGGCTCTTTGGGCGTGGGACCAGTCTCCAGCCATATGGCCATTTTTGGGCCTGGCGCGGCGCCAAATGGGAAAGCGTGCTTTTGAGGCTGAAGAGAGCAGGAAAGCCTGCAGCCCCCAGGTGTGTGGGGCTACGCAAGCCGTTCCCAAAGAGCTTTAGAACAAGGCATAGTTTTCCCTGCTGGCTCTTTGGGCGTGGGACCAGTCTCCAGACATATGGCCATTTTTGGGCCTGGCGCGGCGCCAAGTGGGAAAGGGTGGTTTTGAGGCTGAAGGCAGCAGGAAAGCCTGCAGCCCCCAGGTGTGTGGGGCTACGCAAGCGGTTCCCCAAGAGCTTTAGAACAAGGCATAGTTTTCCCTGCTGGCTCTTTGGGCGTGGGACCAGTCTCCAGACATATGGCCATTTTTGGGCCTGGCGCGGCGCCAAGTGGGAAAGGGTGGTTTTGAGGCTGAAGGCAGCAGGAAAGCCTGCAGCCCCCAGGTGTGTGGGGCTACGCAAGCCGTTCCCAAAGAGCTTTAGAACAAGGCATAGTTTTCCCTGCTGGCTCTTTGGCCGTAGGACCAGTCTCCAGACATATGGCCATTTTTGTGCCTGGCGCGGCGCCAAGTGCGAAAGGGTTCTTCTGAGGCTGAAAGCGCAAGAAAAGCCTGCAGCCCCCAGTTTGTGTGGGGCTACGCAAGCGGTTCCCAAAGAGCTTTAGAACAAGGCATAGTTTTCCCTGCTGGCTCTTTGGGCGTGGGACCAGTCTGCAGACATATGGCCATTTTTGTGCCTAGCGCGGCACCAAATGTGAAAGGGTGGTTTTGAGGCAGAAGGCAGCAGGAAAGCCTGCAGCCCCCAGGTGTGTGGGGCTACGCAAGCGGTTCCCAAAGAGCTTTAGAACAAGGCATAGTTTTCTCTGCTGGCTCTTTGGGCGTGGGACCAATCTCCAGCCATATGGCCATTTTTGGGCCTGGCGCGGCGCCAAGTGGGAAAGCGTGCTTTTGAGGCTGAAGAGAGCAGGAAAGCCTGCAGCCCCCAGGTGTCTGGGGCTACGCAAGCGGTTCCCAAAGAGCTTTAGAACAAGGCATAGTTTTCCCTGCTGGCTCTTTGGGCGTGGGACCAGTCTCCAGACATATGGCCATTTTTGGGCCTGGCGTGACGCCATGTGCGAAAGGGTTCTTCTGAGGCTGAAAGCGCGAGAAAAGCCTGCAGCCCCCAGTTTGTGTGGGGCTACGCAAGCGGTTCCCAAAGAGCTTTAGAACAAGGCATAGTTTTCCCTGCTGGATCTTTGGGCGTGGGACCAGTCTCCAGACATATGGCCATTTTTGTGCCTGGCGTGACGCTAAGTGGGAAAGGGTGGTTTTGAGGCTGAAGGCAGCAGGAAAGCCTGCAGCCCCCAGGTGTGTGGGGCTACGCAAGCGGTTCCCAAAGAGCTTTAGAACAAGGCATAGTTTTCCCTGCTGGCTCTTTGGGCGTGGGACCAGTCTCCAGCCATATGGCTATTTTTGGGCATGGCGCGGCGCGAAGTGAGAAATGGTGGTTTTGAGGCAGAAGGCAGCAGGAAAGCCTGCAGCCCCCGGTTCTGTGGGGCTACGCAAGCGGTTCCCAAAGAGCTTTAGAACAAGGCATAGTTTTCCCTGCTGGCTCTTTGGGCGTGGGACCAGTCTCCAGGCATATGGCCATTTTTGGGCCTGGCGCGGCGCCAAGTGGGAAAGGGTGGTTTGGAGGCTGAAGGCAGCAGGAAAGCATGCAGCCCCCAGGTGTGTGGGGCTACGCAAGCCGTTCCCAAAGAGCTTTAGAACAAGGCATAGTTTTCCCTGCTGGCTCTTTGGGCGTGGGACCAATCTCCAGACATATGGAAATTTTTGGGCCTGGCGTGACGCCAAGTGGGAAAGGGTGCTTTTGAGGCTGAAGAGAGCAGGAAAGCCTGCAGCCCCCAGGTGTGTGGGTCTACGCAAGTGGTTCCCAAAGAGCTTTAGAACAAGGCATAGTTTTCCCTGCTGGCTCTTTGGGCGTGGGACCAGTCTCCAGACATATGGCCATTTTTGGGCCTGGCGCGGCGCCAAGTGGGAAAGGGTGGTTTTGAGGCTGAAGGCAGCAGGAAAGCCTGTAGCCCCCAGGTGTGTGGGGCTACGCAAGCGGTTCCCAAAGAGCTTTAGAACAAGGCATAGTTTTCCCTGCTGGCTCTTTGGGCGTGGGACCAGTCTCCAGACATATGGCCATTTTTGGGCCTGGCGCGGCGCCAAGTGGGAAAGGGTGGTTTTGAGGCTGAAGGCAGCAGGAAAGCCTGTAGCCCCCAGGTGTGTGGGGCTACGCAAGCGGTTCCCAAAGAGCTTTAGAACAAGGCATAGTTTTCCCTGCTGGCTCTTTGGGCGTGGGACCAACCTCCAGACATATGGCCATTTTTGGGCCTGGCGCGGCGCCAATTGCGAAAGGGTTCTTTTGAGGCTGAAAGCGCGAGAAAAGCCTGCAGCCCCCAGTTTGTGTGGGGCTACGCAACGGTTCCCCAAGAGCTTTAGAACAAGGCATAGTTTTCCCTGCTGGCTCTTTGGGCGTGGGAGCAATCTCCAGACATATGGCCATTTTTGGGCCTGGCGCGGCGCCAAGTGGGAAACGGTGGTTTTGAGGCTGAAGGCAGCAGGAAAGCCTGCAGCCCCCAGGTGTGTGGGGCTACGCAAGCCGTTCCCAAAGAGCTTTAGAACAAGGCATAGTTTTCCCTGCTGGCTCTTTGGGCGTGGAACAAATCTCCAGACATATGGCCATTTTTGTGCCTGGCGTGGCGCCAAGTGCGAAAGGGTTCTTCTGAGGCTGAAGAGAGCAGGAAAGCCTGCAGCCCCCACGTGTGTGGGGCTACGCAAGCGGTTCCCAAAGAGCTTTAGAACAAGGCATAGTTTTCCCTGCTGGCTCTTTGGGCGTGGGACCAGTCTCCAGACATATGGCCATTTTTGGGCCTGGTGCGGCGCCAAGTGGGAAAGGGTGGTTTTGAGGCTGAAGGCAGCAGGAAATCCTGCAGCCCCCAGGTCTGTAGGGCTACGCAAGTGGTTCCCAAAGAGCTTTAGAACAAGGCATAGTTTTCCCTGCTGGCTCTTTGGGCGTGGGACCAGTCTCCAGCCATATGGCTATTTTTGGGCCTGGCGCGGCGCCAAGTCGGAAAGCGTGCTTTTGAGGCTGAAGACAGCAGGAAAGCCTGCAGCCCCCAGGTGTGTGGGGCTACGCAAGCGGTTCCCAAAGAGCTTTAGAACAAGGCATAGTTTTCCCTGCTGGCTCTTTGGGCGTGGGACCAGTCTCCAGACATATGGCCATTTTTGTGCCTGGCGCGGCACCAAGTGCGAAAGGGTTCTTCTGAGGCTGAAAGCGCGAGAAAAGCCTGCAGCCCCCAGTTTGTGTGGGGCTACGCAAGCGGTTCCCAAAGAGCTTTAGAACAAGGCATAGTTTTCCCTGCTGGCTCTTTGGGCGTGGGACCAGTCTCCAGACATATGGCCATTTTTGGGCCTGGCGCGGCGCCAAGTGGGAAAGGGTTCTTCTGAGGCTGAAAGCGCGAGAAAAGCCTGCAGCCCCCAGTTTGTGTGGGGCTACGCAAGCGGTTCCCAAAGAGCTTTAGAACAAGGCATAGTTTTCCCTGCTGGCTCTTTGGGCGTGGGACCAGTCTCCAGCCATATGGCCATTTTTGGGCCTGGCGCGGCGCCAAATGGGAAAGCGTGCTTTTGAGGCTGAAGAGAGCAGGAAAGCCTGCAGCCCCCAGGTGTGTGGGGCTACGCAAGCCGTTCCCAAAGAGCTTTAGAACAAGGCATAGTTTTCCCTGCTGGCTCTTTGGGCGTGGGACCAGTCTCCAGACATATGGCCATTTTTGGGCCTGGCGCGGCGCCAAGTGGGAAAGGGTGGTTTTGAGGCTGAAGGCAGCAGGAAAGCCTGCAGCCCCCAGGTGTGTGGGGCTACGCAAGCGGTTCCCCAAGAGCTTTAGAACAAGGCATAGTTTTCCCTGCTGGCTCTTTGGCCGTAGGACCAGTCTCCAGACATATGGCCATTTTTGGGCCTGGCGCGGCGCCAAGTGGGAAAGGGTGGTTTTGAGGCTGAAGGCAGCAGGAAAGCCTGCAGCCCCTAGGTGTGTGGGGCTACGCAAGCCGTTCCCAAAGAGCTTTAGAACAAGGCATAGTTTTCCCTGCTGGCTCTTTGGCCGTAGGACCAGTCTCCAGACATATGGCCATTTTTGTGCCTGGCGCGGCGCCAAGTGCGAAAGGGTTCTTCTGAGGCTGAAAGCGCAAGAAAAGCCTGCAGCCCCCAGTTTGTGTGGGGCTACGCAAGCGGTTCCCAAAGAGCTTTAGAACAAGGCATAGTTTTCCCTGCTGGCTCTTTGGGCGTGGGACCAGTCTGCAGACATATGGCCATTTTTGTGCCTAGCGCGGCACCAAATGTGAAAGGGTGGTTTTGAGGCAGAAGGCAGCAGGAAAGCCTGCAGCCCCCAGGTGTGTGGGGCTACGCAAGCGGTTCCCAAAGAGCTTTAGAACAAGGCATAGTTTTCTCTGCTGGCTCTTTGGGCGTGGGACCAATCTCCAGCCATATGGCCATTTTTGGGCCTGGCGCGGCGCCAAGTGGGAAAGCGTGCTTTTGAGGCTGAAGAGAGCAGGAAAGCCTGCAGCCCCCAGGTGTCTGGGGCTACGCAAGCGGTTCCCAAAGAGCTTTAGAACAAGGCATAGTTTTCCCTGCTGGCTCTTTGGGCGTGGGACCAGTCTCCAGACATATGGCCATTTTTGGGCCTGGCGTGACGCCATGTGCGAAAGGGTTCTTCTGAGGCTGAAAGCGCGAGAAAAGCCTGCAGCCCCCAGTTTGTGTGGGGCTACGCAAGCGGTTCCCAAAGAGCTTTAGAACAAGGCATAGTTTTCCCTGCTGGATCTTTGGGCGTGGGACCAGTCTCCAGACATATGGCCATTTTTGTGCCTGGCGTGACGCTAAGTGGGAAAGGGTGGTTTTGAGGCTGAAGGCAGCAGGAAAGCCTGCAGCCCCCAGGTGTGTGGGGCTACGCAAGCGGTTCCCAAAGAGCTTTAGAACAAGGCATAGTTTTCCCTGCTGGCTCTTTGGGCGTGGGACCAGTCTCCAGCCATATGGCTATTTTTGGGCATGGCGCGGCGCGAAGTGAGAAATGGTGGTTTTGAGGCAGAAGGCAGCAGGAAAGCCTGCAGCCCCCGGTTCTGTGGGGCTACGCAAGCGGTTCCCAAAGAGCTTTAGAACAAGGCATAGTTTTCCCTGCTGGCTCTTTGGGCGTGGGACCAGTCTCCAGGCATATGGCCATTTTTGGGCCTGGCGCGGCGCCAAGTGGGAAAGGGTGGTTTGGAGGCTGAAGGCAGCAGGAAAGCATGCAGCCCCCAGGTGTGTGGGGCTACGCAAGCCGTTCCCAAAGAGCTTTAGAACAAGGCATAGTTTTCCCTGCTGGCTCTTTGGGCGTGGGACCAATCTCCAGACATATGGAAATTTTTGGGCCTGGCGTGACGCCAAGTGGGAAAGGGTGCTTTTGAGGCTGAAGAGAGCAGGAAAGCCTGCAGCCCCCAGGTGTGTGGGTCTACGCAAGTGGTTCCCAAAGAGCTTTAGAACAAGGCATAGTTTTCCCTGCTGGCTCTTTGGGCGTGGGACCAGTCTCCAGACATATGGCCATTTTTGGGCCTGGCGCGGCGCCAAGT
This sequence comes from Chroicocephalus ridibundus, assembly GCF_963924245.1. Classification (NCBI taxonomy): domain Eukaryota; kingdom Metazoa; phylum Chordata; class Aves; order Charadriiformes; family Laridae; genus Chroicocephalus; species Chroicocephalus ridibundus. The sequence continues at coordinate 436,992 of NW_026961393.1, read as the reverse complement.
GGGAAAGGGTGGTTTTGAGGCTGAAGGCAGCAGGAAAGCCTGTAGCCCCCAGGTGTGTGGGGCTACGCAAGTGGTTCCCAAAGAGCTTTAGAACAAGGCATAGTTTTCCCTGCTGGCTCTTTGGGCGTGGGACCAGTCTCCAGACATATGGCCATTTTTGGGCCTGGCGTGGCGCCAAGTGCGAAAGGGTTCTTCTGAGGCTGAAAGCGCGAGAAAAGCCTGCAGCCCCCAGGTGTGTGGGGCTACGCAAGCGGTTCCCAAAGAGCTTTAGAACAAGTCATAGTTTTCCCTGCTGGCTCTTTGGGCGTGGGACCAATCTCCAGACATATGGCCATTTTTGTGCCTGGCGCGGCGCCAAGTGGGAAAGGGGTGTTTTGAGGCTGAAGGCAGCAGGAAAGCCTGCAGCCCCCAGGTGTGTGGGGCTACGCAAGCGGTTCCCAAAGAGCTTTAGAACAAGGCATAGTTTTCCCTGCTGGCTCTTTGGGCGTGGGACCAGTCTCCAGACATATGGCCATTTTTGGGCCTGGCGTGACGCCAAGTGGGAAAGGGTGGTTTTGAGGCTGAAGGCAGCAGGAAAGCCTGCAGCCCCCAGGTGTGTGGGGCTACGCAAGCGGTTCCCAAAGAGCTTTAGAACAAGGCATAGTTTTCCCTGCTGGCTCTTTGGGCGTGGGACCAGTCTCCAGCCATATGGCTATTTTTGGGCATGGCGCGGCGCGAAGTGGGAAAGGGTGGTTTTGAGGCTGAAGGCAGCAGGAAAGCCTGCAGCCCCCAGTTTGTGTGGGGCTACGCAAGCAGTTCCCAAAGAGCTTTAGAACAAGGCATAGTTTTCCCTGCTGGCTCTTTGGGCGTGGGACCAGTCTCCAGACATATGGCCATTTTTGGGCCTGGCGCGGCGCCAAGTGGGAAAGGGTGGTTTTGAGGCTGAAGGAAGCAGGAAAGCCTGCAGCCCCCAGGTGTGTGGGGCTACGCAAGCGGTTCCCAAAGAGCTTTAGAACAAGGCATAGTTTTCCCTGCTGGCTCTTTGGGCGTGGGACCAGTCTCCAGACATATGGCCATTTTTGTGCCTGGCGCGGCGCCAAGTGGGAAAGCGTGCTTTTGAGGCTGAAGAGAGCAGGAAAGCCTACAGCCCCCAGGTCTGTGGGGCTACGCAAGCCGTTCCCAAAGAGCTTTAGAACAAGGCATAGTTTTCCCTGCTGGCTCTTTGGGCGTGGGACCAGTCTCCAGCCATATGGCTATTTTTGGGCATGGCGCGGCGCGAAGTGGGAAATGGTGGTTTTGAGGCAGAAGGCAGCAGGAAAGCCTGCAGCCCCAAATGTGTGGGGCTACGCAAGCCGTTCCCAAAGAGCTTTAGAACAAGGCATAGTTTTCCCTGCTGGCTCTTTGGGCGTGGGACCAACCTCCAGACATATGGCCATTTTTGGGCCTGGCGCGGCGCCAATTGCGAAAGGGTTCTTCTGAGGCTGAAAGCGCGAGAAAAGCCTGCAGCCCCCAGGTGTGTGGGGCTACGCAAGCGGTTCCCAAAGAGCTTTACAACAAGGCATAGTTTTCCCTGCTGGCTCTTTGGGAAAGGGACCAATCTCCAGACATATGGCCATTTTTGGGCCTGGCGTGACGCCAAGTGGGAAAGCGTGCTTTTGAGGCTGAAGGCAGCAGGAAAGCCTGCAGCCCCCAGGTGTGTGGGGCTACGCAAGCGGTTCCCAAAGATCTTTACAACAAGGCATAGTTTTCCCTGCTGGCTCTTTGGGCGTGGGACCAGTCTCCAGACATATGGCCATTTTTGGGCCTGGCGTGACGCCAAGTGGGAAAGTGTGGTTTTGAGGCTGAAGGCAGCAGGAAAGCCTGCAGCCCCCAGGTGTGTGGGGCTACGCAAGCGGTTCCCAAAGAGCTTTAGAACAAGGCATAGTTTTCCCTGCTGGCTCTTTGGGCGTGGGACCAACCTCCAGACATATGGCCATTTTTGGGCCTGGCGCGGCGCCAATTGCGAAAGGTTTCTTCTGAGGCTGAAAGAGCGAGAAAAGCCTGCAGCCCCCAGGTGTGTGGGGCTACGCAAGTGGTTCCCCAAGAGCTTTAGAACAAGGCATAGTTTTCCCTGCTGGTTCTTTGGGCACGGGACCAATCTCCAGACATATGGCCATTTTTGGGCCTGGCGCGGCGCCAAGTGCGAAAGGGTTCTTCTGAGGCTGAAGAGAGCAGGAAAGCCTGTAGCTCCCAGGTGTGTGGGGCTACACAAGCGGTTCCCAAAGAGCTTTAGAACAAGGCATAGTTTTCCCTGCTGGCTCTTTGGGCGTGGCACCAGTCTCCAGACATATGGCCATTTTTGGGCCTGGCGTGACGCCAAGTGGGAAAGGGTGGTTTTGAGGCTGAAGGCAGCAGGAAAGCCTGCAGCCCCCAGGTGTGTGGGGCTACGCAAGCGGTTCCCAAAAGCTTTACAACAAGGCATAGTTTTCCCTGCTGGCTCTTTGGGCGTGGGACCAGTCTCCAGCCATATGGCTATTTCTGGGCGTGGCGCGGCGCGAAGTGGGAAATGGTGGTTTTGAGGCAGAAGGCAGCAGGAAAGCCTGCAGCCCCCAGGTGTGTGGGGCTACGCAAGCTGTTCCCAAAGAGCTTTAGAACAAGGCATAATTTTCCCTGCTGGCTCTTTGGGCGTGGGACCAGTCTCCAGACATATGGCCATTTTTGGGCCTGGCGCGGCGCCAAGTGGGAAAGGGTGGTTTTGAGGCTGAAGGCAGCAGGAAAGCCTGCAGCCCCCAGGTGTGTGGGGCTACGCAAGCTGTTCCCAAAGAGCTTTAGAACAAGGCATAGTTTTCCCTGCTGGCTCTTTGGGCGTGGAACAAATCTCCAGACATATGGCCATTTTTGTGCCTGGCGCGGCGCCAAGTGCGAAAGGGTTCTTCTGAGGCTGAAGAGAGCAGGAAAGCCTGCAGCCCCCAGGTGTGTGGGGCTACGCAAGCGGTTCCCAAAGAGCTTTAGAACAAGGCATAGTTTTCCCTGCTGGCTCTTTGGGCGTGGGACCAGTCTCCAGACATATGGCCATTTTTGGGCCTGGCGCGGCGCCAATTGCGAAAGGGTTCTTCTGACGCTGAAAGCGCGAGAAAAGAATGCAGCCCCCAGTTTGTGTGGGGCTACGCAAGCGGTTCCCAAAGAGCTTTAGAACAAGGCATAGTTTTTCCTGCTGGCTCTTTGGGCGTGGGACCACTCTCCAGACATATGGCCATTTTTGGGCCTGGCGCGGCGCCAAGTGGGAAAGGGTGGTTTTGAGGCTGAAGGCAGCAGGAAAGCCTGCAGCCCCCAGGTGTGTGGGGCTACGCAAGCGGTTCCCAAAGAGCTTTAGAACAAGGCATAGTTTTCCCTGCTGGCTCTTTGGCCGTGGAACCAATCTCCAGACATATGGCCATTTTTGTGCCTGGCGCGGCGCCAAGTGGGAAAGCGTGCTTTTGAGGCTGAAGAGAGCAGGAAAGCCTGCAGCCCCCAGGTGTGTGGGGCTACGCAAGCCGTTCCCAAAGAGCTTTAGAACAAGGCATAGTTTTCCCTGCTGGCTCTTTGGGCGTGGAACAAATCTCCAGACATATGGCCATTTTTGTGCCTGGCGTGGCGCCAAGTGCGAAAGGGTTCTTCTGAGGCTGAAGAGAGCAGGAAAGCCTGCAGCCCCCAGGTGTGTGGGGCTACGCAAGCCGTTCCCCAAGAGCTTTAGAACAAGGCATAGTTTTCCCTGCTGGCTCTTTGGGCGTGGCACCACTCTCCAGACATATGGCCATTTTTGGGCCTGGCGTGACGCCATGTGGGAAAGGGTGGTTTTGAGGCTGAAGGCAGCAGGAAAGCCTGCAGCCCCCAGGTGTGTGGGGCTACGCAAGCCGTTCCCAAAGAGCTTTAGAACAAGGCATAGTTTTCCCTGCTGGCTCTTTGGGCGTGGAACAAATCTCCAGACATATGGCCATTTTTGTGCCTGGCGTGGCGCCAAGTGCGAAAGGGTTCTTCTGAGGCTGAAGAGAGCATGAAAGCCTGCAGCCCCCAGGTGTGTGGGGCTACGCAAGCGGTTCCCCAAGAGCTTTAGAACAAGGCATAGTTTTCCCTGCTGGCTCTTTGGGCGTGGGACCAGTCTCCAGACATATGGCCATTTTTGGGCCTGGCGCGGCGCCAAGTGGGAAAGCGTGCTTTTGAGGCTGAAGACAGCAGGAAAGCCTGCAGCCCCCAGGTGTGTGGGGCTACGCAAGCGGTTCCCAAAGAGCTTTAGAACAAGGCATAGTTTTCCCTGCTGGCTCTTTGGGCGTGGGACCAGTCTCCAGACATATGGCCATTTTTGGGCCTGGCGTGACGCCATGTGGGAAAGGGTGGTTTTGAGGCTGAAGGCAGCAGGAAAGCCTGCAGCCCCCAGGTGTGTGGGGCTACGCAAGCCGTTCCCAAAGAGCTTTAGAACAAGGCATAGTTTTCCCTGCTGGCTCTTTGGGCGTGGAACAAATCTCCAGACATATGGCCATTTTTGTGCCTGGCGTGGCGCCAAGTGCGAAAGGGTTCTTCTGAGGCTGAAGAGAGCAGGAAAGCCTGCAGCCCCCAGGTGTGTGGGGCTACGCAAGCGGTTCCCCAAGAGCTTTAGAACAAGGCATAGTTTTCCCTGCTGGCTCTTTGGGCGTGGGACCAGTCTCCAGACATATGGCCATTTTTGGGCCTGGCGCGGCGCCAAGTGGGAAAGCGTGCTTTTGAGGCTGAAGAGAGCAGGAAAGCCTGCAGCCCCCAGGTGTGTGGGGCTACGCAAGCCGTTCCCAAAGAGCTTTAGAACAAGGCATAGTTTTCCCTGCTGGCTCTTTGGGCGTGGAACAAATCTCCAGACATATGGCCATTTTTGTGACTGGCGCGGCACCAAGTGGGAAAGGGTGGTTTTGAGGCTGAAGGCAGCAGGAAAGCCTGCAGCCCCCAGGTGTGTGGGGCTACGCAAGCGGTTCCCAAAGAGCTTTAGAACAAGGCATAGTTTTCCCTGCTGGCTCTTTGGGCGTGGAACAAATCTCCAGACATATGGCCATTTTTGTGCCTGGTGCGGCACCAAGTGGGAAAGGGTTCTTCTGAGGCTGAAAGCGCGAGAAAAGCCTGCACCCCCAGTTTGTGTGGGGCTACGCAAGCGGTTCCCAAAGAGCTTTAGAACAAGGCATAGTTTTCCCTGCTGGCTCTTTGGGCGTGGGACCAGTCTCCAGACATATGGCCATTTTTGTGCCTGGCGTGACGCCATGTGCGAAAGGGTTCTTCTGAGACTGAAAGCGCGAGAAAAGCCTGCAGCCCCCAGTTTGTGTGGGGCTACGCAAGCGGTTCCCAAAGAGCTTTAGAACAAGGCATAGTTTTCCCTGCTGGCTCTTTGGGCGTGGGACCAGTCTCCAGCCATATGGACATTTTTGGGCCTGGCGCGGCACCAAGTGTGAAAGGGTGGTTTTGAGGCTGAAGGCAGCAGGAAAGCCTGCAGCCCCCAGGTGTGTGGGGCTACGCAAGCGGTTCCCAAAGAGCTTTAGAAGAAGGCATAGTTTTCCCTGCTGGCTCTTTGGGCGTGGGACCAGTCTCCAGCCATATGGCCATTTTTGGGCCTGGCGCGGCGCCAAGTGGGAAAGGGTGGTTTTGAGGCTGAAGAGAGCAGGAAAGCCTGCAGCCCCCAGGTGTGTGGGGCTACGCAAGCCGTTCCCAAAGAGCTTTAGAACAAGGTATAGTTTTCCCTGCTGGCTCTTTGGGCGTGGAACAAATCTCCAGACATATGGCCATTTTTGTGCCTGGCGCGGCACCAAGTGGGAAAGGGTTCTTCTGAGGCTGAAAGCGCGAGAAAAGCCTGCAGCCCCCAGTTTGTGTGGGGCTACGCAAGCGGTTCCCAAAGAGCTTTAGAACAAGGCATAGTTTTCCCTGCTGGCTCTTTGGGCGTGGGACCAGTCTCCAGACATATGGCCATTTTTGTGCCTGGCGTGACGCCATGTGCGAAAGGGTTCTTCTGAGTCTGAAAGCGCGAGAAAAGCCTGCAGCCCCCAGTTTGTGTGGGGCTACGCAAGCGGTTCCCCAAGAGCTTTAGAACAAGGCATAGTTTTCCCTGCTGGCTCTTTGGGCGTGGGACCAATCTCCAGACATATGGCCATTTTTGGGCCTGGCGCGGCGCCAAGTGGGAAAGGGTGGTTTTGAGGCTGAAGGCAGCAGGAAAGCCTGCAGCCCCCAGGTGTGTGGGGCTACGCAAGCGGTTCCCAAAGAGCTTTAGAACAAGGCATAGTTTTCCCTGCTGGCTCTTTGGGCGTGGGACCAGTCTCCAGACATATGGCCATTTTTGGGCATGGCGCGGCGCCAAGTGGGAAAGGGTGGTTTTGAGGCTGAAGAGAGCAGGAAAGCCTGCAGCCCCCAGGTGTGTGGGGCTACGCAAGCGGTTCCCAAAGAGCTTTAGAACAAGGCATAGTTTTCCCTGCTGGCTCTTTGGGCGTGGGACCAGTCTCCAGACATATGGCCATTTTTGGGCCTGGCGTGGCGCCAAGTGGGAAAGGGTGGTTTTGAGGCTGAAGGCAGCAGGAAAGCCTGCAGCCCCCAGGTGTGTGGGGCTACGCAAGCTGTTCCCAAAGAGCTTTAGAACAAGGCATAGTTTTCCCTGCTGGCTCTTTGGGCGTGGGACCAGTCTCCAGACATATGGCCATTTTACTGACCTGGTACTGACAAACACAGAGGGATTGGTGGAGGACATTAAGGTTGGGGGCACCCTAGGTTGTAGTGATCATGAAATGATTGAGTTCAGGATCATGGGTACTATCCACAAAACAACAACAAGAAGTAAAATTACAACCTTGGATTTCAGGAGGGCTAACTTCGACCTCTTCAAGAAACTGCTTGGAGAGATCCCGTGGGCTAGGGCTCTGGAAGGCAAAGGGGCTCAAGAAAGCTGGTTGATATTCAAAGACCACTTCCTCCAAGCTCAGGATCGGTGCATCCCTAAGAGAAAGAAATCGGCCAAGGGATGCAGGAGACCTGCATGGTTGAGCAGGGAGCTTCAGAAAAAGCTCAAGTGGAAGAAGGAAGTTTATAATAAGTGGAAGAAGGGACTGACCCCTTGGGAGGATTACAAGAATGCCACCAGAGCGTGCAGGGATGAAACAAGGAAAGCCAAGGCCGCCTTGGAATTAGACCTGGCTAGGGACATCAAGCAAAACAAAAAGAGCTTCTACAAGTATATTGGAAGCAAAAGGAAGACCAGGGAAGTTGTAGGCCCACTGCTGAATGAGGCAGGAGTCATGGTGACGGAGGATGTGGAGAAGGCAGAGTTACTGAATGCCTTCTTTGCTTCGGTCTTTTCTGCTCGGCCCAGCCCTCAGGAGTCCCAGGCATTGAATAAAGTAACAGGGAAAGAAGACGACTTCCCTTGGGTTGAGGAGGAGCGAGTGAGGGACCAATTAGATCATCTAGATATTCACAAGTCCATGGGCCCTGATGGGATGCACCCGAGAGTGCTGAGGGAGCTGGCGGAAGTCATTGCTGGGCCGCTCTCCATCATCTTTGAAAAGTCCTGGAGAACAGGCGAGGTGCCTGCGGACTGGAGGAAAGCCAATGTCACTCCAGTCTTCAAGAAAGGCAAGAAGGAGGAGCCGGGGAACTACAGGCCGGTCAGCCTCACCTCCATCCCTGGAAAGATGATGGAACAGCTCGTTCTGGGTGTCATCTCAAGGCGCGTGGAGGAAAGGAAAGCTATCAGAAGTACTCAGCATGGATTCACCAGGGGGAAATCATGTCTGACTAACCTGATAGCCTTCTACGATGGCATGACTAGATGGATAGATGAGGGGAGGGCGGTAGATGTGGTCTACCTTGACTTAAGCAAGGCGTTTGACACGGTCTCCCACAGCATCCTCATAGGGAAGCTTAGGAAGTGTGGGTTAGATGAATGGACAGTGGGGTGGATAGAAAACTGGTTGAAAGATAGAGCTCAGAGGGTTGTGATTAGGGGCACAGAGTCTAGTTGGAGACCAGTGACGAGTGGTGTTCCCCAGGGGTCAGTACTGGGTCCAGTCCTGTTCAACATATTCATCAATGACCTGGATGAGGGGATAGAGTGCACCCTCAGCAAGTTTGCTGATGACACCAAGCTGGGTGGGGTGGCTGACACACCGGAAGGCTGTGCCGCCATACAGAGAGACCTGGACAGGTTGGAGATCTGGGCAGAGAGAAACCTTATGAAGTTCAACAAGGGCAAGTGTAGGGTGCTGCACCTGGGGAGGAACAACCCCATGCACCAGTACAGGTTGGGTGCTGACCTGCTGGAGAGCAGCTCTGTGGAAAGAGACCTGGGAGTCCTGGTGGACAACAGGATGACCATGAGTCAGCAATGTGCCCTTGTGGCCAAGAAGGCCAATGGCATCCTGGGGTGCATCAAGAGGAGCGTGGCCAGCAGGTCAAGGGAGGTCATCCTCCCCCTCTACTCTGCCTTGGTGAGACCGCACCTGGAGTACTGTGTCCAGTTCTGGGCTCCCCGGTTCAAGAGGGACAGGGAACTGCTGGAAAGGGTGCAGCGGAGGGCTACGAGGATGATTAGGGGACTGGAACACCTCTCTTATGAGGAAAGGCTGAGGGATTTGGGTCTCTTCAGTCTGGAAAAAAGACGTCTGAGGGGTGACCTTATCAACGCTTATAAATACTTAAAGGGTGGGTGTCAGGACGATGGGGCGAGGCTCTTTTCAGTGGTGCCCGGGGACAGGACAAGAGGCAATGGGCACAAACTGGAACATAGGAAGTTCCACCTAAACATGAGGAGGAACTTCTTTACCCTGAGGGTGGCAGAGCACTGGAACAGGCTGCCCAGAGAGGTGGTGGAGTCTCCATCTCTGGAGACATTCAAAACCCACCTGGACATGTTCCTGTGTAACCTGCTCTAGGTGACCCTGCTCTGGCAGGGGGGTTGGACTAGATGATCTCCAGAGGTCCCTTCCAACCCTATGATTCTATGATTCTATGATTCTATGATTCTATGATTTTTGTGCCTGGCGCGGCGCCAAGTGCGAAAGGGTTCTTCTGAGGCTGAAAGCGCGAGAAAAGCCTGCAGCCCCCAGGTGTGTGGGGCTACGCAAGCGGTTCCCAAAGAGCTTTAGAACAAGGCATAGTTTTCCCTGCTGGCTCTTTGGGCGCGGGACCAATCTCCAGACATATGGCCATTTTTGTGCCTGGTGCGGCGCCAAGTGGGAAAGGGTGCTTTTGAGGCTGAAGAGAGCAGGAAAGCCTGCAGCCCCCAGGTGTGTGGGGCTACGCAAGTGGTTCCCAAAGAGCTTTAGAACAAGGCATAGTTTTCCCTGCTGGCTCTTTGGGCGTGGAACCAATCTCCAGACATATGGCTATTTTTGGGCGTGGCGCACCTCCAAGTGCGAAAGGGTTCTTCTGAGGATGAAGAGAGCAGGAAAGCCTGCAGCCCCCAGGTGTGTGGGGCTACGCAAGCGGTTCCCAAAGAGCTTTAGAACAAGGCATAGTTTTCCCTGCTGGCTCTTTGGGAAAGGGACCAATCTCCAGACATATGGCCATTTTTGGGCCTGGCGCGGCGCCAAGTGGGAAAGCGTGCTTTTGAGGCTGAAGGCAGCAGGAAAGCCTGCAGCCCCCAGGTGTGTGGGGCTACGCAAGCGGTTCCCAAAGAGCTTTAGAACAAGGCATAGTTTTCCCTGCTGGCTCTTTGGGAAAGGGACCAATCTCCAGACATATGGCCATTTTTGGGCCTGGCGCGGCGCCAAGTGCGAAAGGGTTCTTCTGAGGCTGAAGAGAGCATGAAAGCCTGCAGCCCCCAGGTGTGTGGGGCTACGCAAGCGGTTCCCCAAGAGCTTTAGAACAAGGCATAGTTTTCCCTGCTGGCTCTTTGGGCGTGGGACCAGTCTCCAGACATATGGCCATTTTTGGGCCTGGCGCGGCGCCAAGTGCGAAAGGGTTCTTCTGAGGATGAAAGCGCGAGGAAAGCCTGCAGCCCCCAGGTGTGTGGGGCTACGCAAGCGGTTCCCAAAGAGCTTTAGAACAAGGCATAGTTTTCCCTGCTGGCTCTTTGGGAAAGGGACCAATCTCCAGACATATGGCCATTTTTGGGCCTGGCTTGACGCCATGTGGGAAAGGGTGGTTTTGAGGCTGAAGGCAGCAGGAAAGCCTGCAGCCCCCAGGTGTGTGGGGCTACGCAAGTGGTTCCCAAAGAGCTTTAGAACAAGGCATAGTTTTCCCTGCTGGCTCTTTGGGCGTGGCACCACTCTCCAGACATATGGCCATTTTTGTGCCTGGCGTGACGCCATGTGGGAAAGGGTGGTTTTGAGGCTGAAGGCAGCAGGAAAGCCTGCAGCCCCCAGGTGTGTGGGGCTACGCAAACGGTTCCCAAAGAGCTTTAGAACAAGGCATAGTTTTCCCTGCTGGCTCTTTGGGCGTGGGACCAACCTCCAGACATATGGCCATTTTTGGGCCTGGCGCGGCGCCAATTGCGAAAGGGTTCTTCTGACGCTGAAAGCGCGAGAAAAGCCTGCAGCCCCCAGTTTGTGTGGGGCTACGCAAGCGGTTCCCAAAGAGCTTTAGAACAAGGCATAGTTTTCCCTGCTGGCTCTTTGGGCGTGGGACCAGTCTCCAGACATATGGCCATTTTTGGGCCTGGCGCGGCGCCAAGTGGCAAAGGGTGCTTTTGAGGCTGAAGGCAGCAGGAAAGCCTGCAGCCCCCAGGTGTGTGGGGCTACGCAAGCGGTTCCCAAAGAGCTTTAGAACAAGGCATAGTTTTCCCTGCTGGCTCTTTGGGCGTGGAACCAATCTCCAGACATATGGCCATTTTTGTGCCTGGCGCGGCGCCAAGTGGGAAAGCGTGCTTTTGAGGCTGAAGAGAGCAGGAAAGCCTGCAGCCCCCAGGTGTCTGGGGCTACGCAAGCCGTTCCCAAAGAGCTTTAGAACAAGGCATAGTTTTCCCTGCTGGCTCTTTGGGCGTGGAACAAATCTCCAGACATATGGCCATTTTTGTGCCTGGCGTGGCGCCAAGTGCGAAAGGGTTCTTCTGAGGCTGAAGAGAGCAGGAAAGCCTGCAGCCCCCAGGTGTGTGGGGCTACGCAAGCGGTTCCCCAAGAGCTTTAGAACAAGGCATAGTTTTCCCTGCTGGCTCTTTAGGCGTGGGACCAGTCTCCAGACATATGGCCATTTTTGGGCCTGGCGTGACGCCATGTGGGAAAGGATGGTTTTGAGGCTGAAGGCAGCAGGAAAGCCTGCAGCCCCCAGGTCTGTAGGGCTACGCAAGTGGTTCCCAAAGAGCTTTAGAACAAGGCATAGTTTTCCCTGCTGGCTCTTTGGGCGTGGGACCAGTCTCCAGCCATATGGCTATTTTTGGGCCTGGCGCGGCGCCAAGTGGCAAAGGGTGCTTTTGAGACTGAAGGCAGCAGGAAAGCCTGCAGCCCCCAGGTGTGTGGGGCTACGCAAGCGGTTCCCAAAGAGCTTTAGAACAAGGCATAGTTTTCCCTGCTGGCTCTTTGGGCGTGGGACCAGTCTCCAGACATATGGCCATTTTTGTGCCTGGCGTGACGCCATGTGGGAAAGGGTGGTTTTGAGGCTGAAGGCAGCAGGAAAGCCTGCAGCCCCCAGGTGTGTGGGGCTACGCAAACGGTTCCCAAAGAACTTTAGAACAAGGCATAGTTTTCCCTGCTGGCTCTTTGGGCGTGGCACCAGTCTCCAGACATATGGCCATTTTTGGGCCTGGCGCGGCGCCAAGTGGGAAAGGGTGCTTTTGAGGCTGAAGAGAGCAGGAAAGCCTGCAGCCCCCAGGTGTGTGGGGCTACGCAAGCCGTTCCCAAAGAGCTTTAGAACAAGGTATAGTTTTCCCTGCTGGCTCTTTGGGCGTGGAACAAATCTCCAGACATATGGCCATTTTTGTGCCTGGCGCGGCACCAAGTGGGAAAGGGTTCTTCTGAGGCTGAAAGCGCGAGAAAAGCCTGCAGCCCCCAGTTTGTGTGGGGCTACGCAAGCGGTTCCCAAAGAGCTTTAGAACAAGGCATAGTTTTCCCTGCTGGCTCTTTGGGCGTGGGACCAGTCTCCAGACGTATGGCCATTTTTGTGCCTGGCGTGACGCCATGTGCGAAAGGGTTCTTCTGAGGCTGAAAGCGCGAGAAAAGCCTGCAGCCCCCAGTTTGTGTGGGGCTACGCAAGCGGTTCCCCAAGAGCTTTAGAACAAGGCATAGTTTTCCCTGCTGGCTCTTTGGGCGTGGGACCAATCTCCAGACATATGGCCATTTTTGGGCCTGGCGCGGCGCCAAGTGGGAAAGGGTGGTTTTGAGGCTGAAGGCAGCAGGAAAGCCTGCAGCCCCCAGGTGTGTGGGGCTACGCAAGCGGTTCCCAAAGAGCTTTAGAACAAGGCATAGTTTTCCCTGCTGGCTCTTTGGGCGTGGGACCAGTCTCCAGACATATGGCCATTTTTGGGCATGGCGCGGCGCCAAGTGGGAAAGGGTGGTTTTGAGGCTGAAGAGAGCAGGAAAGCCTGCAGCCCCCAGGTGTGTGGGGCTACGCAAGCGGTTCCCAAAGAGCTTTAGAACAAGGCATAGTTTTCCCTGCTGGCTCTTTGGGCGTGGGACCAATCTCCAGACATATGGCCATTTTTGGGCCTGGCGTGGCGCCAAGTGGGAAAGGGTGGTTTTGAGGCTGAAGGCAGCAGGAAAGCCTGCAGCCCCCAGGTGTGTGGGGCTACGCAAGCGGTTCCCAAAGAGCTTTAGAACAAGGCATAGTTTTCCCTGCTGGCTCTTTGGGCGTGGGACCAGTCTCCAGACATATGGCCATTTTACTGACCTGGTACTGACAAACACAGAGGGATTGGTGGAGGACATTAAGGTTGGGGGCACCCTAGGTTGTAGTGATCATGAAATGATTGAGTTCAGGATCATGGGTACTATCCACAAAACAACAACAAGAAGTAAAATTACAACCTTGGATTTCAGGAGGGCTAACTTCGACCTCTTCAAGAAACTGCTTGGAGAGATCCCGTGGGCTAGGGCTCTGGAAGGCAAAGGGGCTCAAGAAAGCTGGTTGATATTCAAAGACCACTTCCTCCAAGCTCAGGATCGGTGCATCCCTAAGAGAAAGAAATCGGCCAAGGGATGCAGGAGACCTGCATGGTTGAGCAGGGAGCTTCAGAAAAAGCTCAAGTGGAAGAAGGAAGTTTATAATAAGTGGAAGAAGGGACTGACCCCTTGGGAGGATTACAAGAATGCCACCAGAGCGTGCAGGGATGAAACAAGGAAAGCCAAGGCCGCCTTGGAATTAGACCTGGCTAGGGACATCAAGCAAAACAAAAAGAGCTTCTACAAGTATATTGGAAGCAAAAGGAAGACCAGGGAAGTTGTAGGCCCACTGCTGAATGAGGCAGGAGTCATGGTGACGGAGGATGTGGAGAAGGCAGAGTTACTGAATGCCTTCTTTGCTTCGGTCTTTTCTGCTCGGCCCAGCCCTCAGGAGTCCCAGGCATTGAATAAAGTAACAGGGAAAGAAGACGACTTCCCTTGGGTTGAGGAGGAGCGAGTGAGGGACCAATTAGATCATCTAGATATTCACAAGTCCATGGGCCCTGATGGGATGCACCCGAGAGTGCTGAGGGAGCTGGCGGAAGTCATTGCTGGGCCGCTCTCCATCATCTTTGAAAAGTCCTGGAGAACAGGCAAGGTGCCTGCGGACTGGAGGAAAGCCAATGTCACTCCAGTCTTCAAGAAAGGCAAGAAGGAGGAGCCGGGGAACTACAGGCCGGTCAGCCTCACCTCCATCCCTGGAAAGATGATGGAACAGCTCGTTCTGGGTGTCATCTCAAGGCGCGTGGAGGAAAGGAAAGCTATCAGAAGTACTCAGCATGGATTCACCAGGGGGAAATCATGTCTGACTAACCTGATAGCCTTCTACGATGGCATGACTAGATGGATAGATGAGGGGAGGGCGGTAGATGTGGTCTACCTTGACTTAAGCAAAGCGTTTGACACGGTCTCCCACAGCATCCTCATAGGGAAGCTTAGGAAGTGTGGGTTAGATGAATGGACAGTGGGGTGGATAGAAAACTGGTTGAAAGATAGAGCTCAGAGGGTTGTGATTAGGGGCACAGAGTCTAGTTGGAGACCAGTGACGAGTGGTGTTCCCCAGGGGTCAGTACTGGGTCCAGTCTGTTCAACATATTCATCAATGACCTGGATGAGGGGATAGAGTGCACCCTCAGCAAGTTTGCTGATGACACCAAGCTGGGTGGGGTGGCTGACACACCGGAAGGCTGTGCCGCCATACAGAGAGACCTGGACAGGTTGGAGATCTGGGCAGAGAGAAACCTTATGAAGTTCAACAAGGGCAAGTGTAGGGTGCTGCACCTGGGGAGGAACAACCCCATGCACCAGTACAGGTTGGGTGCTGACCTGCTGGAGAGCAGCTCTGTGGAAAGAGACCTGGGAGTCCTGGTGGACAACAGGATGACCATGAGTCAGCAATGTGCCCTTGTGGCCAAGAAGGCCAATGGCATCCTGGGGTGCATCAAGAGGAGCGTGGCCAGCAGGTCAAGGGAGGTCATCCTCCCCCTCTACTCTGCCTTGGTGAGACCGCACCTGGAGTACTGTGTCCAGTTCTGGGCTCCCCGGTTCAAGAGGGACAGGGAACTGCTGGAAAGGGTGCAGCGGAGGGCTACGAGGATGATTAGGGGACTGGAACACCTCTCTTATGAGGAAAGGCTGAGGGATTTGGGTCTCTTCAGTCTGGAAAAAAGACGTCTGAGGGGTGACCTTATCAACGCTTATAAATACTTAAAGGGTGGGTGTCAGGACGATGGGGCGAGGCTCTTTTCAGTGGTGCCCGGGGACAGGACAAGAGGCAATGGGCACAAACTGGAACATAGGAAGTTCCACCTAAACATGAGGAGGAACTTCTTTACCCTGAGGGTGGCAGAGCACTGGAACAGGCTGCCCAGAGAGGTGGTGGAGTCTCCATCTCTGGAGACATTCAAAACCCACCTGGACATGTTCCTGTGTAACCTGCTCTAGGTGACCCTGCTCTGGCAGGGGGGTTGGACTAGATGATCTCCAGAGGTCCCTTCCAACCCTATGATTCTATGATTCTATGATTCTATGATTCTATGATTTTTGTGCCTGGCGCGGCGCCAAGTGCGAAAGGGTTCTTCTGAGGCTGAAAGCGCGAGAAAAGCCTGCAGCCCCCAGGTGTGTGGGGCTACGCAAGCGGTTCCCCAAGAGCTTTAGAACAAGGCATAGTTTTCCCTGCTGGCTCTTTGGGCGCGGGACCAATCTCCAGACATATGGCCATTTTTGTGCCTGGTGCGGCGCCAAGTGGGAAAGGGTGCTTTTGAGGCTGAAGAGAGCAGGAAAGCCTGCAGCCCCCAGGTGTGTGGGGCTACGCAAGTGGTTCCCAAAGAGCTTTAGAAGAAGGCATAGTTTTCCCTGCTGGCTCTTTGGGCGTGGAACCAATCTCCAGACATATGGCTATTTTTGGGCGTGGCGCACCTCCAAGTGCGAAAGGGTTCTTCTGAGGATGAAGAGAGCAGGAAAGCCTGCAGCCCCCAGGTGTGTGGGGCTACGCAAGCGGTTCCCAAAGAGCTTTAGAACAAGGCATAGTTTTCCCTGCTGGCTCTTTGGGAAAGGGACCAATCTCCAGACATATGGCCATTTTTGGGCCTGGCGCGGCGCCAAGTGGGAAAGCGTGCTTTTGAGGCTGAAGGCAGCAGGAAAGCCTGCAGCCCCCAGGTGTGTGGGGCTACGCAAGCGGTTCCCAAAGAGCTTTAGAACAAGGCATAGTTTTCCCTGCTGGCTCTTTGGGAAAGGGACCAATCTCCAGACATATGGCCATTTTTGTGCCTGGCGCGGCGCCAAGTGCGAAAGGGTTCTTCTGAGGCTGAAGAGAGCATGAAAGCCTGCAGCCCCCAGGTGTGTGGGGCTACGCAAGCGGTTCCCCAAGAGCTTTAGAACAAGGCATAGTTTTCCCTGCTGGCTCTTTGGGCGTGGGACCAGTCTCCAGACATATGGCCATTTTTGGGCCTGGCGCGGCGCCAAGTGCGAAAGGGTTCTTCTGAGGATGAAAGCGCGAGGAAAGCCTGCAGCCCCCAGGTGTGTGGGGCTACGCAAGCGGTTCCCAAAGAGCTTTAGAACAAGGCATAGTTTTCCCTGCTGGCTCTTTGGGAAAGGGACCAATCTCCAGACATATGGCCATTTTTGGGCCTGGCTTGACGCCATGTGGGAAAGGGTGGTTTTGAGGCTGAAGGCAGCAGGAAAGCCTGCAGCCCCCAGGTGTGTGGGGCTACGCAAGTGGTTCCCAAAGAGCTTTAGAACAAGGCATAGTTTTCCCTGCTGGCTCTTTGGGCGTGGCACCACTCTCCAGACATATGGCCATTTTTGTGCCTGGCGTGACGCCATGTGGGAAAGGGTGGTTTTGATGCTGAAGGCAGCAGGAAAGCCTGCAGCCCCCAGGTGTGTGGGGCTACGCAAACGGTTCCCAAAGAGCTTTAGAACAAGGCATAGTTTTCCCTGCTGGCTCTTTGGGCGTGGGACCAACCTCCAGACATATGGCCATTTTTGGGCCTGGCGCGGCGCCAATTGCGAAAGGGTTCTTCTGACGCTGAAAGCGCGAGAAAAGCCTGCAGCCCCCAGTTTGTGTGGGGCTACGCAAGCGGTTCCCAAAGAGCTTTAGAACAAGGCATAGTTTTCCCTGCTGGCTCTTTGGGCGTGGGACCAGTCTCCAGACATATGGCCATTTTTGGGCCTGGCGCGGCGCCAAGTGGCAAAGGGTGCTTTTGAGGCTGAAGGCAGCAGGAAAGCCTGCAGCCCCCAGGTGTGTGGGGCTACGCAAGCGGTTCCCAAAGAGCTTTAGAACAAGGCATAGTTTTCCCTGCTGGCTCTTTGGGCGTGGAACCAATCTCCAGACATATGGCCATTTTTGTGCCTGGCGCGGCGCCAAGTGGGAAAGCGTGCTTTTGAGGCTGAAGAGAGCAGGAAAGCCTGCAGCCCCCAGGTGTCTGGGGCTACGCAAGCCGTTCCCAAAGAGCTTTAGAACAAGGCATAGTTTTCCCTGCTGGCTCTTTGGGCGTGGAACAAATCTCCAGACATATGGCCATTTTTGTGCCTGGCGTGGCGCCAAGTGCGAAAGGGTTCTTCTGAGGCTGAAGAGAGCAGGAAAGCCTGCAGCCCCCAGGTGTGTGGGGCTACGCAAGCGGTTCCCCAAGAGCTTTAGAACAAGGCATAGTTTTCCCTGCTGGCTCTTTGGGCGTGGGACCAGTCTCCAGACATATGGCCATTTTTGGGCCTGGCGTGACGCCATGTGGGAAAGGATGGTTTTGAGGCTGAAGGCAGCAGGAAAGCCTGCAGCCCCCAGGTCTGTAGGGCTACGCAAGTGGTTCCCAAAGAGCTTTAGAACAAGGCATAGTTTTCCCTGCTGGCTCTTTGGGCGTGGGACCAGTCTCCAGCCATATGGCTATTTTTGGGCCTGGCGCGGCGCCAAGTGGCAAAGGGTGCTTTTGAGACTGAAGGCAGCAGGAAAGCCTGCAGCCCCCAGGTGTGTGGGGCTACGCAAGGGGTTCCCAAAGAGCTTTAGAACAAGGCATAGTTTTCCCTGCTGGCTCTTTGGGCGTGGGACCAGTCTCCAGACATATGGCCATTTTTGTGCCTGGCGTGACGCCATGTGGGAAAGGGTGGTTTTGAGGCTGAAGGCAGCAGGAAAGCCTGCAGCCCCCAGGTGTGTGGGGCTACGCAAACGGTTCCCAAAGAACTTTAGAACAAGGCATAGTTTTCCCTGCTGGCTCTTTGGGCGTGGCACCAGTCTCCAGACATATGGCCATTTTTGGGCCTGGCGCGGCGCCAAGTGGGAAAGGGTGCTTTTGAGGCTGAAGAGAGCAGGAAAGCCTGCAGCCCCCAGGTGTGTGGGGCTACGCAAGCCGTTCCCAAAGAGCTTTAGAACAAGGTATAGTTTTCCCTGCTGGCTCTTTGGGCGTGGAACAAATCTCCAGACATATGGCCATTTTTGTGCCTGGCGCGGCACCAAGTGGGAAAGGGTTCTTCTGAGGCTGAAAGCGCGAGAAAAGCCTGCAGCCCCCAGTTTGTGTGGGGCTACGCAAGCGGTTCCCAAAGAGCTTTAGAACAAGGCATAGTTTTCCCTGCTGGCTCTTTGGGCGTGGGACCAGTCTCCAGACGTATGGCCATTTTTGTGCCTGGCGTGACGCCATGTGCGAAAGGGTTCTTCTGAGGCTGAAAGCGCGAGAAAAGCCTGCAGCCCCCAGTTTGTGTGGGGCTACGCAAGCGGTTCCCCAAGAGCTTTAGAACAAGGCATAGTTTTCCCTGCTGGCTCTTTGGGCGTGGGACCAATCTCCAGACATATGGCCATTTTTGGGCCTGGCGCGGCGCCAAGTGGGAAAGGGTGGTTTTGAGGCTGAAGGCAGCAGGAAAGCCTGCAGCCCCCAGGTGTGTGGGGCTACGCAAGCGGTTCCCAAAGAGCTTTAGAACAAGGCATAGTTTTCCCTGCTGGCTCTTTGGGCGTGGGACCAGTCTCCAGACATATGGCCATTTTTGGGCATGGCGCGGCGCCAAGTGGGAAAGGGTGGTTTTGAGGCTGAAGAGAGCAGGAAAGCCTGCAGCCCCCAGGTGTGTGGGGCTACGCAAGCGGTTCCCAAAGAGCTTTAGAACAAGGCATAGTTTTCCCTGCTGGCTCTTTGGGCGTGGGACCAATCTCCAGACATATGGCCATTTTTGGGCCTGGCGTGGCGCCAAGTGGGAAAGGGTGGTTTTGAGGCTGAAGGCAGCAGGAAAGCCTGCAGCCCCCAGGTGTGTGGGGCTACGCAAGCGGTTCCCAAAGAGCTTTAGAACAAGGCATAGTTTTCCCTGCTGGCTCTTTGGGCGTGGGACCAGTCTCCAGACATATGGCCATTTTACTGACCTGGTACTGACAAACACAGAGGGATTGGTGGAGGACATTAAGGTTGGGGGCACCCTAGGTTGTAGTGATCATGAAATGATTGAGTTCAGGATCATGGGTACTATCCACAAAACAACAACAAGAAGTAAAATTACAACCTTGGATTTCAGGAGGGCTAACTTCGACCTCTTCAAGAAACTGCTTGGAGAGATCCCGTGGGCTAGGGCTCTGGAAGGCAAAGGGGCTCAAGAAAGCTGGTTGATATTCAAAGACCACTTCCTCCAAGCTCAGGATCGGTGCATCCCTAAGAGAAAGAAATCGGCCAAGGGATGCAGGAGACCTGCATGGTTGAGCAGGGAGCTTCAGAAAAAGCTCAAGTGGAAGAAGGAAGTTTATAATAAGTGGAAGAAGGGACTGACCCCTTGGGAGGATTACAAGAATGCCACCAGAGCGTGCAGGGATGAAACAAGGAAAGCCAAGGCCGCCTTGGAATTAGACCTGGCTAGGGACATCAAGCAAAACAAAAAGAGCTTCTACAAGTATATTGGAAGCAAAAGGAAGACCAGGGAAGTTGTAGGCCCACTGCTGAATGAGGCAGGAGTCATGGTGACGGAGGATGTGGAGAAGGCAGAGTTACTGAATGCCTTCTTTGCTTCGGTCTTTTCTGCTCGGCCCAGCCCTCAGGAGTCCCAGGCATTGAATAAAGTAACAGGGAAAGAAGACGACTTCCCTTGGGTTGAGGAGGAGCGAGTGAGGGACCAATTAGATCATCTAGATATTCACAAGTCCATGGGCCCTGATGGGATGCACCCGAGAGTGCTGAGGGAGCTGGCGGAAGTCATTGCTGGGCCGCTCTCCATCATCTTTGAAAAGTCCTGGAGAACAGGCGAGGTGCCTGCGGACTGGAGGAAAGCCAATGTCACTCCAGTCTTCAAGAAAGGCAAGAAGGAGGAGCCGGGGAACTACAGGCCGGTCAGCCTCACCTCCATCCCTGGAAAGATGATGGAACAGCTCGTTCTGGGTGTCATCTCAAGGCGCGTGGAGGAAAGGAAAGCTATCAGAAGTACTCAGCATGGATTCACCAGGGGGAAATCATGTCTGACTAACCTGATAGCCTTCTACGATGGCATGACTAGATGGATAGATGAGGGGAGGGCGGTAGATGTGGTCTACCTTGACTTAAGCAAAGCGTTTGACACGGTCTCCCACAGCATCCTCATAGGGAAGCTTAGGAAGTGTGGGTTAGATGAATGGACAGTGGGGTGGATAGAAAACTGGTTGAAAGATAGAGCTCAGAGGGTTGTGATTAGGGGCACAGAGTCTAGTTGGAGACCAGTGACGAGTGGTGTTCCCCAGGGGTCAGTACTGGGTCCAGTCTGTTCAACATATTCATCAATGACCTGGATGAGGGGATAGAGTGCACCCTCAGCAAGTTTGCTGATGACACCAAGCTGGGTGGGGTGGCTGACACACCGGAAGGCTGTGCCGCCATACAGAGAGACCTGGACAGGTTGGAGATCTGGGCAGAGAGAAACCTTATGAAGTTCAACAAGGGCAAGTGTAGGGTGCTGCACCTGGGGAGGAACAACCCCATGCACCAGTACAGGTTGGGTGCTGACCTGCTGGAGAGCAGCTCTGTGGAAAGAGACCTGGGAGTCCTGGTGGACAACAGGATGACCATGAGTCAGCAATGTGCCCTTGTGGCCAAGAAGGCCAATGGCATCCTGGGGTGCATCAAGAGGAGCGTGGCCAGCAGGTCAAGGGAGGTCATCCTCCCCCTCTACTCTGCCTTGGTGAGACCGCACCTGGAGTACTGTGTCCAGTTCTGGGCTCCCCGGTTCAAGAGGGACAGGGAACTGCTGGAAAGGGTGCAGCGGAGGGCTACGAGGATGATTAGGGGACTGGAACACCTCTCTTATGAGGAAAGGCTGAGGGATTTGGGTCTCTTCAGTCTGGAAAAAAGACGTCTGAGGGGTGACCTTATCAACGCTTATAAATACTTAAAGGGTGGGTGTCAGGACGATGGGGCGAGGCTCTTTTCAGTGGTGCCCGGGGACAGGACAAGAGGCAATGGGCACAAACTGGAACATAGGAAGTTCCACCTAAACATGAGGAGGAACTTCTTTACCCTGAGGGTGGCAGAGCACTGGAACAGGCTGCCCAGAGAGGTGGTGGAGTCTCCATCTCTGGAGACATTCAAAACCCACCTGGACATGTTCCTGTGTAACCTGCTCTAGGTGACCCTGCTCTGGCAGGGGGGTTGGACTAGATGATCTCCAGAGGTCCCTTCCAACCCTATGATTCTATGATTCTATGATTCTATGATTCTATGATTCTATGATTTTTGTGCCTGGCGCGGCGCCAAGTGCGAAAGGGTTCTTCTGAGGCTGAAAGCGCGAGAAAAGCCTGCAGCCCCCAGGTGTGTGGGGCTACGCAAGCGGTTCCCCAAGAGCTTTAGAACAAGGCATAGTTTTCCCTGCTGGCTCTTTGGGCGCGGGACCAATCTCCAGACATATGGCCATTTTTGTGCCTGGTGCGGCGCCAAGTGGGAAAGGGTGCTTTTGAGGCTGAAGAGAGCAGGAAAGCCTGCAGCCCCCAGGTGTGTGGGGCTACGCAAGTGGTTCCCAAAGAGCTTTAGAACAAGGCATAGTTTTCCCTGCTGGCTCTTTGGGCGTGGAACCAATCTCCAGACATATGGCTATTTTTGGGCGTGGCGCACCTCCAAGTGCGAAAGGGTTCTTCTGAGGATGAAGAGAGCAGGAAAGCCTGCAGCCCCCAGGTGTGTGGGGCTACGCAAGCGGTTCCCAAAGAGCTTTAGAACAAGGCATAGTTTTCCCTGCTGGCTCTTTGGGAAAGGGACCAATCTCCAGACATATGGCCATTTTTGGGCCTGGCGCGGCGCCAAGTGGGAAAGCGTGCTTTTGAGGCTGAAGGCAGCAGGAAAGCCTGCAGCCCCCAGGTGTGTGGGGCTACGCAAGCGGTTCCCAAAGAGCTTTAGAACAAGGCATAGTTTTCCCTGCTGGCTCTTTGGGAAAGGGACCAATCTCCAGACATATGGCCATTTTTGGGCCTGGCGCGGCGCCAAGTGCGAAAGGGTTCTTCTGAGGCTGAAGAGAGCATGAAAGCCTGCAGCCCCCAGGTGTGTGGGGCTACGCAAGCGGTTCCCCAAGAGCTTTAGAACAAGGCATAGTTTTCCCTGCTGGCTCTTTGGGCGTGGGACCAGTCTCCAGACATATGGCCATTTTTGGGCCTGGCGCGGCGCCAAGTGCGAAAGGGTTCTTCTGAGGATGAAAGCGCGAGGAAAGCCTGCAGCCCCCAGGTGTGTGGGGCTACGCAAGCGGTTCCCAAAGAGCTTTAGAACAAGGCATAGTTTTCCCTGCTGGCTCTTTGGGAAAGGGACCAATCTCCAGACATATGGCCATTTTTGGGCCTGGCTTGACGCCATGTGGGAAAGGGTGGTTTTGAGGCTGAAGGCAGCAGGAAAGCCTGCAGCCCCCAGGTGTGTGGGGCTACGCAAACGGTTCCCAAAGAGCTTTAGAACAAGGCATAGTTTTCCCTGCTGGCTCTTTGGGCGTGGCACCACTCTCCAGACATATGGCCATTTTTGGGCCTGGCGCGGCGCCAATTGCGAAAGGGTTCTTCTGACGCTGAAAGCGCGAGAAAAGCCTGCAGCCCCCAGTTTGTGTGGGGCTACGCAAGCGGTTCCCAAAGAGCTTTAGAACAAGGCATAGTTTTCCCTGCTGGCTCTTTGGGCGTGGGACCAGTCTCCAGACATATGGCCATTTTTGGGCCTGGCGCGGCGCCAAGTGGCAAAGGGTGCTTTTGAGGCTGAAGGCAGCAGGAAAGCCTGCAGCCCCCAGGTCTGTGGGGCTACGCAAGCGGTTCCCAAAGAGCTTTAGAACAAGGCATAGTTTTCCCTGCTGGCTCTTTGGGCGTGGAACCAATCTCCAGACATATGGCCATTTTTGTGCCTGGCGCGGCGCCAAGTGGGAAAGCGTGCTTTTGAGGCTGAAGAGAGCAGGAAAGCCTGCAGCCCCCAGGTGTCTGGGGCTACGCAAGCCGTTCCCAAAGAGCTTTAGAACAAGGCATAGTTTTCCCTGCTGGCTCTTTGGGCGTGGAACAAATCTCCAGACATATGGCCATTTTTGTGCCTGGCGTGGCGCCAAGTGCGAAAGGGTTCTTCTGAGGCTGAAGAGAGCAGGAAAGCCTGCAGCCCCCAGGTGTGTGGGGCTACGCAAGCGGTTCCCCAAGAGCTTTAGAACAAGGCATAGTTTTCCCTGCTGGCTCTTTGGGCGTGGGACCAGTCTCCAGCCATATGGCTATTTTTGGGCCTGGCGCGGCGCCAAGTGGCAAAGGGTGCTTTTGAGACTGAAGGCAGCAGGAAAGCCTGCAGCCCCCAGGTGTGTGGGGCTACGCAAGCGGTTCCCAAAGAGCTTTAGAACAAGGCATAGTTTTCCCTGCTGGCTCTTTGGGCGTGGGACCAGTCTCCAGACATATGGCCATTTTTGTGCCTGGCGTGACGCCATGTGGGAAAGGGTGGTTTTGAGGCTGAAGGCAGCAGGAAAGCCTGCAGCCCCCAGGTGTGTGGGGCTACGCAAACGGTTCCCAAAGAACTTTAGAACAAGGCATAGTTTTCCCTGCTGGCTCTTTGGGCGTGGCACCAGTCTCCAGACATATGGCCATTTTTGGGCCTGGCGCGGCGCCAAGTGGGAAAGGGTGCTTTTGAGGCTGAAGAGAGCAGGAAAGCCTGCAGCCCCCAGGTGTGTGGGGCTACGCAAGCCGTTCCCAAAGAGCTTTAGAACAAGGTATAGTTTTCCCTGCTGGCTCTTTGGGCGTGGAACAAATCTCCAGACATATGGCCATTTTTGTGCCTGGCGCGGCACCAAGTGGGAAAGGGTTCTTCTGAGGCTGAAAGCGCGAGAAAAGCCTGCAGCCCCCAGTTTGTGTGGGGCTACGCAAGCGGTTCCCAAAGAGCTTTAGAACAAGGCATAGTTTTCCCTGCTGGCTCTTTGGGCGTGGGACCAGTCTCCAGACATATGGCCATTTTTGTGCCTGGCGTGACGCCATGTGCGAAAGGGTTCTTCTGAGGCTGAAAGCGCGAGAAAAGCCTGCAGCCCCCAGTTTGTGTGGGGCTACGCAAGCGGTTCCCAAAGAGCTTTAGAACAAGGCATAGTTTTCCCTGCTGGCTCTTTGGGCGTGGGACCAATCTCCAGACATATGGCCATTTTTGGGCCTGGCGTGGCGCCAAGTGGGAAAGGGTGGTTTTGAGGCTGAAGGCAGCAGGAAAGCCTGCAGCCCCCAGGTGTGTGGGGCTACGCAAGCGGTTCCCAAAGAGCTTTAGAACAAGGCATAGTTTTCCCTGCTGGCTCTTTGGGCGTGGGACCAGTCTCCAGACATATGGCCATTTTTGGGCATGGCGCGGCGCCAAGTGGGAAAGGGTGGTTTTGAGGCTGAAGAGAGCAGGAAAGCCTGCAGCCCCCAGGTGTGTGGGGCTACGCAAGCGGTTCCCAAAGAGCTTTAGAACAAGGCATAGTTTTCCCTGCTGGCTCTTTGGGCGTGGGACCAATCTCCAGACATATGGCCATTTTTGGGCCTGGCGTGGCGCCAAGTGGGAAAGGGTGGTTTTGAGGCTGAAGGCAGCAGGAAAGCCTGCAGCCCCCAGGTGTGTGGGGCTACGCAAGCGGTTCCCAAAGAGCTTTAGAACAAGGCATAGTTTTCCCTGCTGGCTCTTTGGGCGTGGGACCAGTCTCCAGACATATGGCCATTTTACTGACCTGGTACTGACAAACACAGAGGGATTGGTGGAGGACATTAAGGTTGGGGGCACCCTAGGTTGTAGTGATCATGAAATGATTGAGTTCAGGATCATGGGTACTATCCACAAAACAACAACAAGAAGTAAAATTACAACCTTGGATTTCAGGAGGGCTAACTTCGACCTCTTCAAGAAACTGCTTGGAGAGATCCCGTGGGCTAGGGCTCTGGAAGGCAAAGGGGCTCAAGAAAGCTGGTTGATATTCAAAGACCACTTCCTCCAAGCTCAGGATCGGTGCATCCCTAAGAGAAAGAAATCGGCCAAGGGATGCAGGAGACCTGCATGGTTGAGCAGGGAGCTTCAGAAAAAGCTCAAGTGGAAGAAGGAAGTTTATAATAAGTGGAAGAAGGGACTGACCCCTTGGGAGGATTACAAGAATGCCACCAGAGCGTGCAGGGATGAAACAAGGAAAGCCAAGGCCGCCTTGGAATTAGACCTGGCTAGGGACATCAAGCAAAACAAAAAGAGCTTCTACAAGTATATTGGAAGCAAAAGGAAGACCAGGGAAGTTGTAGGCCCACTGCTGAATGAGGCAGGAGTCATGGTGACGGAGGATGTGGAGAAGGCAGAGTTACTGAATGCCTTCTTTGCTTCGGTCTTTTCTGCTCGGCCCAGCCCTCAGGAGTCCCAGGCATTGAATAAAGTAACAGGGAAAGAAGACGACTTCCCTTGGGTTGAGGAGGAGCGAGTGAGGGACCAATTAGATCATCTAGATATTCACAAGTCCATGGGCCCTGATGGGATGCACCCGAGAGTGCTGAGGGAGCTGGCGGAAGTCATTGCTGGGCCGCTCTCCATCATCTTTGAAAAGTCCTGGAGAACAGGCGAGGTGCCTGCGGACTGGAGGAAAGCCAATGTCACTCCAGTCTTCAAGAAAGGCAAGAAGGAGGAGCCGGGGAACTACAGGCCGGTCAGCCTCACCTCCATCCCTGGAAAGATGATGGAACAGCTCGTTCTGGGTGTCATCTCAAGGCGCGTGGAGGAAAGGAAAGCTATCAGAAGTACTCAGCATGGATTCACCAGGGGGAAATCATGTCTGACTAACCTGATAGCCTTCTACGATGGCATGACTAGATGGATAGATGAGGGGAGGGCGGTAGATGTGGTCTACCTTGACTTAAGCAAAGCGTTTGACACGGTCTCCCACAGCATCCTCATAGGGAAGCTTAGGAAGTGTGGGTTAGATGAATGGACAGTGGGGTGGATAGAAAACTGGTTGAAAGATAGAGCTCAGAGGGTTGTGATTAGGGGCACAGAGTCTAGTTGGAGACCAGTGACGAGTGGTGTTCCCCAGGGGTCAGTACTGGGTCCAGTCTGTTCAACATATTCATCAATGACCTGGATGAGGGGATAGAGTGCACCCTCAGCAAGTTTGCTGATGACACCAAGCTGGGTGGGGTGGCTGACACACCGGAAGGCTGTGCCGCCATACAGAGAGACCTGGACAGGTTGGAGATCTGGGCAGAGAGAAACCTTATGAAGTTCAACAAGGGCAAGTGTAGGGTGCTGCACCTGGGGAGGAACAACCCCATGCACCAGTACAGGTTGGGTGCTGACCTGCTGGAGAGCAGCTCTGTGGAAAGAGACCTGGGAGTCCTGGTGGACAACAGGATGACCATGAGTCAGCAATGTGCCCTTGTGGCCAAGAAGGCCAATGGCATCCTGGGGTGCATCAAGAGGAGCGTGGCCAGCAGGTCAAGGGAGGTCATCCTCCCCCTCTACTCTGCCTTGGTGAGACCGCACCTGGAGTACTGTGTCCAGTTCTGGGCTCCCCGGTTCAAGAGGGACAGGGAACTGCTGGAAAGGGTGCAGCGGAGGGCTACGAGGATGATTAGGGGACTGGAACACCTCTCTTATGAGGAAAGGCTGAGGGATTTGGGTCTCTTCAGTCTGGAAAAAAGACGTCTGAGGGGTGACCTTATCAACGCTTATAAATACTTAAAGGGTGGGTGTCAGGACGATGGGGCGAGGCTCTTTTCAGTGGTGCCCGGGGACAGGACAAGAGGCAATGGGCACAAACTGGAACATAGGAAGTTCCACCTAAACATGAGGAGGAACTTCTTTACCCTGAGGGTGGCAGAGCACTGGAACAGGCTGCCCAGAGAGGTGGTGGAGTCTCCATCTCTGGAGACATTCAAAACCCACCTGGACATGTTCCTGTGTAACCTGCTCTAGGTGACCCTGCTCTGGCAGGGGGGTTGGACTAGATGATCTCCAGAGGTCCCTTCCAACCCTATGATTCTATGATTCTATGATTCTATGATTCTATGATTTTTGTGCCTGGCGCGGCGCCAAGTGCGAAAGGGTTCTTCTGAGGCTGAAAGCGCGAGAAAAGCCTGCAGCCCCCAGGTGTGTGGGGCTACGCAAGCGGTTCCCCAAGAGCTTTAGAACAAGGCATAGTTTTCCCTGCTGGCTCTTTGGGCGCGGGACCAATCTCCAGACATATGGCCATTTTTGTGCCTGGTGCGGCGCCAAGTGGGAAAGGGTGCTTTTGAGGCTGAAGAGAGCAGGAAAGCCTGCAGCCCCCAGGTGTGTGGGGCTACGCAAGTGGTTCCCAAAGAGCTTTAGAACAAGGCATAGTTTTCCCTGCTGGCTCTTTGGGCGTGGAACCAATCTCCAGACATATGGCTATTTTTGGGCGTGGCGCACCTCCAAGTGCGAAAGGGTTCTTCTGAGGATGAAGAGAGCAGGAAAGCCTGCAGCCCCCAGGTGTGTGGGGCTACGCAAGCGGTTCCCAAAGAGCTTTAGAACAAGGCATAGTTTTCCCTGCTGGCTCTTTGGGAAAGGGACCAATCTCCAGACATATGGCCATTTTTGGGCCTGGCGCGGCGCCAAGTGGGAAAGCGTGCTTTTGAGGCTGAAGGCAGCAGGAAAGCCTGCAGCCCCCAGGTGTGTGGGGCTACGCAAGCGGTTCCCAAAGAGCTTTAGAACAAGGCATAGTTTTCCCTGCTGGCTCTTTGGGAAAGGGACCAATCTCCAGACATATGGCCATTTTTGGGCCTGGCGCGGCGCCAAGTGCGAAAGGGTTCTTCTGAGGCTGAAGAGAGCATGAAAGCCTGCAGCCCCCAGGTGTGTGGGGCTACGCAAGCGGTTCCCCAAGAGCTTTAGAACAAGGCATAGTTTTCCCTGCTGGCTCTTTGGGCGTGGGACCAGTCTCCAGACATATGGCCATTTTTGGGCCTGGCGCGGCGCCAAGTGCGAAAGGGTTCTTCTGAGGATGAAAGCGCGAGGAAAGCCTGCAGCCCCCAGGTGTGTGGGGCTACGCAAGCGGTTCCCCAAGAGCTTTAGAACAAGGCATAGTTTTCCCTGCTGGCTCTTTGGGCGCGGGACCAATCTCCAGACATATGGCCATTTTTGTGCCTGGTGCGGCGCCAAGTGGGAAAGGGTGCTTTTGAGGCTGAAGAGAGCAGGAAAGCCTGCAGCCCCCAGGTGTGTGGGGCTACGCAAGTGGTTCCCAAAGAGCTTTAGAACAAGGCATAGTTTTCCCTGCTGGCTCTTTGGGCGTGGAACCAATCTCCAGACATATGGCTATTTTTGGGCGTGGCGCACCTCCAAGTGCGAAAGGGTTCTTCTGAGGATGAAGAGAGCAGGAAAGCCTGCAGCCCCCAGGTGTGTGGGGCTACGCAAGCGGTTCCCCAAGAGCTTTAGAACAAGGCATAGTTTTCCCTGCTGGCTCTTTGGGAAAGGGACCAATCTCCAGACATATGGCCATTTTTGGGCCTGGCGCGGCGCCAAGTGGGAAAGCGTGCTTTTGAGGCTGAAGGCAGCAGGAAAGCCTGCAGCCCCCAGGTGTGTGGGGCTACGCAAGCGGTTCCCAAAGAGCTTTAGAACAAGGCATAGTTTTCCCTGCTGGCTCTTTGGGAAAGGGACCAATCTCCAGACATATGGCCATTTTTGGGCCTGGCGCGGCGCCAAGTGCGAAAGGGTTCTTCTGAGGCTGAAGAGAGCATGAAAGCCTGCAGCCCCCAGGTGTGTGGGGCTACGCAAGCGGTTCCCCAAGAGCTTTAGAACAAGGCATAGTTTTCCCTGCTGGCTCTTTGGGCGTGGGACCAGTCTCCAGACATATGGCCATTTTTGGGCCTGGCGCGGCGCCAAGTGCGAAAGGGTTCTTCTGAGGATGAAAGCGCGAGGAAAGCCTGCAGCCCCCAGGTGTGTGGGGCTACGCAAGCGGTTCCCAAAGAGCTTTAGAACAAGGCATAGTTTTCCCTGCTGGCTCTTTGGGCGTGGGACCAGTCTCCAGACATATGGCCATTTTTGGGCATGGCGCGGCGCCAAGTGGGAAAGGGTGGTTTTGAGGCTGAAGAGAGCAGGAAAGCCTGCAGCCCCCAGGTGTGTGGGGCTACGCAAGCGGTTCCCAAAGAGCTTTAGAACAAGGCATAGTTTTCCCTGCTGGCTCTTTGGGCGTGGGACCAATCTCCAGACATATGGCCATTTTTGGGCCTGGCGTGGCGCCAAGTGGGAAAGGGTGGTTTTGAGGCTGAAGGCAGCAGGAAAGCCTGCAGCCCCCAGGTGTGTGGGGCTACGCAAGCGGTTCCCAAAGAGCTTTAGAACAAGGCATAGTTTTCCCTGCTGGCTCTTTGGGCGTGGGACCAGTCTCCAGACATATGGCCATTTTACTGACCTGGTACTGACAAACACAGAGGGATTGGTGGAGGACATTAAGGTTGGGGGCACCCTAGGTTGTAGTGATCATGAAATGATTGAGTTCAGGATCATGGGTACTATCCACAAAACAACAACAAGAAGTAAAATTACAACCTTGGATTTCAGGAGGGCTAACTTCGACCTCTTCAAGAAACTGCTTGGAGAGATCCCGTGGGCTAGGGCTCTGGAAGGCAAAGGGGCTCAAGAAAGCTGGTTGATATTCAAAGACCACTTCCTCCAAGCTCAGGATCGGTGCATCCCTAAGAGAAAGAAATCGGCCAAGGGATGCAGGAGACCTGCATGGTTGAGCAGGGAGCTTCAGAAAAAGCTCAAGTGGAAGAAGGAAGTTTATAATAAGTGGAAGAAGGGACTGACCCCTTGGGAGGATTACAAGAATGCCACCAGAGCGTGCAGGGATGAAACAAGGAAAGCCAAGGCCGCCTTGGAATTAGACCTGGCTAGGGACATCAAGCAAAACAAAAAGAGCTTCTACAAGTATATTGGAAGCAAAAGGAAGACCAGGGAAGTTGTAGGCCCACTGCTGAATGAGGCAGGAGTCATGGTGACGGAGGATGTGGAGAAGGCAGAGTTACTGAATGCCTTCTTTGCTTCGGTCTTTTCTGCTCGGCCCAGCCCTCAGGAGTCCCAGGCATTGAATAAAGTAACAGGGAAAGAAGACGACTTCCCTTGGGTTGAGGAGGAGCGAGTGAGGGACCAATTAGATCATCTAGATATTCACAAGTCCATGGGCCCTGATGGGATGCACCCGAGAGTGCTGAGGGAGCTGGCGGAAGTCATTGCTGGGCCGCTCTCCATCATCTTTGAAAAGTCCTGGAGAACAGGCGAGGTGCCTGCGGACTGGAGGAAAGCCAATGTCACTCCAGTCTTCAAGAAAGGCAAGAAGGAGGAGCCGGGGAACTACAGGCCGGTCAGCCTCACCTCCATCCCTGGAAAGATGATGGAACAGCTCGTTCTGGGTGTCATCTCAAGGCGCGTGGAGGAAAGGAAAGCTATCAGAAGTACTCAGCATGGATTCACCAGGGGGAAATCATGTCTGACTAACCTGATAGCCTTCTACGATGGCATGACTAGATGGATAGATGAGGGGAGGGCGGTAGATGTGGTCTACCTTGACTTAAGCAAAGCGTTTGACACGGTCTCCCACAGCATCCTCATAGGGAAGCTTAGGAAGTGTGGGTTAGATGAATGGACAGTGGGGTGGATAGAAAACTGGTTGAAAGATAGAGCTCAGAGGGTTGTGATTAGGGGCACAGAGTCTAGTTGGAGACCAGTGACGAGTGGTGTTCCCCAGGGGTCAGTACTGGGTCCAGTCTGTTCAACATATTCATCAATGACCTGGATGAGGGGATAGAGTGCACCCTCAGCAAGTTTGCTGATGACACCAAGCTGGGTGGGGTGGCTGACACACCGGAAGGCTGTGCCGCCATACAGAGAGACCTGGACAGGTTGGAGATCTGGGCAGAGAGAAACCTTATGAAGTTCAACAAGGGCAAGTGTAGGGTGCTGCACCTGGGGAGGAACAACCCCATGCACCAGTACAGGTTGGGTGCTGACCTGCTGGAGAGCAGCTCTGTGGAAAGAGACCTGGGAGTCCTGGTGGACAACAGGATGACCATGAGTCAGCAATGTGCCCTTGTGGCCAAGAAGGCCAATGGCATCCTGGGGTGCATCAAGAGGAGCGTGGCCAGCAGGTCAAGGGAGGTCATCCTCCCCCTCTACTCTGCCTTGGTGAGACCGCACCTGGAGTACTGTGTCCAGTTCTGGGCTCCCCGGTTCAAGAGGGACAGGGAACTGCTGGAAAGGGTGCAGCGGAGGGCTACGAGGATGATTAGGGGACTGGAACACCTCTCTTATGAGGAAAGGCTGAGGGATTTGGGTCTCTTCAGTCTGGAAAAAAGACGTCTGAGGGGTGACCTTATCAACGCTTATAAATACTTAAAGGGTGGGTGTCAGGACGATGGGGCGAGGCTCTTTTCAGTGGTGCCCGGGGACAGGACAAGAGGCAATGGGCACAAACTGGAACATAGGAAGTTCCACCTAAACATGAGGAGGAACTTCTTTACCCTGA
Organism: Chroicocephalus ridibundus; assembly: GCF_963924245.1. Lineage (NCBI taxonomy): Eukaryota > Metazoa > Chordata > Aves > Charadriiformes > Laridae > Chroicocephalus > Chroicocephalus ridibundus. The sequence goes on along the minus strand of NW_026961393.1, from coordinate 405,607 downwards.
GGGTGGCAGAGCACTGGAACAGGCTGCCCAGAGAGGTGGTGGAGTCTCCATCTCTGGAGACATTCAAAACCCACCTGGACATGTTCCTGTGTAACCTGCTCTAGGTGACCCTGCTCTGGCAGGGGGGTTGGACTAGATGATCTCCAGAGGTCCCTTCCAACCCTATGATTCTATGATTCTATGATTCTATGATTCTATGATTTTTGTGCCTGGCGCGGCGCCAAGTGCGAAAGGGTTCTTCTGAGGCTGAAAGCGCGAGAAAAGCCTGCAGCCCCCAGGTGTGTGGGGCTACGCAAGCGGTTCCCCAAGAGCTTTAGAACAAGGCATAGTTTTCCCTGCTGGCTCTTTGGGCGCGGGACCAATCTCCAGACATATGGCCATTTTTGTGCCTGGTGCGGCGCCAAGTGGGAAAGGGTGCTTTTGAGGCTGAAGAGAGCAGGAAAGCCTGCAGCCCCCAGGTGTGTGGGGCTACGCAAGTGGTTCCCAAAGAGCTTTAGAACAAGGCATAGTTTTCCCTGCTGGCTCTTTGGGCGTGGAACCAATCTCCAGACATATGGCTATTTTTGGGCGTGGCGCACCTCCAAGTGCGAAAGGGTTCTTCTGAGGATGAAGAGAGCAGGAAAGCCTGCAGCCCCCAGGTGTGTGGGGCTACGCAAGCGGTTCCCAAAGAGCTTTAGAACAAGGCATAGTTTTCCCTGCTGGCTCTTTGGGCGCGGGACCAATCTCCAGACATATGGCCATTTTTGTGCCTGGTGCGGCGCCAAGTGGGAAAGGGTGCTTTTGAGGCTGAAGAGAGCAGGAAAGCCTGCAGCCCCCAGGTGTGTGGGGCTACGCAAGTGGTTCCCAAAGAGCTTTAGAACAAGGCATAGTTTTCCCTGCTGGCTCTTTGGGCGTGGAACCAATCTCCAGACATATGGCTATTTTTGGGCGTGGCGCACCTCCAAGTGCGAAAGGGTTCTTCTGAGGATGAAGAGAGCAGGAAAGCCTGCAGCCCCCAGGTGTGTGGGGCTACGCAAGCGGTTCCCAAAGAGCTTTAGAACAAGGCATAGTTTTCCCTGCTGGCTCTTTGGGAAAGGGACCAATCTCCAGACATATGGCCATTTTTGGGCCTGGCGCGGCGCCAAGTGGGAAAGCGTGCTTTTGAGGCTGAAGGCAGCAGGAAAGCCTGCAGCCCCCAGGTGTGTGGGGCTACGCAAGCGGTTCCCAAAGAGCTTTAGAACAAGGCATAGTTTTCCCTGCTGGCTCTTTGGGAAAGGGACCAATCTCCAGACATGGCCATTTTTGGGCCTGGCGCGGCGCCAAGTGCGAAAGGGTTCTTCTGAGGCTGAAGAGAGCATGAAAGCCTGCAGCCCCCAGGTGTGTGGGGCTACGCAAGCAGTTCCCCAAGAGCTTTAGAACAAGGCATAGTTTTCCCTGCTGGCTCTTTGGGCGTGGGACCAGTCTCCAGACATATGGCCATTTTTGGGCCTGGCGCGGCGCCAAGTGCGAAAGGGTTCTTCTGAGGATGAAAGCGCGAGGAAAGCCTGCAGCCCCCAGGTGTGTGGGGCTACGCAAGCGGTTCCCAAAGAGCTTTAGAACAAGGCATAGTTTTCCCTGCTGGCTCTTTGGGAAAGGGACCAATCTCCAGACATATGGCCATTTTTGGGCCTGGCTTGACGCCATGTGGGAAAGGGTGGTTTTGAGGCTGAAGGCAGCAGGAAAGCCTGCAGCCCCCAGGTGTGTGGGGCTACGCAAGTGGTTCCCAAAGAGCTTTAGAACAAGGCATAGTTTTCCCTGCTGGCTCTTTGGGCGTGGCACCACTCTCCAGACATATGGCCATTTTTGGGCCTGGCTTGACGCCATGTGGGAAAGGGTGGTTTTGAGGCTGAAGGCAGCAGGAAAGCCTGCAGCCCCCAGGTGTGTGGGGCTACGCAAACGGTTCCCAAAGAGCTTTAGAACAAGGCATAGTTTTCCCTGCTGGCTCTTTGGGCGTGGCACCACTCTCCAGACATATGGCCATTTTTGGGCCTGGCGCGGCGCCAATTGCGAAAGGGTTCTTCTGACGCTGAAAGCGCGAGAAAAGCCTGCAGCCCCCAGTTTGTGTGGGGCTACGCAAGCGGTTCCCAAAGAGCTTTAGAACAAGGCATAGTTTTCCCTGCTGGCTCTTTGGGCGTGGGACCAGTCTCCAGACATATGGCCATTTTTGGGCCTGGCGCGGCGCCAAGTGGCAAAGGGTGCTTTTGAGGCTGAAGGCAGCAGGAAAGCCTGCAGCCCCCAGGTGTGTGGGGCTACGCAAGCGGTTCCCAAAGAGCTTTAGAACAAGGCATAGTTTTCCCTGCTGGCTCTTTGGGCGTGGCACCAATCTCCAGACATATGGCCATTTTTGTGCCTGGCGCGGCGCCAAGTGGGAAAGCGTGCTTTTGAGGCTGAAGAGAGCAGGAAAGCCTGCAGCCCCCAGGTGTCTGGGGCTACGCAAGCCGTTCCCAAAGAGCTTTAGAACAAGGCATAGTTTTCCCTGCTGGCTCTTTGGGCGTGGAACAAATCTCCAGACATATGGCCATTTTTGTGCCTGGCGTGGCGCCAAGTGCGAAAGGGTTCTTCTGAGGCTGAAGAGAGCAGGAAAGCCTGCAGCCCCCAGGTGTGTGGGGCTACGCAAGCGGTTCCCCAAGAGCTTTAGAACAAGGCATAGTTTTCCCTGCTGGCTCTTTGGGCGTGGGACCAGTCTCCAGACATATGGCCATTTTTGGGCCTGGCGTGACGCCATGTGGGAAAGGATGGTTTTGAGGCTGAAGGCAGCAGGAAAGCCTGCAGCCCCCAGGTCTGTAGGGCTACGCAAGTGGTTCCCAAAGAGCTTTAGAACAAGGCATAGTTTTCCCTGCTGGCTCTTTGGGCGTGGGACCAGTCTCCAGCCATATGGCTATTTTTGGGCCTGGCGCTGCGCCAAGTGGCAAAGGGTGCTTTTGAGACTGAAGGCAGCAGGAAAGCCTGCAGCCCCCAGGTGTGTGGGGCTACGCAAGCGGTTCCCAAAGAGCTTTAGAACAAGGCATAGTTTTCCCTGCTGGCTCTTTGGGCGTGGGACCAGTCTCCAGACATATGGCCATTTTTGTGCCTGGCGTGACGCCATGTGCGAAAGGGTTCTTCTGAGGCTGAAAGCGCGAGAAAAGCCTGCAGCCCCCAGTTTGTGTGGGGCTACGCAAGCGGTTCCCAAAGAGCTTTAGAACAAGGCATAGTTTTCCCTGCTGGCTCTTTGGGCGTGGGACCAATCTCCAGACATATGGCCATTTTTGGGCCTGGCGCGGCGCCAAGTGGGAAAGGGTGGTTTTGAGGCTGAAGGCAGCAGGAAAGCCTGCAGCCCCCAGGTGTGTGGGGCTACGCAAGCGGTTCCCAAAGAGCTTTAGAACAAGGCATAGTTTTCCCTGCTGGCTCTTTGGGCGTGGGACCAGTCTCCAGACATATGGCCATTTTTGGGCATGGTGCGGCGCCAAGTGGGAAAGGGTGGTTTTGAGGCTGAAGAGAGCAGGAAAGCCTGCAGCCCCCAGGTGTGTGGGGCTACGCAAGCGGTTCCCAAAGAGCTTTAGAACAAGGCATAGTTTTCCCTGCTGGCTCTTTGGGCGTGGGACCAATCTCCAGACATATGGCCATTTTTGGGCCTGGCGTGGCGCCAAGTGGGAAAGGGTGGTTTTGAGGCTGAAGGCAGCAGGAAAGCCTGCAGCCCCCAGGTGTGTGGGGCTACGCAAGCGGTTCCCAAAGAGCTTTAGAACAAGGCATAGTTTTCCCTGCTGGCTCTTTGGGCGTGGGACCAGTCTCCAGACATATGGCCATTTTACTGACCTGGTACTGACAAACACAGAGGGATTGGTGGAGGACATTAAGGTTGGGGGCACCCTAGGTTGTAGTGATCATGAAATGATTGAGTTCAGGATCATGGGTACTATCCACAAAACAACAACAAGAAGTAAAATTACAACCTTGGATTTCAGGAGGGCTAACTTCGACCTCTTCAAGAAACTGCTTGGAGAGATCCCGTGGGCTAGGGCTCTGGAAGGCAAAGGGGCTCAAGAAAGCTGGTTGATATTCAAAGACCACTTCCTCCAAGCTCAGGATCGGTGCATCCCTAAGAGAAAGAAATCGGCCAAGGGATGCAGGAGACCTGCATGGTTGAGCAGGGAGCTTCAGAAAAAGCTCAAGTGGAAGAAGGAAGTTTATAATAAGTGGAAGAAGGGACTGACCCCTTGGGAGGATTACAAGAATGCCACCAGAGCGTGCAGGGATGAAACAAGGAAAGCCAAGGCCGCCTTGGAATTAGACCTGGCTAGGGACATCAAGCAAAACAAAAAGAGCTTCTACAAGTATATTGGAAGCAAAAGGAAGACCAGGGAAGTTGTAGGCCCACTGCTGAATGAGGCAGGAGTCATGGTGACGGAGGATGTGGAGAAGGCAGAGTTACTGAATGCCTTCTTTGCTTCGGTCTTTTCTGCTCGGCCCAGCCCTCAGGAGTCCCAGGCATTGAATAAAGTAACAGGGAAAGAAGACGACTTCCCTTGGGTTGAGGAGGAGCGAGTGAGGGACCAATTAGATCATCTAGATATTCACAAGTCCATGGGCCCTGATGGGATGCACCCGAGAGTGCTGAGGGAGCTGGCGGAAGTCATTGCTGGGCCGCTCTCCATCATCTTTGAAAAGTCCTGGAGAACAGGCGAGGTGCCTGCGGACTGGAGGAAAGCCAATGTCACTCCAGTCTTCAAGAAAGGCAAGAAGGAGGAGCCGGGGAACTACAGGCCGGTCAGCCTCACCTCCATCCCTGGAAAGATGATGGAACAGCTCGTTCTGGGTGTCATCTCAAGGCGCGTGGAGGAAAGGAAAGCTATCAGAAGTACTCAGCATGGATTCACCAGGGGGAAATCATGTCTGACTAACCTGATAGCCTTCTACGATGGCATGACTAGATGGATAGATGAGGGGAGGGCGGTAGATGTGGTCTACCTTGACTTAAGCAAAGCGTTTGACACGGTCTCCCACAGCATCCTCATAGGGAAGCTTAGGAAGTGTGGGTTAGATGAATGGACAGTGGGGTGGATAGAAAACTGGTTGAAAGATAGAGCTCAGAGGGTTGTGATTAGGGGCACAGAGTCTAGTTGGAGACCAGTGACGAGTGGTGTTCCCCAGGGGTCAGTACTGGGTCCAGTCTGTTCAACATATTCATCAATGACCTGGATGAGGGGATAGAGTGCACCCTCAGCAAGTTTGCTGATGACACCAAGCTGGGTGGGGTGGCTGACACACCGGAAGGCTGTGCCGCCATACAGAGAGACCTGGACAGGTTGGAGATCTGGGCAGAGAGAAACCTTATGAAGTTCAACAAGGGCAAGTGTAGGGTGCTGCACCTGGGGAGGAACAACCCCATGCACCAGTACAGGTTGGGTGCTGACCTGCTGGAGAGCAGCTCTGTGGAAAGAGACCTGGGAGTCCTGGTGGACAACAGGATGACCATGAGTCAGCAATGTGCCCTTGTGGCCAAGAAGGCCAATGGCATCCTGGGGTGCATCAAGAGGAGCGTGGCCAGCAGGTCAAGGAAGGTCATCCTCCCCCTCTACTCTGCCTTGGTGAGACCGCACCTGGAGTACTGTGTCCAGTTCTGGGCTCCCCGGTTCAAGAGGGACAGGGAACTGCTGGAAAGGGTGCAGCGGAGGGCTACGAGGATGATTAGGGGACTGGAACACCTCTCTTATGAGGAAAGGCTGAGGGATTTGGGTCTCTTCAGTCTGGAAAAAAGACGTCTGAGGGGTGACCTTATCAACGCTTATAAATACTTAAAGGGTGGGTGTCAGGACGATGGGGCGAGGCTCTTTTCAGTGGTGCCCGGGGACAGGACAAGAGGCAATGGGCACAAACTGGAACATAGGAAGTTCCACCTAAACATGAGGAGGAACTTCTTTACCCTGAGGGTGGCAGAGCACTGGAACAGGCTGCCCAGAGAGGTGGTGGAGTCTCCATCTCTGGAGACATTCAAAACCCACCTGGACATGTTCCTGTGTAACCTGCTCTAGGTGACCCTGCTCTGGCAGGGGGGTTGGACTAGATGATCTCCAGAGGTCCCTTCCAACCCTATGATTCTATGATTCTATGATTCTATGATTCTATGATTTTTGTGCCTGGCGCGGCGCCAAGTGCGAAAGGGTTCTTCTGAGGCTGAAAGCGCGAGAAAAGCCTGCAGCCCCCAGGTGTGTGGGGCTACGCAAGCGGTTCCCAAAGAGCTTTAGAACAAGGCATAGTTTTCCCTGCTGGCTCTTTGGGCGCGGGACCAATCTCCAGACATATGGCCATTTTTGTGCCTGGTGCGGCGCCAGGTGGGAAAGGGTGCTTTTGAGGCTGAAGAGAGCAGGAAAGCCTGCAGCCCCCAGGTGTGTGGGGCTACGCAAGTGGTTCCCAAAGAGCTTTAGAACAAGGCATAGTTTTCCCTGCTGGCTCTTTGGGCGTGGAACCAATCTCCAGACATATGGCTATTTTTGGGCGTGGCGCACCTCCAAGTGCGAAAGGGTTCTTCTGAGGATGAAGAGAGCAGGAAAGCCTGCAGCCCCCAGGTGTGTGGGGCTACGCAAGCGGTTCCCAAAGAGCTTTAGAACAAGGCATAGTTTTCCCTGCTGGCTCTTTGGGAAAGGGACCAATCTCCAGACATATGGCCATTTTTGGGCCTGGCGCGGCGCCAAGTGGGAAAGCGTGCTTTTGAGGCTGAAGGCAGCAGGAAAGCCTGCAGCCCCCAGGTGTGTGGGGCTACGCAAGCGGTTCCCAAAGAGCTTTAGAACAAGGCATAGTTTTCCCTGCTGGCTCTTTGGGAAAGGGACCAATCTCCAGACATGGCCATTTTTGGGCCTGGCGCGGCGCCAAGTGCGAAAGGGTTCTTCTGAGGCTGAAGAGAGCATGAAAGCCTGCAGCCCCCAGGTGTGTGGGGCTACGCAAGCAGTTCCCCAAGAGCTTTAGAACAAGGCATAGTTTTCCCTGCTGGCTCTTTGGGCGTGGGACCAGTCTCCAGACATATGGCCATTTTTGGGCCTGGCGCGGCGCCAAGTGCGAAAGGGTTCTTCTGAGGATGAAAGCGCGAGGAAAGCCTGCAGCCCCCAGGTGTGTGGGGCTACGCAAGCGGTTCCCAAAGAGCTTTAGAACAAGGCATAGTTTTCCCTGCTGGCTCTTTGGGAAAGGGACCAATCTCCAGACATATGGCCATTTTTGGGCCTGGCTTGACGCCATGTGGGAAAGGGTGGTTTTGAGGCTGAAGGCAGCAGGAAAGCCTGCAGCCCCCAGGTGTGTGGGGCTACGCAAGTGGTTCCCAAAGAGCTTTAGAACAAGGCATATTTTTCCCTGCTGGCTCTTTGGGCGTGGCACCAGTCTCCAGACATATGGCCATTTTTGTGCCTGGCGTGACGCCATGTGGGAAAGGGTGGTTTTGAGGCTGAAGGCAGCAGGAAAGCCTGCAGCCCCCAGGTGTGTGGGGCTACGCAAACGGTTCCCAAAGAGCTTTAGAACAAGGCATAGTTTTCCCTGCTGGCTCTTTGGGCGTGGGACCAACCTCCAGACATATGGCCATTTTTGGGCCTGGCGCGGCGCCAATTGCGAAAGGGTTCTTCTGACGCTGAAAGCGCGAGAAAAGCCTGCAGCCCCCAGTTTGTGTGGGGCTACGCAAGCGGTTCCCAAAGAGCTTTAGAACAAGGCATAGTTTTCCCTGCTGGCTCTTTGGGCGTGGGACCAGTCTCCAGACATATGGCCATTTTTGGGCCTGGCGCGGCGCCAAGTGGCAAAGGGTGCTTTTGAGGCTGAAGGCAGCAGGAAAGCCTGCAGCCCCCAGGTGTGTGGGGCTACGCAAGCGGTTCCCAAAGAGCTTTAGAACAAGGCATAGTTTTCCCTGCTGGCTCTTTGGGCGTGGAACAAATCTCCAGACATATGGCCATTTTTGTGCCTGGCGCGGCGCCAAGTGGGAAAGCGTGCTTTTGAGGCTGAAGAGAGCAGGAAAGCCTGCAGCCCCCAGGTGTCTGGGGCTACGCAAGCCGTTCCCAAAGAGCTTTAGAACAAGGCATAGTTTTCCCTGCTGGCTCTTTGGGCGTGGAACAAATCTCCAGACATATGGCCATTTTTGTGCCTGGCGTGGTGCCAAGTGCGAAAGGGTTCTTCTGAGGCTGAAGAGAGCAGGAAAGCCTGTAGCCCCCAGGTGTGTGGGGCTACGCAAGCGGTTCCCAAAGAGCTTTAGAACAAGGCATAGTTTTCCCTGCTGGCTCTTTGGGCGTGGGACCAGTCTCCAGACATATGGCCATTTTTGGGCCTGGCGTGACGCCATGTGGGAAAGGATGGTTTTGAGGCTGAAGGCAGCAGGAAAGCCTGCAGCCCCCAGGTCTGTAGGGCTACGCAAGTGGTTCCCAAAGAGCTTTAGAACAAGGCATAGTTTTCCCTGCTGGCTCTTTGGGCGTGGGACCAGTCTCCAGCCATATGGCTATTTTTGGGCCTGGCGCGGCGCCAAGTGGCAAAGGGTGCTTTTGAGACTGAAGGCAGCAGGAAAGCCTGCAGCCCCCAGGTCTGTGGGGCTACGCAAGCGGTTCCCAAAGAGCTTTAGAACAAGGCATAGTTTTCCCTGCTGGCTCTTTGGGCGTGGGACCAGTCTCCAGACATATGGCCATTTTTGTGCCTGGCGTGACGCCATGTGGGAAAGGGTGGTTTTGAGGCTGAAGGCAGCAGGAAAGCCTGCAGCCCCCAGGTGTGTGGGGCTACGCAAACGGTTCCCAAAGAACTTTAGAACAAGGCATAGTTTTCCCTGCTGGCTCTTTGGGCGTGGCACCAGTCTCCAGACATATGGCCATTTTTGGGCCTGGCGCGGCGCCAAGTGGGAAAGGGTGCTTTTGAGGCTGAAGAGAGCAGGAAAGCCTGCAGCCCCCAGGTGTGTGGGGCTACGCAAGCCGTTCCCAAAGAGCTTTAGAACAAGGTATAGTTTTCCCTGCTGGCTCTTTGGGCGTGGAACAAATCTCCAGACATATGGCCATTTTTGTGCCTGGCGCGGCACCAAGTGGGAAAGGGTTCTTCTGAGGCTGAAAGCGCGAGAAAAGCCTGCAGCCCCCAGTTTGTGTGGGGCTACGCAAGCGGTTCCCAAAGAGCTTTAGAACAAGGCATAGTTTTCCCTGCTGGCTCTTTGGGCGTGGGACCAGTCTCCAGACATATGGCCATTTTTGTGCCTGGCGTGACGCCATGTGCGAAAGGGTTCTTCTGAGGCTGAAAGCGCGAGAAAAGCCTGCAGCCCCCAGTTTGTGTGGGGCTACGCAAGCGGTTCCCCAAGAGCTTTAGAACAAGGCATAGTTTTCCCTGCTGGCTCTTTGGGCGTGGGACCAGTCTCCAGACATATGGCCATTTTTGGGCCTGGTGCGGCGCCAAGTGGGAAAGGGTGGTTTTGAGGCTGAAGGCAGCAGGAAAGCCTGCAGCCCCCAGGTGTGTGGGGCTACGCAAGCGGTTCCCAAAGAGCTTTAGAACAAGGCATAGTTTTCCCTGCTGGCTCTTTGGGCGTGGGACCAGTCTCCAGACATATGGCCATTTTTGGGCCTGGCGTGGCGCCAAGTGGGAAAGGGTGGTTTTGAGGCTGAAGGCAGCAGGAAAGCCTGCAGCCCCCAGGTGTGTGGGGCTACGCAAGCGGTTCCCAAAGAGCTTTAGAACAAGGCATAGTTTTCCCTGCTGGCTCTTTGGGCGTGGGACCAGTCTCCAGACATATGGCCATTTTACTGACCTGGTACTGACAAACACAGAGGGATTGGTGGAGGACATTAAGGTTGGGGGCACCCTAGGTTGTAGTGATCATGAAATGATTGAGTTCAGGATCATGGGTACTATCCACAAAACAACAACAAGAAGTAAAATTACAACCTTGGATTTCAGGAGGGCTAACTTCGACCTCTTCAAGAAACTGCTTGGAGAGATCCCGTGGGCTAGGGCTCTGGAAGGCAAAGGGGCTCAAGAAAGCTGGTTGATATTCAAAGACCACTTCCTCCAAGCTCAGGATCGGTGCATCCCTAAGAGAAAGAAATCGGCCAAGGGATGCAGGAGACCTGCATGGTTGAGCAGGGAGCTTCAGAAAAAGCTCAAGTGGAAGAAGGAAGTTTATAATAAGTGGAAGAAGGGACTGACCCCTTGGGAGGATTACAAGAATGCCACCAGAGCGTGCAGGGATGAAACAAGGAAAGCCAAGGCCGCCTTGGAATTAGACCTGGCTAGGGACATCAAGCAAAACAAAAAGAGCTTCTACAAGTATATTGGAAGCAAAAGGAAGACCAGGGAAGTTGTAGGCCCACTGCTGAATGAGGCAGGAGTCATGGTGACGGAGGATGTGGAGAAGGCAGAGTTACTGAATGCCTTCTTTGCTTCGGTCTTTTCTGCTCGGCCCAGCCCTCAGGAGTCCCAGGCATTGAATAAAGTAACAGGGAAAGAAGACGACTTCCCTTGGGTTGAGGAGGAGCGAGTGAGGGACCAATTAGATCATCTAGATATTCACAAGTCCATGGGCCCTGATGGGATGCACCCGAGAGTGCTGAGGGAGCTGGCGGAAGTCATTGCTGGGCCGCTCTCCATCATCTTTGAAAAGTCCTGGAGAACAGGCGAGGTGCCTGCGGACTGGAGGAAAGCCAATGTCACTCCAGTCTTCAAGAAAGGCAAGAAGGAGGAGCCGGGGAACTACAGGCCGGTCAGCCTCACCTCCATCCCTGGAAAGATGATGGAACAGCTCGTTCTGGGTGTCATCTCAAGGCGCGTGGAGGAAAGGAAAGCTATCAGAAGTACTCAGCATGGATTCACCAGGGGGAAATCATGTCTGACTAACCTGATAGCCTTCTACGATGGCATGACTAGATGGATAGATGAGGGGAGGGCGGTAGATGTGGTCTACCTTGACTTAAGCAAAGCGTTTGACACGGTCTCCCACAGCATCCTCATAGGGAAGCTTAGGAAGTGTGGGTTAGATGAATGGACAGTGGGGTGGATAGAAAACTGGTTGAAAGATAGAGCTCAGAGGGTTGTGATTAGGGGCACAGAGTCTAGTTGGAGACCAGTGACGAGTGGTGTTCCCCAGGGGTCAGTACTGGGTCCAGTCTGTTCAACATATTCATCAATGACCTGGATGAGGGGATAGAGTGCACCCTCAGCAAGTTTGCTGATGACACCAAGCTGGGTGGGGTGGCTGACACACCGGAAGGCTGTGCCGCCATACAGAGAGACCTGGACAGGTTGGAGATCTGGGCAGAGAGAAACCTTATGAAGTTCAACAAGGGCAAGTGTAGGGTGCTGCACCTGGGGAGGAACAACCCCATGCACCAGTACAGGTTGGGTGCTGACCTGCTGGAGAGCAGCTCTGTGGAAAGAGACCTGGGAGTCCTGGTGGACAACAGGATGACCATGAGTCAGCAATGTGCCCTTGTGGCCAAGAAGGCCAATGGCATCCTGGGGTGCATCAAGAGGAGCGTGGCCAGCAGGTCAAGGGAGGTCATCCTCCCCCTCTACTCTGCCTTGGTGAGACCGCACCTGGAGTACTGTGTCCAGTTCTGGGCTCCCCGGTTCAAGAGGGACAGGGAACTGCTGGAAAGGGTGCAGCGGAGGGCTACGAGGATGATTAGGGGACTGGAACACCTCTCTTATGAGGAAAGGCTGAGGGATTTGGGTCTCTTCAGTCTGGAAAAAAGACGTCTGAGGGGTGACCTTATCAACGCTTATAAATACTTAAAGGGTGGGTGTCAGGACGATGGGGCGAGGCTCTTTTCAGTGGTGCCCGGGGACAGGACAAGAGGCAATGGGCACAAACTGGAACATAGGAAGTTCCACCTAAACATGAGGAGGAACTTCTTTACCCTGAGGGTGGCAGAGCACTGGAACAGGCTGCCCAGAGAGGTGGTGGAGTCTCCATCTCTGGAGACATTCAAAACCCACCTGGACATGTTCCTGTGTAACCTGCTCTAGGTGACCCTGCTCTGGCAGGGGGGTTGGACTAGATGATCTCCAGAGGTCCCTTCCAACCCTATGATTCTATGATTCTATGATTCTATGATTCTATGATTCTATGATTTTTGTGCCTGGCGCGGCGCCAAGTGCGAAAGGGTTCTTCTGAGGCTGAAAGCGCGAGAAAAGCCTGCAGCCCCCAGGTGTGTGGGGCTACGCAAGCGGTTCCCCAAGAGCTTTAGAACAAGGCATAGTTTTCCCTGCTGGCTCTTTGGGCGCGGGACCAATCTCCAGACATATGGCCATTTTTGTGCCTGGTGCGGCGCCAAGTGGGAAAGGGTGCTTTTGAGGCTGAAGAGAGCAGGAAAGCCTGCAGCCCCCAGGTGTGTGGGGCTACGCAAGTGGTTCCCAAAGAGCTTTAGAACAAGGCATAGTTTTCCCTGCTGGCTCTTTGGGCGTGGAACCAATCTCCAGACATATGGCTATTTTTGGGCGTGGCGCACCTGCAAGTGCGAAAGGGTTCTTCTGAGGATGAAGAGAGCAGGAAAGCCTGCAGCCCCCAGGTGTGTGGGGCTACGCAAGCGGTTCCCAAAGAGCTTTAGAACAAGGCATAGTTTTCCCTGCTGGCTCTTTGGGAAAGGGACCAATCTCCAGACATATGGCCATTTTTGGGCCTGGCGCGGCGCCAAGTGGGAAAGCGTGCTTTTGAGGCTGAAGGCAGCAGGAAAGCCTGCAGCCCCCAGGTGTGTGGGGCTACGCAAGCGGTTCCCAAAGAGCTTTAGAACAAGGCATAGTTTTCCCTGCTGGCTCTTTGGGAAAGGGACCAATCTCCAGACATATGGCCATTTTTGGGCCTGGCGCGGCGCCAAGTGCGAAAGGGTTCTTCTGAGGCTGAAGAGAGCAGGAAAGCCTGCAGCCCCCAGGTGTGTGGGGCTACGCAAGCGGTTCCCCAAGAGCTTTAGAACAAGGCATAGTTTTCCCTGCTGGCTCTTTGGGCGTGGGACCAGTCTCCAGACATATGGCCATTTTTGGGCCTGGCGCGGCGCCAAGTGCGAAAGGGTTCTTCTGAGGCTGAAAGCGCGAGGAAAGCCTGCAGCCCCCAGGTGTGTGGGGCTACGCAAGCGGTTCCCAAAGAGCTTTAGAACAAGGCATAGTTTTCCCTGCTGGCTCTTTGGGAAAGGGACCAATCTCCAGACATATGGCCATTTTTGTGCCTGGCGTGGCGCCAAGTGCGAAAGGGTTCTTCTGAGGCTGAAGAGAGCAGGAAAGCCTGCAGCCCCCAGGTGTGTGGGGCTACGCAAGCGGTTCCCCAAGAGCTTTAGAACAAGGCATAGTTTTCCCTGCTGGCTCTTTGGGCGTGGGACCAGTCTCCAGACATATGGCCATTTTTGGGCCTGGCGTGACGCCATGTGGGAAAGGATGGTTTTGAGGCTGAAGGCAGCAGGAAAGCCTGCAGCCCCCAGGTCTGTAGGGCTACGCAAGTGGTTCCCAAAGAGCTTTAGAACAAGGCATAGTTTTCCCTGCTGGCTCTTTGGGCGTGGGACCAGTCTCCAGCCATATGGCTATTTTTGGGCCTGGCGCGGCGCCAAGTGGCAAAGGGTGCTTTTGAGACTGAAGGCAGCAGGAAAGCCTGCAGCCCCCAGGTCTGTGGGGCTACGCAAGCGGTTCCCCAAGAGCTTTAGAACAAGGCATAGTTTTCCCTGCTGGCTCTTTGGGCGTGGGACCAGTCTCCAGACATATGGCCATTTTTGGGCCTGGCGTGACGCCATGTGGGAAAGGATGCTTTTGAGGCTGAAGGCAGCAGGAAAGCCTGCAGCCCCCAGGTCTCTAGGGCTACGCAAGTGGTTCCCAAAGAGCTTTAGAACAAGGCATAGTTTTCCCTGCTGGCTCTTTGGGCGTGGGACCAGTCTCCAGCCATATGGCTATTTTTGGGCCTGGCGCGGCGCCAAGTGGGAAAGGGTGCTTTTGAGACTGAAGGCAGCAGGAAAGCCTGCAGCCCCCAGGTCTGTGGGGCTACGCAAGCGGTTCCCAAAGAGCTTTAGAACAAGGCATAGTTTTCCCTGCTGGCTCTTTGGGCGTGGGACCAGTCTCCAGACATATGGCCATTTTTGGGCCTGGTGCGGCGCCAAGTGGGAAAGGGTGGTTTTGAGGCTGAAGGCAGCAGGAAAGCCTGTAGCCCCCAGGTGTGTGGGGCTACGCAAGCGGTTCCCAAAGAGCTTTAGAACAAGGCATAGTTTTCCCTGCTGGCTCTTTGGGCGTGGGACCAATCTCCAGACATATGGCCATTTTTGGGCCTGGCGCGGCGCCAAGTGCGAAAGGGTTCTTCTGAGGCTGAAGAGAGCAGGAAAGCCTGTAACCCCCAGGTGTGTGGGGCTACGCAAGCGGTTCCCAAAGAGCTTTAGAACAAGGCATAGTTTTCCCTGCTGGCTCTTTGGGCGTGGGACCAGTCTCCAGACATATGGCCATTTTTGGGCCTGGCGCGGCGCCAAGTGCGAAAGGGTTCTTCTGAGGCTGAAAGCGCGAGGAAAGCCTGCAGCCCCCAGGTGTGTGGGGCTACGCAAGCGGTTCCCAAAGAGCTTTAGAACAAGGCATAGTTTTCCCTGCTGGCTCTTTGGGCGTGGGACCAATCTCCAGACATATGGCCATTTTTGGGCCTGGCGTGACGCCATGTGGGAAAGGGTGGTTTTGAGGCTGAAGGCAGCAGGAAAGCCTGCAGCCCCCAGGTGTGTGGGGCTACGCAAGTGGTTCCCAAAGAGCTTTAGAACAAGGCATAGTTTTCCCTGCTGGCTCTTTGGGCGTGGGACCAGTCTCCAGACATATGGCCATTTTTGGGCCTGGCGTGACGCCATGTGGGAAAGGGTGGTTTTGAGGCTGAAGGCAGCAGGAAAGCCTGCAGCCCCCAGGTGTGTGGGGCTACGCAAACGGTTCCCAAAGAGCTTTAGAACAAGGCATAGTTTTCCCTGCTGGCTCTTTGGGCGTGGGACCAACCTCCAGACATATGGCCATTTTTGGGCCTGGCGTGGCGCCAAGTGCGAAAGGGTTCTTCTGAGGCTGAAAGCGCGAGGAAAGCCTGCAGCCCCCATGTGTGTGGGGCTACGCAAGCGGTTCCCAAAGAGCTTTAGAACAAGGCATAGTTTTCCCTGCTGGCTCTTTGGGCGTGGGACCAGTCTCCAGACATATGGCCATTTTTGGGCCTGGTGCGGCGCCAAGTGGGAAAGGGTGGTTTTGAGGCTGAAGGCAGCAGGAAAGCCTGCAGCCCCCAGGTGTGTGGGGCTACGCAAGCGGTTCCCAAAGAGCTTTAGAACAAGGCATAGTTTTCCCTGCTGGCTCTTTGGGCGTGGAACCATCTCCAGACATATGGCCATTTTTGTGCCTGGCGCGGCGCCAAGTGGGAAAGCGTGCTTTTGAGGCTGAAGAGAGCAGGAAAGCCTGCAGCCCCCAGGTGTGTGGGGCTACGCAAGCCGTTCCCAAAGAGCTTTAGAACAAGGCATAGTTTTCCCTGCTGGCTCTTTGGGCGTGGGACCAGTCTCCAGACATATGGCCATTTTTGTGCCGGGCGTGGCGCCAAGTGCGAAAGGGTTCTTATGAGGCTGAAGAGAGCAGGAAAGCCTGCAGCCCCCAGGTGTGTGGGGCTACGCAAGCGGTTCCCCAAGAGCTTTAGAACAAGGCATAGTTTTCCCTGCTGGCTCTTTGGGCGTGGGACCAGTCTCCAGACATATGGCCATTTTTGGGCCTGGCGTGACGCCATGTGGGAAAGGATCGTTTTGAGGCTGAAGGCAGCAGGAAAGCCTGCAGCCCCCAGGTCTGTAGGGCTACGCAAGTGGTTCCCAAAGAGCTTTAGAACAAGGCATAGTTTTCCCTGCTGGCTCTTTGGGCGTGGGACCAGTCTCCAGCCATATGGCTATTTTTGTGCCTGGCGCGGCGCCAAGTGGGAAAGGGTGCTTTTGAGACTGAAGGCAGCAGGAAAGCCTGCAGACCCCAGGTCTGTGGGGCTACGCAAGCGGTTCACAAAGAGCTTTAGAACAAGGCATAGTTTTCCCTGCTGGCTCTTTGGGCGTGGGACCAGTCTCCAGACATATGGCCATTTTTGGGCCTGGTGCGGCGCCAAGTGGGAAAGGGTGGTTTTGAGGCTGAAGGCAGCAGGAAAGCCTGTAGCCCCCAGGTGTGTGGGGCTACGCAAGCGGTTCCCAAAGAGCTTTAGAACAAGGCATAGTTTTCCCTGCTGGCTCTTTGGGCGTGGGACCAATCTCCAGACATATGGCCATTTTTGGGCCTGGCGCGGCGCCAAGTGCGAAAGGGTTCTTCTGAGGCTGAAGAGAGCAGGAAAACCTGTAACCCCCAGGTGTGTGGGGCTACGCAAGCGGTTCCCAAAGAGCTTTAGAACAAGGCATAGTTTTCCCTGCTGGCTCTTTGGGCGTGGGACCAGTCTCCAGCCATATGGCTATTTTTGGGCCTGGCGCGGCGCCAAGTGGGAAAGGGTGGTTTTGAGGCTGAAGGCAGCAGGAAAGCCTGCAGCCCCCAGGTGTGTGGGGCTACGCAAGCGGTTCCCAAAGAGCTTTAGAACAAGGCATAGTTTTCCCTGCTGGCTCTTTGGGCGTGGAACCAATCTCCAGACATATGGCCATTTTTGTGCCTGGCGCGGCGCCAAGTGGGAAAGCGTGCTTTTGAGGCTGAAGAGAGCAGGAAAGCCTGCAGCCCCCAGGTGTGTGGGGCTACGCAAGCGGTTCCCAAAGAGCTTTAGAACAAGGCATAGTTTTCCCTGCTGGCTCTTTGGGCGTGGGACCAGTCTCCAGACATATGGCCATTTTTGGGCCTGGCGTGACGCCATGTGGGAAAGGATGGTTTTGAGGCTGAAGGCAGCAGGAAAGCCTGCAGCCCCCAGGTCTGTAGGGCTACGCAAGTGGTTCTCAAAGAGCTTTAGAACAAGGCATAGTTTTCCCTGCTGGCTCTTTGGGCGTGGGACCAGTCTCCAGCCATATGGATATTTTTGGACCTGGCGCGGCGCCAAGTGGGAAAGGGTGCTTTTGAGACTGAAGGCAGCAGGAAAGCCTGCAGCCCCCAGGTGTGTGGGGCTACGCAAGCGGTTCCCAAAGAGCTTTAGAACAAGGCATAGTTTTCCCTGCTGGCTCTTTGGGCGTGGGACCAGTCTCCAGACATATGGCCATTTTTGGGCCTGGTGCGGCGCCAAGTGGGAAAGGGTGGTTTTGAGGCTGAAGGCAGCAGGAAAGCCTGTAGCCCCCAGGTGTGTGGGGCTACGCAAGCGGTTCCCAAAGAGCTTTAGAACAAGGCATAATTTTCCGTGCTGGCTCTTTGGGCGTGGGACCAGTCTCCAGCCATATGGCTATTTTTGGGCCTGGCGCGGCGCCAAGTGGGAAAGGGTGCTTTTGAGGCTGAAGGCAGCAGGAAAGCCTGCAGCCCCCAGGTGTGTGGGGCTACGCAAGCGGTTCCCAAAGAGCTTTAGAACAAGGCATAGTTTTCCCTGCTGGCTCTTTGGGCGTGGGACCAGTCTCCAGACATATGGCCATTTTTGTGCCTGGCGCGGCGCCAAGTGCGAAAGGGTTCTTCTGAGGCTGAAAGCGCGAGAAAAGCCTGCAGCCCCCAGGTGTGTGGGGCTACGCAAGCGGTTCCCAAAGAGCTTTAGAACAAGGCATAGTTTTCCCTGCTGGCTCTTTGGGCGTGGGACCAGTCTCCAGACATATGGCCATTTTTGGGCCTGGCGCGGCGCCAAGTGGGAAAGGGTGGTTTTGAGGCTGAAGGCAGCAGGAAAGCCTGTAGCCCCCAGGTGTGTGGGGCTACGCAAGCGGTTCCCAAAGAGCTTTAGAACAAGGCATAGTTTTCCCTGCTGGCTCTTTGGGCGTGGGACCAATCTCCAGACATATGGCCATTTTTGGGCCTGGCGCGGCGCCAAGTGCGAAAGGGTTCTTCTGAGGCTGAAGAGAGCAGGAAAACCTGTAACCCCCAGGTGTGTGGGGCTACGCAAGCGGTTCCCAAAGAGCTTTAGAACAAGGCATAGTTTTCCCTGCTGGCTCTTTGGGCGTGGGACCAGTCTCCAGACATATGGCCATTTTTGTGCCTGGCGCGGCGCCAAGTGGGAAAGGGTGGTTTTGAGGCTGAAGGCAGCAGGAAAGCCTGCAGCCCCCAGGTGTGTGGGGCTACGCAAGCGGTTCCCAAAGAGCTTTAGAACAAGGCATAGTTTTCCCTGCTGGCTCTTTGGGCGTGGAACCAATCTCCAGACATATGGCCATTTTTGTGCCTGGCGTGGCGCCAAGTGGGAAAGCGTGCTTTTGAGGCTGAAGAGAGCAGGAAAGCCTGCAGCCCCCAGGTGTGTGGGGCTACGCAAGCGGTTCCCAAAGAGCTTTAGAACAAGGCATAGTTTTCCCTGCTGGCTCTTTGGGCGTGGGACCAGTCTCCAGACATATGGCCATTTTTGGGCCTGGCGTGACGCCATGTGGGAAAGGATGGTTTTGAGGCTGAAGGCAGCAGGAAAGCCTGCAGCCCCCAGGTCTGTAGGGCTACGCAAGTGGTTCCCAAAGAGCTTTAGAACAAGGCATAGTTTTCCCTGCTGGCTCTTTGGGCGTGGGACCAGTCTCCAGCCATATGGATATTTTTGGACCTGGCGCTACGCCAAGTGGGAAAGGGTGCTTTTGAGACTGAAGGCAGCAGGAAAGCCTGCAGCCCCCAGGTCTGTGGGGCTACGCAAGCGGTTCCCAAAGAGCTTTAGAACAAGGCATAGTTTTCCCTGCTGGCTCTTTGGGCGTGGGACCAGTCTCCAGACATATGGCCATTTTTGGGCCTGGTGCGGCGCCAAGTGGGAAAGGGTGGTTTTGAGGCTGAAGGCAGCAGGAAAGCCTGTAGCCCCCAGGTGTGTGGGGCTACGCAAGCGGTTCCCAAAGAGCTTTAGAACAAGGCATAGTTTTCCCTGCTGGCTCTTTGGGCGTGGGACCAGTCTCCAGCCATATGGCTATTTTTGGGCCTGGCGCGGCGCCAAGTGGGAAAGGGTGCTTTTGAGGCTGAAGGCAGCAGGAAAGCCTGCAGCCCCCAGGTGTGTGGGGCTACGCAAGCGGTTCCCAAAGAGCTTTAGAACAAGGCATAGTTTTCCCTGCTGGCTCTTTGGGCGTGGCACCAGTCTCCAGACATATGGCCATTTTTGTGACTGGCGTGACGCGATGTGGGAAAGGGTGGTTTTGAGGCTGAAGGCAGCAGGAAAGCCTGCAGCCCCCAGGTGTGTGGGGCTACGCAAGCGGTTCCCAAAGAGCTTTAGAACAAGGCATAGTTTTCCCTGCTGGCTCTTTGAGCGTGGGACCAACCTCCAGACATATGGCCATTTTTGGGCCTGGCGCAGCGCCAATTGCGAAAGGGTTCTTCTGACGCTGAAAGCGCGAGAAAAGCCTGCAGCCCCCAGTTTGTGTGGGGCTACGCAAGCGGTTCCCAAAGAGCTTTAGAACAAGGCATAGTTTTCCCTGCTGGCTCTTTGGGCGTGGGACCAGTCTCCAGACATATGGCCATTTTTGGGCCTGGCGCGGCGCCAAGTGGGAAAGGGTGCTTTTGAGACTGAAGGCAGCAGGAAAGCCTGCAGCCCCCAGGTGTGTGGGGCTACGCAAGCGGTTCCCAAAGAGCTTTAGAACAAGGCATAGTTTTCCCTGCTGGCTCTTTGGGCGTGGAACCAATCTCCAGACATATGGCCATTTTTGTGCCTGGCGCGGCGCCAAGTGGGAAAGCGTGCTTTTGAGGCTGAAGAGAGCAGGAAAGCCTGCAGCCCCCAGGTGTGTGGGGCTACGCAAGCCGTTCCCAAAGAGCTTTAGAACAAGGCATAGTTTTCCCTGCTGGCTCTTTGGGCGTGGAACAAATCTCCAGACATATGGCCATTTTTGTGCCTGGCGTGGCGCCAAGTGCGAAAGAGTTCTTCTGAGGCTGAAGAGAGCAGGAAAGCCTGCAGCCCCCAGGTGTGTGGGGCTACGCAAGCGGTTCCCCAAGAGCTTTAGAACAAGGCATAGTTTTCCCTGCTGGCTCTTTGGGCGTGGGACCAGTCTCCAGACATATGGCCATTTTTGGGCCTGGCGTGACGCCATGTGGGAAAGGATGGTTTTGAGGCTGAAGGCAGCAGGAAAGCCTGCAGCCCCCAGGTCTGTAGGGCTACGCAAGCGGTTCCCAAAGAGCTTTAGAACAAGGCATAGTTTTCCCTGCTGGCTCTTTGAGCGTGGGACCAACCTCCAGACATATGGCCATTTTTGGGCCTGGCGCGGCGCCAATTGCGAAAGGGTTCTTCTGACGCTGAAAGCGCGAGAAAAGCCTGCAGCCCCCAGTTTGTGTGGGGCTACGCAAGCGGTTCCCAAAGAGCTTTAGAACAAGGCATAGTTTTCCCTGCTGGCTCTTTGGGCGTGGGACCAGTCTCCAGACATATGGCCATTTTTGGGCCTGGCGCGGCGCCAAGTGGGAAAGGGTGGTTTTGAGGCTGAAGGCAGCAGGAAAGCCTGCAGCCCCCAGGTGTGTGGGGCTACGCAAGCGGTTCCCAAAGAGCTTTAGAACAAGGCATAGTTTTCCCTGCTGGCTCTTTGGGCGTGGAACCAATCTCCAGACATATGGCCATTTTTGTGCCTGGCGCGGCGCCAAGTGGGAAAGCGTGCTTTTGAGGCTGAAGAGAGCAGGAAAGCCTGCAGCCCCCAGGTGTGTGGGGCTACGCAAGCCGTTCCCAAAGAGCTTTAGAACAAGGCATAGTTTTCCCTGCTGGCTCTTTGGGCGTGGAACAAATCTCCAGACATATGGCCATTTTTGTGCCTGGCGTGACGCCAAGTGCGAAAGAGTTCTTCTGAGGCTGAAGAGAGCAGGAAAGCCTGCAGCCCCCAGGTGTGTGGGGCTACGCAAGCGGTTCCCCAAGAGCTTTAGAACAAGGCATAGTTTTCCCTGCTGGCTCTTTGGGCGTGGGACCAGTCTCCAGACATATGGCCATTTTTGGGCCTGGCGTGACGCCATGTGGGAAAGGATGGTTTTGAGGCTGAAGGCAGCAGGAAAGCCTGCAGCCCCCAGGTCTGTAGGGCTACGCAAGCGGTTCCCAAAGAGCTTTAGAACAAGGCATAGTTTTCCCTGCTGGCTCTTTGGGCGTGGGACCAGTCTCCAGCCATATGGCTATTTTTGGGCCTGGCGCGGCGCCAAGTGGGAAAGGGTGGTTTTGAGACTGAAGGCAGCAGGAAAGCCTGCAGCCCCCAGGTGTGTGGGGCTACGCAAGCGGTTCCCAAAGAGCTTTAGAACAAGGCATAGTTTTCCCTGCTGGCTCTTTGGGCGTGGGACCAGTCTCCAGACATATGGCCATTTTTGGGCCTGGTGCGGCGCCAAGTGGGAAAGGGTGGTTTTGAGGCTGAAGGCAGCAGGAAAGCCTGTAGCCCCCAGGTGTGTGGGGCTACGCAAGCGGTTCCCAAAGAGCTTTAGAACAAGGCATAGTTTTCCCTGCTGGCTCTTTGGGCGTGGAACAAATCTCCAGACATATGGCCATTTTTGTGCCTGGCGCGGCGCCAAGTGGGAAAGGGTGCTTTTGAGGCTGAAGAGAGCAGGAAAGCCTGCAGCCCCCAGGTGTGTGGGGCTACGCAAGCGGTTCCCAAAGAGCTTTAGAACAAGGCATAGTTTTCCCTGCTGGCTCTTTGGGCGTGGGACCAGTCTCCAGCCATATGGCTATTTTTGGGCCTGGCGCGGCGCCAAGTGGGAAAGGGTGGTTTTGAGACTGAAGGCAGCAGGAAAGCCTGCAGCCCCCAGGTGTGTGGGGCTACGCAAGCGGTTCCCAAAGAGCTTTAGAACAAGGCATAGTTTTCCCTGCTGGCTCTTTGGGCGTGGGACCAGTCTCCAGACATATGGCCATTATTGGGCCTGGTGCGGCGCCAAGTGGGAAAGGGTGGTTTTGAGGCTGAAGGCAGCAGGAAAGCCTGTAGCCCCCAGGTGTGTGGGGCTACGCAAGCGGTTCCCAAAGAGCTTTAGAACAAGGCATAGTTTTCCCTGCTGGCTCTTTGGGCGTGGAACAAATCTCCAGACATACGGCCATTTTTGTGCCTGGCGTGGCGCCAAGTGGGAAAGGGTGGTTTTGAGGCTGAAGGCAGCAGGAAAGCCTGCAGCCCCCAGGTGTGTGGGGCTACGCAAGTGGTTCCCAAAGAGCTTTAGAACAAGGCATAGTTTTCCCTGCTGGCTCTTTGGGCGTGGGACCAGTCTCCAGACATATGGCCATTTTTGTGCCTGGCGTGACGCCATGTGGGAAAGGGTGGTTTTGAGGCTGAAGGCAGCAGGAAAGCCTGCAGCCCCCAGGTGTGTGGGGCTACGCAAACGGTTCCCAAAGAGCTTTAGAACAAGGCATAGTTTTCCGTGCTGGCTCTTTGAGCGTTGGACCAACCTCCAGACATATGGCCATTTTTGGGCCTGGCGCGGCGCCAATTGCGAAAGGGTTCTTCTGACGCTGAAAGCGCGAGAAAAGCCTGCAGCCCCCAGTTTGTGTGGGGCTACGCAAGCGGTTCCCCAAGAGCTTTAGAACAAGGCATAGTTTTCCCTGCTGGCTCTTTGGGCGTGGGACCAGTCTCCAGACATATGGCCATTTTTGGGCCTGGCGCGGCGCCAAGTGGGAAAGCGTGCTTTTGAGGCTGAAGAGAGCAGGAAAGCCTGCAGCCCCCAGGTGTGTGGGGCTACGCAAGCCGTTCCCAAAGAGCTTTAGAACAAGGCATAGTTTTCCCTGCTGGCTCTTTGGGCGTGGAACAAATCTCCAGACATATGGCCATTTTTGTGCCTGGCGTGGCGCCAAGTGCGAAAGGGTTCTTCTGAGGCTGAAGAGAGCAGGAAAGCCTGCAGCCCCCAGGTGTGTGGTGCTACGCAAGCGGTTCCCCAAGAGCTTTAGAACAAGGCATAGTTTTCCCTGCTGGCTCTTTGGGCGTGGGACCAGTCTCCAGACATATGGCCATTTTTGGGCCTGGCGTGACGCCATGTGGGAAAGGATGGTTTTGAGGCTGAAGGCAGCAGGAAAGCCTGCAGCCCCCAGGTCTGTAGGGCTACGCAAGTGGTTCCCAAAGAGCTTTAGAACAAGGCATAGTTTTCCCTGCTGGCTCTTTGGGCGTGGGACCAGTCTCCAGCCATATGGCTATTTTTGGGCCTGGCGCGGCGCCAAGTGGGAAAGGGTGCTTTTGAGACTGAAGGCAGCAGGAAAGCCTGCAGCCCCCAGGTGTGTGGGGCTACGCAAGCGGTTCCCAAAGAGCTTTAGAACAAGGCATAGTTTTCCCTGCTGGCTCTTTGGGCGTGGGACCAGTCTCCAGACATATGGCCATTTTTGGGCCTGGTGCGGCGCCAAGTGGGAAAGGGTGGTTTTGAGGCTGAAGGCAGCAGGAAAGCCTGTAGCCCCCAGGTGTGTGGGGCTACGCAAGCGGTTCCCAAAGAGCTTTAGAACAAGGCATAGTTTTCCCTGCTGGCTCTTTGGGCGTGGAACAAATCTCCAGACATATGGCCATTTTTGTGCCTGGCGCGGCGCCAAGTGGGAAAGGGTGCTTTTGAGGCTGAAGAGAGCAGGAAAGCCTGCAGCCCCCAGGTGTGTGGGGCTACGCAAGCGGTTCCCAAAGAGCTTTAGAACAAGGCATAGTTTTCCCTGCTGGCTCTTTGGGCGTGGGACCAGTCTCCAGCCATATGGCTATTTTTGGGCCTGGCGCGGCGCCAAGTGCGAAAGGGTGCTTTTGAGACTGAAGGCAGCAGGAAAGCCTGCAGCCCCCAGGTCTGTGGGGCTACGCAAGCGGTTCCCAAAGAGCTTTAGAACAAGGCATAGTTTTCCCTGCTGGCTCTTTGGGCGTGGGACCAGTCTCCAGACATATGGCCATTTTTGGGCCTGGTGCGGCGCCAAGTGGGAAAGGGTGGTTTTGAGGCTGAAGGTAGCAGGAAAGCCTGTAGCCCCCAGGTGTGTGGGGCTACGCAAGCGGTTCCCAAAGAGCTTTAGAACAAGGCATAGTTTTCCCTGCTGGCTCTTTGGGCGTGGAACAAATCTCCAGACATACGGCCATTTTTGTGCCTGGCGTGGCGCCAAGTGAGAAAGGGTGGTTTTGAGGCTGAAGGCAGCAGGAAAGCCTGCAGCCCCCAGGTCTGTGGGGCTACGCAAGCGGTTCCCAAAGAGCTTTAGAACAAGGCATAGTTTTCCCTGCTGGCTCTTTGGGCGTGGAACAAATCTCCAGACATATGGCCATTTTTGTGCCTGGCGCGGCGCCAAGTGGGAAAGCGTGCTTTTGAGGCTGAAGAGAGCAGGAAAGCCTGCAGCCCCCAGGTGTGTGGGGCTACGCAAGCCGTTCCCAAAGAGCTTTAGAACAAGGCATAGTTTTCCCTGCTGGCTCTTTGGGCGTGGAACAAATCTCCAGACATATGGCCATTTTTGTGCCTGGCGTGGCGCCAAGTGCGAAAGGGTTCTTCTGAGGCTGAAGAGAGCAGGAAAGCCTGCAACCCCCAGGTGTGTGGGGCTACGCAAGCGGTTCCCCAAGAGCTTTAGAACAAGGCATAGTTTTCCCTGCTGGCTCTTTGGGCGTGGGACCAGTCTCCAGACATATGGCCATTTTTGGGCCTGGTGCGGCGCCAAGTGGGAAAGGGTGGTTTTGAGGCTGAAGGTAGCAGGAAAGCCTGTAGCCCCCAGGTGTGTGGGGCTACGCAAGCGGTTCCCAAAGAGCTTTAGAACAAGGCATAGTTTTCCCTGCTGGCTCTTTGGGCGTGGAACAAATCTCCAGACATACGGCCATTTTTGTGCCTGGCGTGGCGCCAAGTGAGAAAGGGTGGTTTTGAGGCTGAAGGCAGCAGGAAAGCCTGCAGCCCCCAGGTCTGTGGGGCTACGCAAGCGGTTCCCAAAGAGCTTTAGAACAAGGCATAGTTTTCCCTGCTGGCTCTTTGGGCGTGGAACAAATCTCCAGACATATGGCCATTTTTGTGCCTGGCGCGGCGCCAAGTGGGAAAGCGTGCTTTTGAGGCTGAAGAGAGCAGGAAAGCCTGCAGCCCCCAGGTGTGTGGGGCTACGCAAGCCGTTCCCAAAGAGCTTTAGAACAAGGCATAGTTTTCCCTGCTGGCTCTTTGGGCGTGGGACCAGTCTCCAGCCATATGGCTATTTTTGGGCCTGGCGCGGCGCCAAGTGGGAAAGGGTGCTTTTGAGACTGAAGGCAGCAGGAAAGCCTGCAGCCCCCAGGTCTGTGGGGCTACGCAAGCGGTTCCCAAAGAGCTTTAGAACAAGGCATAGTTTTCCCTGCTGGCTCTTTGGGCGTGGGACCAGTCTCCAGACATATGGCCATTTTTGGGCCTGGTGCGGCGCCAAGTGGGAAAGGGTGGTTTTGAGGCTGAAGGCAGCAGGAAAGCCTGTAGCCCCCAGGTGTGTGGGGCTACGCAAGCAGTTCCCAAAGAGCTTTAGAACAAGGCATAGTTTTCCCTGCTGGCTCTTTGGGCGTGGAACAAATCTCCAGACATACGGCCATTTTTGTGCCTGGCGTGGCGCCAAGTGGGAAAGGGTTCTTCTGAGGCTGAAGAGAGCAGGAAAGCCTGCAGCCCCCAGGTGTGTGGGGCTACGCAAGCGGTTCCCAAAGAGCTTTAGAACAAGGCATAGTTTTCCTTGCTGGCTCTTTGGGCGTGGAACAAATCTCCAGACATATGGCCATTTTTGTGCCTGGCGCGGCGCCAAGTGGGAAAGCGTGCTTTTGAGGCTGAAGAGAGCAGGAAAGCCTGCAGCCCCCAGGTGTGTGGGGCTACGCAAGCCGTTCCCAAAGAGCTTTAGAACAAGGCATAGTTTTCCCTGCTGGCTCTTTGGGCGTAGAACAAATCTCCAGACATATGGCCATTTTTGTGCCTGGCGTGGCGCCAAGTGCGAAAGGGTTCTTCTGAGGCTGAAGAGAGCAGGAAAGCCTGCAGCCCCCAGGTGTGTGGGGCTACGCAAGCGGTTCCCAAAGAGCTTTAGAACAAGGCATAGTTTTCCCTGCTGGCTCTTTGGGCGTGGGACCAGTCTCCAGCCATATGGCCATTTTTGTGCCTGGCGTGACGCCAAGTGGGAAAGGGTGGTTTTGAGGCTGAAGGCAGCAGGAAAGCCTGCAGCCCCCAGGTGTGTGGGGCTTCGCAAGCGGTTCCCAAAGAGCTTTAGAACAAGGCATAGTTTTCCCTGCTGGCTCTTTGGCGTGGGACCAGTCTCCAGCCATATGGCTATTTTTGGGCATGGCGCGGCGCGAAGTGGGAAATGGTGGTTTTGAGGCAGAAGGCAGCAGGAAAGCCTGCAGCCCCCAGGTGTGTGGGGCTACGCAAGCGGTTCCCAAAGAGCTTTAGAACAAGGCATAGTTTTCCCTGCTGGCTCTTTGGGCGTGGGACCAGTCTCCAGACATATGGCCATTTTTGGGCCTGGCGCGGCGCCAAGTGGGAAAGGGTGGTTTTGAGGCTGAAGGCAGCAGAAAAGCCTGCAGCCCCCAGGTGTGTGGGGCTACGCAAGCGGTTCCCAAAGAGCTTTAGAACAAGGCATAGTTTTCCCTGCTGTCTCTTTGGGCGTGGGACCAATCTCCAGACATATGGCCATTTTTGTGCCTGGCGCAGCGCCAAGTGGGAAAGCGTGCTTTTCAGGCTGAAGAGAGCAGGAAAGCCTGCAGCCCCCAGGTGTGTGGGGCTACGCAAGCCGTTCCCAAAGAGCTTTAGAACAAGGCATAGTTTTCCCTGCTGGCTCTTTGGGCGTGGGACCAATCTCCAGACATATGGCCATTTTTGTGCCTGGCGTGGCGCCAAGTGCGAAAGGGTTCTTCTGAGGCTGAAGAGAGCAGGAAAGCCTGCAGCCCCCAGGTGTGTGGGGCTACGCAAGCCGTTCCCAAAGAGCTTTAGAACAAGGCATAGTTTTCCCTGCTGGCTCTTTGGGCGTGGGACCAGTCTGCAGACATATGGCCATTTTAATGCCTGGCGTGACGCCATGTGGGAAAGGGTGGTTTTGAGGCTGAAGAGAGCAGGAAAGCCTGCAGCCCCCAGGTGTGTGGGGCTACGCAAGCCGTTCCCAAAGAGATTTAGAACAAGGCATAGTTTTCCCTGCTGGCTCTTTGGGCGTGGAACAAATCTCCAGACATATGGCCATTTTTGTGCCTGGCGTGGCGCCAAGTGCGAAAGGGTTCTTCTGAGGCTGAAGAGAGCAGGAAAGCCTGCAACCCCCAGGTGTGTGGGGCTACGCAAGCGGTTCCCCAAGAGCTTTAGAACAAGGCATAGTTTTCCCTGCTGGCTCTTTGGGCGTGGGACCAGTCTCCAGACATATGGCCATTTTTGGGCCTGGCGTGACGCCATGTGGGAAAGGGTGGTTTTGAGGCTGAAGAGAGCAGGAAAGCCTGCAGCCCCCAGGTGTGTGGGGCTACGCAAGCGGTTCCCAAAGAGCTTTAGAACAAGGCATAGTTTTCCCTGCTGGCTCTTTGGGCGTGGGACCAGTCTCCAGCCATATGGCTATTTTTGGGCCTGGCGCGGCGCCAAGTGGGAAAGGGTGCTTTTGAGACTGAAGGCAGCAGGAAAGCCTGCAGCCCCCAGGTCTGTGGGGCTACGCAAGCGGTTCCCAAAGAGCTTTAGAACAAGGCATAGTTTTCCCTGCTGGCTCTTTGGGCGTGGGACCAGTCTCCAGACATATTGCCATTTTTGGGCCTGGCACGGCGCCAAGTGGGAAAGGGTGGTTTTGAGGCTGAAGGCAGCAGGAAAGCCTGTAGCCCCCAGGTGTGTGGGGCTACGCAAGCAGTTCCCAAAGAGCTTTAGAACAAGGCATAGTTTTCCCTGCTGGCTCTTTGGGCGTGGAACAAATCTCCAGACATACGGCCATTTTTGTGCCTGGCGTGGCGCCAATTGCGAAAGGGTTCTTCTGAGGCTGAAGAGAGCAGGAAAGCCTGCAGCCCCCAGGTGTGTGGGGCTACGCAAGCGGTTCCCAAAGAGCTTTAGAACAAGGCATAGTTTTCCCTGCTGGCTCTTTGGGCGTGGGACCAGTCTCCAGCCATATGGCCATTTTTGGGCCTGGCGCGGCGCCAAGTGGGAAAGGGTGCTTTTGAGGCTGAAGAGAGCAGGAAAGCCTGCAGCCCCCAGGTGTGTGGGGCTACGCAAGCGGTTCCCAAAGAGCTTTAGAACAAGGCATAGTTTTCCCTGCTGGCTCTTTGGGCGTGGGACCAGTCTCCAGACATATGGCCATTTTTGTGCCTGGCGCGGCGCCAAGTGGGAAAGGGTGGTTTTGAGGCTGAAGGCAGCAGGAAAGCCTGCAGCCCCCAGGTCTGTGGGGCTACGCAAGCGGTTCCCAAAGAGCTTTAGAACAAGGCATAGTTTTCCCTGCTGGCTCTTTGGGCGTGGGACCAATCTCCAGACATATGGCCATTTTTGTGCCTGGCGCGGCGCCAAGTGGGAAAGCGTGCTTTTGAGGCTGAAGAGAGCAGGAAAGCCTGCAGCCCCCAGGTGTGTGGGGCTACGCAAGCCGTTCCCAAAGAGCTTTAGAACAAGGCATAGTTTTCCCTGCTGGCTCTTTGGGCGTGGTACCAGTCTCCAGCCATATGGCTATTTTTGGGCCTGGCGCGGCGCCAAGTGGGAAAGGGTGCTTTTGAGACTGAAGGCAGAAGGAAAGCCTGCAGCCCCCAGGTCTGTGGGGCTACGCAAGCGGTTCCCAGAGAGCTTTAGAACAAGGCATAGTTTTCCCTGCTGGCTCTTTGGGCGTGGGACCAGTCTCCAGACATATGGCCATTTTTGGGCCTGGTGCGGCGCCAAGTGGGAAAGGGTGGTTTTGAGGCTGAAGGCAGCAGGAAAGCCTGTAGCCCCCAGGTGTGTGGGGCTACGCAAGCAGTTCCCAAAGAGCTTTAGAACAAGGCATAGTTTTCCCTGCTGGCTCTTTGGGCGTGGAACAAATCTCCAGACATACGGCCATTTTTGTGCCTGGCGTGGCGCCAAGTGGGAAAGGGTTCTTCTGAGGCTGAAGAGAGCAGGAAAGCCTGCAGCCCCCAGGTGTGTGGGGCTACGCAAGCGGTTCCCAAAGAGCTTTAGAACAAGGCATAGTTTTCCTTGCTGGCTCTTTGGGCGTGGAACAAATCTCCAGACATATGGCCATTTTTGTGCCTGGCGCGGCGCCAAGTGGGAAAGCGTGCTTTTGAGGATGAAGAGAGCAGGAAAGCCTGCAGCCCCCAGGTGTGTGGGGCTACGCAAGCGGTTCCCAAAGAGCTTTAGAACAAGGCATAGTTTTCCCTGCTGGCTCTTTGGGCGTAGAACAAATCTCCAGACATATGGCCATTTTTGTGCCTGGCGTGGCGCCAAGTGCGAAAGGGTTCTTCTGAGGCTGAAGAGAGCAGGAAAGCCTGCAGCCCCCAGGTGTGTGGGGCTACGCAAGCGGTTCCCAAAGAGCTTTAGAACAAGGCATAGTTTTCCCTGCTGGCTCTTTGGGCGTGGGACCAGTCTCCAGCCATATGGCCATTTTTGTGCCTGGCGTGACGCCAAGTGGGAAAGGGTGGTTTTGAGGCTGAAGGCAGCAGGAAAGCCTGCAGCCCCCAGGTGTGTGGGGCTTCGCAAGCGGTTCCCAAAGAGCTTTAGAACAAGGCATAGTTTTCCCTGCTGGCTCTTTGGCGTGGGACCAGTCTCCAGCCATATGGCTATTTTTGGGCATGGCGCGGCGCGAAGTGGGAAATGGTGGTTTTGAGGCAGAAGGCAGCAGGAAAGCCTGCAGCCCCAGGTGTGTGGGGCTACGCAAGCGGTTCCCAAAGAGCTTTAGAACAAGGCATAGTTTTCCCTGCTGGCTCTTTGGGCGTGGGACCAGTCTCCAGACATATGGCCATTTTTGGGCCTGGCGCGGCGCCAAGTGGGAAAGGGTGGTTTTGAGGCTGAAGGCAGCAGGAAAGCCTGCAGCCCCCAGGTGTGTGGGGCTACGCAAGCGGTTCCCAAAGAGCTTTAGAACAAGGCATAGTTTTCCCTGCTGGCTCTTTGGGCGTGGGACCAATCTCCAGACATATGGCCATTTTTGTGCCTGGCGCAGCGCCAAGTGGGAAAGCGTGCTTTTCAGGCTGAAGAGAGCAGGAAAGCCTGCAGCCCCCAGGTGTGTGGGGCTACGCAAGCAGTTCCCAAAGAGCTTTAGAACAAGGCATAGTTTTCCCTGCTGGCTCTTTGGGCGTGGAACAAATCTCCAGACATACGGCCATTTTTGTGCCTGGCGTGGCGCCAAGTGGGAAAGGGTTCTTCTGAGGCTGAAGAGAGCAGGAAAGCCTGCAGCCCCCAGGTGTGTGGGGCTACGCAAGCGGTTCCCAAAGAGCTTTAGAACAAGGCATAGTTTTCCTTGCTGGCTCTTTGGGCGTGGAACAAATCTCCAGACATATGGCCATTTTTGTGCCTGGCGCGGCGCCAAGTGGGAAAGCGTGCTTTTGAGGATGAAGAGAGCAGGAAAGCCTGCAGCCCCCAGGTGTGTGGGGCTACGCAAGCGGTTCCCAAAGAGCTTTAGAACAAGGCATAGTTTTCCCTGCTGGCTCTTTGGGCGTAGAACAAATCTCCAGACATATGGCCATTTTTGTGCCTGGCGTGGCGCCAAGTGCGAAAGGGTTCTTCTGAGGCTGAAGAGAGCAGGAAAGCCTGCAGCCCCCAGGTGTGTGGGGCTACGCAAGCGGTTCCCAAAGAGCTTTAGAACAAGGCATAGTTTTCCCTGCTGGCTCTTTGGGCGTGGGACCAGTCTCCAGCCATATGGCCATTTTTGTGCCTGGCGTGACGCCAAGTGGGAAAGGGTGGTTTTGAGGCTGAAGGCAGCAGGAAAGCCTGCAGCCCCCAGGTGTGTGGGGCTTCGCAAGCGGTTCCCAAAGAGCTTTAGAACAAGGCATAGTTTTCCCTGCTGGCTCTTTGGCGTGGGACCAGTCTCCAGCCATATGGCTATTTTTGGGCATGGCGCGGCGCGAAGTGGGAAATGGTGGTTTTGAGGCAGAAGGCAGCAGGAAAGCCTGCAGCCCCAGGTGTGTGGGGCTACGCAAGCGGTTCCCAAAGAGCTTTAGAACAAGGCATAGTTTTCCCTGCTGGCTCTTTGGGCGTGGGACCAGTCTCCAGACATATGGCCATTTTTGGGCCTGGCGCGGCGCCAAGTGGGAAAGGGTGGTTTTGAGGCTGAAGGCAGCAGGAAAGCCTGCAGCCCCCAGGTGTGTGGGGCTACGCAAGCGGTTCCCAAAGAGCTTTAGAACAAGGCATAGTTTTCCCTGCTGGCTCTTTGGGCGTGGGACCAATCTCCAGACATATGGCCATTTTTGTGCCTGGCGCAGCGCCAAGTGGGAAAGCGTGCTTTTCAGGCTGAAGAGAGCAGGAAAGCCTGCAGCCCCCAGGTGTGTGGGGCTACGCAAGCGGTTCCCAAAGAGCTTTAGAACAAGGCATAGTTTTCCCTGCTGGCTCTTTGGGCGTGGGACCAATCTCCAGACATATGGCCATTTTTGTGCCTGGCGTGGCGCCAAGTGCGAAAGGGTTCTTCTGAGGCTGAAGAGAGCAGGAAAGCCTGCAGCCCCCAGGTGTGTGGGGCTACGCAAGCCGTTCCCAAAGAGCTTTAGAACAAGGCATAGTTTTCCCTGCTGGCTCTTTGGGCGTGGGACCAGTCTGCAGACATATGGCCATTTTAATGCCTGGCGTGACGCCATGTGGGAAAGGGTGGTTTTGAGGCTGAAGAGAGCAGGAAAGCCTGCAGCCCCCAGGTGTGTGGGGCTACGCAAGCCGTTCCCAAAGAGATTTAGAACAAGGCATAGTTTTCCCTGCTGGCTCTTTGGGCGTGGAACAAATCTCCAGACATATGGCCATTTTTGTGCCTGGCGTGGCGCCAAGTGCGAAAGGGTTCTTCTGAGGCTGAAGAGAGCAGGAAAGCCTGCAACCCCCAGGTGTGTGGGGCTACGCAAGCGGTTCCCCAAGAGCTTTAGAACAAGGCATAGTTTTCCCTGCTGGCTCTTTGGGCGTGGGACCAGTCTCCAGACATATGGCCATTTTTGGGCCTGGCGTGACGCCATGTGGGAAAGGGTGGTTTTGAGGCTGAAGAGAGCAGGAAAGCCTGCAGCCCCCAGGTGTGTGGGGCTACGCAAGCGGTTCCCAAAGAGCTTTAGAACAAGGCATAGTTTTCCCTGCTGGCTCTTTGGGCGTGGGACCAGTCTCCAGCCATATGGCTATTTTTGGGCCTGGCGCGGCGCCAAGTGGGAAAGGGTGCTTTTGAGACTGAAGGCAGCAGGAAAGCCTGCAGCCCCCAGGTCTGTGGGGCTACGCAAGCGGTTCCCAAAGAGCTTTAGAACAAGGCATAGTTTTCCCTGCTGGCTCTTTGGGCGTGGGACCAGTCTCCAGACATATGGCCATTTTTGTGCCTGGCACGGCGCCAAGTGGGAAAGGGTGGTTTTGAGGCTGAAGGCAGCAGGAAAGCCTGTAGCCCCCAGGTGTGTGGGGCTACGCAAGCAGTTCCCAAAGAGCTTTAGAACAAGGCATAGTTTTCCCTGCTGGCTCTTTGGGCGTGGAACAAATCTCCAGACATACGGCCATTTTTGTGCCTGGCGTGGCGCCAATTGCGAAAGGGTTCTTCTGAGGCTGAAGAGAGCAGGAAAGCCTGCAGCCCCCAGGTGTGTGGGGCTACGCAAGCGGTTCCCAAAGAGCTTTAGAACAAGGCATAGTTTTCCCTGCTGGCTCTTTGGGCGTGGGACCAGTCTCCAGCCATATGGCCATTTTTGGGCCTGGCGCGGCGCCAAGTGGGAAAGGGTGCTTTTGAGGCTGAAGAGAGCAGGAAAGCCTGCAGCCCCCAGGTGTGTGGGGCTACGCAAGCGGTTCCCAAAGAGCTTTAGAACAAGGCATAGTTTTCCCTGCTGGCTCTTTGGGCGTGGGACCAGTCTCCAGACATATGGCCATTTTTGGGCCTGGCGCGGCGCAAAGTGGGAAAGGGTGGTTTTGAGGCTGAAGGCAGCAGGAAAGCCTGCAGCCCCCAGGTGTGTGGGGCTACGCAAGCCGTTCCCAAAGAGCTTTAGAACAAGGCATAGTTTTCCCTGCTGGCTCTTTGGGCGTGGGACCAATCTCCAGACATATGGCCATTTTTGGGCCTGGCGCGGCGCCAAGTGGGAAAGCGTGCTTTTGAGGCTGAAGAGAGCAGGAAAGCCTGCAGCCCCCAGGTGTGTGGGGCTACGCAAGCCGTTCCCAAAGAGCTTTAGAACAAGGCATAGTTTTCCCTGCTGGCTCTTTGGGCGTGGAACAAATCTCCAGACATATGGCCATTTTTGTGCCTGGCGTGGCGCCAAGTGCGAAAGGGTTCTTCTGAGGCTGAAGAGACCAGGAAAGCCTGCAGCCCCCAGGTGTGTGGGGCTACGCAAGCGGTTCCCAAAGAGCTTTAGAACAAGGCATAGTTTTCCCTGCTGGCTCTTTGGGCGTGGGACCAACCTCCAGACATATGGCCATTTTTGGGCCTGGCGCGGCGCCAATTGCGAAAGGGTTCTTCTGAGGCTGAAAGCGCGAGAAAAGCCTGCAGCCCCCAGTTTGTGTGGGGCTACGCAAGCGGTTCCCCAAGAGCTTTAGAACAAGGCATAGTTTTCCCTGCTGGCTCTTTGGGCGTGGGACCAGTCTCCAGACATATGGCCATTTTTGTGCCTGGCGCGGCGCCAAGTGGGAAAGGGTGGTTTTGAGGCTGAAGGCAGCAGGAAAGCCTGCAGCCCCCAGGTGTGTGGGGCTACGCAAGCGGTTCCCAAAGAGCTTTAGAACAAGGCATAGTTTTCCCTGCTGGCTCTTTGGGCGTGGGACCAATCTCCAGACATATGGCCATTTTTGTGCCTGGCGCGGCGCCAAGTGGGAAAGCGTGCTTTTGAGGCTGAAGAGAGCAGGAAAGCCTGCAGCCCCCAGGTGTGTGGGGCTACGCAAGCCGTTCCCAAAGAGCTTTAGAACAAGGCATAGTTTTCCCTGCTGGCTCTTTGGGCGTGGAACAAATCTCCAGACATATGGCCATTTTTGTGCCTGGCGTGGCGCCAAGTGCGAAAGGGTTTTTCTGAGGCTGAAGAGAGCAGGAAAGCCTGCAGCCCCCAGGTGTGTGGGGCTACGCAAGTGGTTCCCAAAGAGCTTTAGAACAAGGCATAGTTTTCCCTGCTGGCTCTTTGGGCGTGGGACCAGTCTCCAGATATATGGCCATTTTTGGGCCTGACGCGGCACCAAGTGGGAAAGGGTGGTTTTGAGGCTGAAGGCAGCAGGAAAGCCTGCAGCCCCCAGGTGTGTGGGGCTACGCAAGCGGTTCCCAAAGAGCTTTAGAACAAGGCATAGTTTTCCCTGCTGGCTCTTTAGGCGTGGGACCAGTCTCCAGCCATATGGCCATTTTTGGGCCTGGCGCGGCGCCAAGTGGGAAAGGGTGCTTTTGAGGCTGAAGAGAGCAGGAAAGCCTGCAGCCCCCAGGTGTGTGGGGCTACGCAAGCGGTTCCCAAAGAGCTTTAGAACAAGGCATACTTTTCCCTGCTGGCTCTTTGGGCGTGGAACAAATCTCCAGACATATGGCCATTTTTGTGCCTGGCGTGGCGCCAAGTGCGAAAGGGTTCTTCTGAGGCTGAAGAGAGCAGGAAAGCCTGCAGCCCCCAGGTGTGTGGGGCTACGCAAGCGGTTCCCAAAGAGCTTTAGAACAAGGCATAGTTTTCCCTGCTGGCTCTTTGGGCGTGGGACCAGTCTCCAGACATATGGCCATTTTTGGGCCTGGCGTGACGCCAAGTGGGAAAGGGTGGTTTTGAGGCTGAAGGCAGCAGGAAAGCCTGCAGCCCCCAGGTGTGTGGGGCTACGCAAGCGGTTCCCAAAGAGCTTTAGAACAAGGCATAGTTTTCCCTGCTGGCTCTTTGGGCGTGGGACCAGTCTCCAGCCATATGGCTATTTTTGGGCATGGCGCGGCGCGAAGTGGGAAATGGTGGTTTTGAGGCAGAAGGCAGCAGGAAAGCCTGCAGCCCCCAGGTCTGTGGGGCTACGCAAGCGGTTCCCAAAGAGCTTTAGAACAAGGCATAGTTTTCCCTGCTGGCTCTTTGGGCGTGGGACCAATCTCCAGACATATGGCCATTTTTGGGCCTGGCGCAGCGCCAAGTGGGAAAGCGTGCTTTTGAGGCTGAAGAGAGCAGGAAAGCCTGCAGCCCCCAGGTGTGTGGGGCTACGCAAGCGGTTCCCAAAGAGCTTTAGAACAAGGCATAGTTTTCCCTGCTGGCTCTTTGGGCATGGAACAAATCTCCAGACATATGGCCATTTTTGGGCCTGGCGCGGCGCAAAGTGGGAAAGGGTGGTTTTGAGGCTGAAGGCAGCAGGAAAGCCTGCAGCCCCCAGGTGTGTGGGGCTACGCAAGCGGTTCCCAAAGAGCTTTAGAACAAGGCATAGTTTTCCCTGCTGGCTCTTTGGGCGTGGGACCAATCTCCAGACATATGGCCATTTTTGTGCCTGGTGCGGCGCCAAGTGGGAAAGGGTGGTTTTGAGGCTGAAGGCAACAGGAAAGCCTGCAGCCCCCAGGTCTGTGGGGCTACGCCAGCCGTTCCCAAAGAGCTTTAGAACAAGGCATAGTTTTCCCTGCTGGCTCTTTGGGCGTGGGACCAGTCTCCAGACATATGGCCATTTTTGTGCCTGGCGTGACGCCAAGTGGGAAAGGGTGGTTTTGAGGCTGAAGGGAGCAGGAAAGCCTGTAGCCCCCAGGTGTGTGGGGCTACGCAAGCGGTTCCCAAAGAGCTTTAGAACAAGGCATAGTTTTCCCTGCTGGCTCTTTGGGCGTGGGACCAGTCTCCAGACATATGGCCATTTTTGGGCCTGGCGCGGCGCCAAGTGGGAAAGCGTGCTTTTGAGGCTGAAGAGAGCAGGAAAGCCTGCAGCCCCCAGGTGTGTGAGGCTACGCAAGCGGTTCCCAAAGAGCTTTAGAACAAGGCATAGTTTTCCCTGCTGGCTCTTTGGGCGTGGGACCAGTCTCCAGACATATGGCCATTTTTGGGCCTGGCGCGGCGCCAATTGCGAAAGGGTTCTTCTGAGGCTGAAAGCGCGAGAAAAGCCTGCAGCCCCGTTTGTGTGGGGCTACGCAAGCGGTTCCCAAAGAGCTTTAGAACAAGGCATAGTTTTCCCTGCTGGCTCTTTGGGCGTGGGACCAGTCTCCAGACATATGGCCATTTTTGTGCCTGGCGCGGCGCCAAGTGGGAAAGGGTGGTTTTGAGGCTGAAGGCAGCAGGAAAGCCTGCAGCCCCCAGGTGTGTGGGGCTACGCAAGCGGTTCCCAAAGAGCTTTAGAACAAGGCATAGTTTTCCCTGCTGGCTCTTTGGGCGTGGGACCAACCTCCAGAGATATGGCCATTTTTGGGCCTGGCGCGGCGCCAATTGCGAAAGGGTTCTTCTGAGGCTGAAAGCGCGAGAAAAGCCTGCAGCCCCCAGTTTGTTAGAACAAGGCATAGTTTTCCCTGCTGGCTCTTTGGGCGTGGGACCAGTCTCCAGCCATATGGCCATTTTTGGGCATGGCGCGGCGCCAAGTGGGAAAGGGTGGTTTTGAGGCTGAAGGCAGCAGGAAAGCCTGCAGCCCCCAGGTGTGTGGGGCTACGCAAGCGGTTCCCAAAGAGCTTTAGAACAAGGCATAATTTTCCCTGCTGGCTCTTTGGGCGTGGGACCAATCTCCAGACATATGGCCATTTTTGGGCCTGGCGCGGCGCCAAGTGCGAAAGGGTTCTTCTGAGGCTGAAAGCGCGAGAAAAGCCTGCAGCCCCCAGTTTGTGTGGGGCTACGCAAGCGGTTCCCAAAGAGCTTTAGAACAAGGCATAGTTTTCCCTGCTGGCTCTTTGGGCGTGGGACCAGTCTCCAGACATATGGCCATTTTTGGGCCTGGCGCGGCACCAACTGGGAAAGGGTGGTTTTGAGGCTGAAAGCAGCAGGAAAGCCTGCAGCCCCCAGGTGTGTGGGGCTACGCAAGCGGTTCCCAAAGAGCTTTAGAACAAGGCATATTTTTCCCTGCTGGCTCTTTGGGCGTGGGACCAATCTCCAGACATATGGCCATTTTTGTGCCTGGCGCGGCGCCAAGTGGGAAAGCGTGCTTTTGAGGCTGAAGAGAGCAGGAAAGCCTGCAGCCCCCAGGTGTGTGGGGCTACGCAAGCGGTTCCCAAAGAGCTTTAGAGCAAGGCATAGTTTTCCCTGCTGGCTCTTTGGGCGTGGGACCAGTCTCCAGACATATGGCCATTTTTGGGCCTGGCGCGGCGCCAAGTGGGAAAGGGTGGTTTTGAGGCTGAAGGCAGCAGGAAAGCCTGCAGCCCCCAGGTGTGTGGGGCTACGCAAGCGGTTCCCAAAGAGCTTTAGAACAAGGCATAGTTTTCCCTGCTGGCGCTTTGGGCGTGGGACCAACCTCCAGAGATATGGCCATTTTTGGGCCTGGCGCGGCGCCAATTGCGAAAGGGTTCTTCTGACGCTGAAAGCGCGAGAAAAGCCTGCAGCCCCCAGTTTGTTAGAACAAGGCATAGTTTTCCCTGCTGGCTCTTTGGGCGTGGGACCAGTCTCCAGCCATATGGCCATTTTTGGGCATGGCGCGGCGCCAAGTGGGAAAGGGTGGTTTTGAGGCTGAAGGCAGCAGGAAAGCCTGCAGCCCCCAGGTGTGTGGGGCTACGCAAGCGGTTCCCCAAGAGCTTTAGAACAAGGCATAATTTTCCCTGCTGGCTCTTTGGGCGTGGGACCAATCTCCAGACATATGGCCATTTTTGGGCCTGGCGCGGCGCCAAGTGGGAAAGCGTGCTTTTGAGGCTGAAGAGAGCAGGAAAGCCTGCAGCCCCCAGGTGTGTGGGGCTACGCAAGCGGTTCCCAAAGAGCTTTAGAACAAGGCATAGTTTTCCCTGCTGGCTCTTTGGGCGTGGGACCAGTCTCCAGACATATGGCCATTTTTGGGCCTGGCGCGGCGCCAAGTGAGAAAGGGTTCTTCTGAGGCTGAAAGCGCGAGAAAAGCCTGTAGCCCCCAGTTTGTGTGGGGCTACGCAAGCGGTTCCCAAAGAGCTTTAGAACAAGGCATAGTTTTCCCTGCTGGCTCTTTGGGCGTGGGACCAGTCTCCAGACATATGGCCATTTTTGTGCCTGGCGCGGCGCCAAGTGGGAAAGGGTGGTTTTGAGGCTGAAGGCAGCAGGAAAGCCTGCAGCCCCCAGGTGTGTGGGGCTACGCAAGCGGTTCCCAAAGAGCTTTAGAACAAGGCATAGTTTTCCCTGCTGGCTCTTTTGGCGTGGGACCAACCTCCAGAGATATGGCCATTTTTGGGCCTGGCGCGGCGCCAATTGCGAAAGGGTTCTTCTGAGGCTGAAAGCGCGAGAAAAGCCTGCAGCCCCCAGTTTGTTAGAACAAGGCATAGTTTTCCCTGCTGGCTCTTTGGGCGTGGGACCAGTCTCCAGCCATATGGCCATTTTTGGGCATGGCGCGGCGCCAAGTGGGAAAGGGTGGTTTTGAGGCTGAAGGCAGCAGGAAAGCCTGCAGCCCCCAGGTGTGTGGGGCTACGCAAGCGGTTCCCAAAGAGCTTTAGAACAAGGCATAATTTTCCCTGCTGGCTCTTTGGGCGTGGGGCCAATCTCCAGACATATGGCCATTTTTGGGCCTGGCGCGGCGCCAAGTGGGAAAGCGTGCTTTTGAGGCTGAAGAGAGCAGGAAAGCCTGCAGCCCCCAGGTGTGTGGGGCTACGCAAGCGGTTCCCAAAGAGCTTTAGAACAAGGCATAGTTTTCCCTGCTGGCTCTTTGGGCATGGAACAAATCTCCAGACATATGGCCATTTTTGTGCCTGGCGTGGCGCCAAGTGCAAAAGGGTTCTTCTGAGGCTGAAGAGAGCAGGAAAGCCTGCAGCCCCCAGGTCTGTAGGGCTACGCAAGTGGTTCCCAAAGAGCTTTAGAACAAGGCATAGTTTTCCCTGCTGGCTCTTTGGGCGTGGGACCAGTCTCCAGACATATGGCCATTTTTGGGCCTGGCGCGGCGCCAAGTGCGAAAGGGTTCTTCTGAGGCTGAAAGCGCGAGAAAAGCCTGCAGCCCCCAGGTGTGTGGGGCTACGCAAGCGGTTCCCAAAGAGCTTTAGAACAAGGCATAGTTTTCCCTGCTGGCTCTTTGGGCGTGGGACCAATCTCCAGACATATGGCCATTTTTGTGCCTGGTGCGGCGCCAAGTGGGAAAGGGTGGTTTTGAGGCTGAAGGCAGCAGGAAAGCCTGCAGCCCCCAGGTCTGTGGGGCTACGCCAGCCGTTCCCAAAGAGCTTTAGAACAAGGCATAGTTTTCCCTGCTGGCTCTTTGGGCGTGGGACCAGTCTCCAGACATATGGCCATTTTTGTGCCTGGCGTGACGCCAAGTGGGAAAGGGTGGTTTTGAGGCTGAAGGCAGCAGGAAAGCCTGCAGCCCCCAGGTGTGTGGGGCTACGCAAGCGGTTCCCAAAGAGCTTTAGAACAAGGCATAGTTTTCCCTGCTGGCTCTTTGGGCGTGGGACCAGTCTCCAGACATATGGCCATTTTTGGGCCTGGCGCGGCGCCAAGTGGGAAAGCGTGCTTTTGAGGCTGAAGAGAGCAGGAAAGCCTGCAGCCCCCAGGTGTGTGAGGCTACGCAAGCGGTTCCCAAAGAGCTTTAGAACAAGGCATAGTTTTCCCTGCTGGCTCTTTGGGCGTGGGACCAGTCTCCAGACATATGGCCATTTTTGGGCCTGGCGCGTCGCCAAGTGAGAAAGGGTTCTTCTGAGGCTGAAAGCGCGAGAAAAGCCTGCAGCCCCCAGTTTGTTAGAACAAGGCATAGTTTTCCCTGCTGGCTCTTTGGGCGTGGGACCAGTCTCCAGGCATATGGCCATTTTTGGGCATGGCGCGGCGCCAAGTGGGAAAGGGTGGTTTTGAGGCTGAAGGCAGCAGGAAAGCCTGCAGCCCCCAGGTGTGTGGGGCTACGCAAGCGGTTCCCAAAGAGCTTTAGAACAAGGCATAATTTTCCCTGCTGGCTCTTTGGGCGTGGGACCAATCTCCAGACATATGGCCATTTTTGGGCCTGGCGCGGCGCCAAGTGGGAAAGCGTGCTTTTGAGGCTGAAGAGAGCAGGAAAGCCTGCAGCCCCCAGGTGTGTGGGGCTACGCAAGCCGTTCCCAAAGAGCTTTAGAACAAGGCATAGTTTTCCCTGCTGGCTCTTTGGGCGTGGGACCAATCTCCAGACATATGGCCATTTTTGTGCCTGGTGCGGCGCCAAGTGGGAAAGGGTGGTTTTGAGGCTGAAGGCAGCAGGAAAGCCTGCAGCCCCCAGGTGTGTGGGGCTACGCCAGCCGTTCCCAAAGAGCTTTAGAACAAGGCATAGTTTTCCCTGCTGGCTCTTTGGGCGTGGGACCAGTCTCCAGACATATGGCCATTTTTGGGCCTGGCGTGACGCCAAGTGGGAAAGGGTGGTTTTGAGGCTGAAGGCAGCAGGAAAGCCTGCAGCCCCCAGGTGTGTGGGGCTACGCAAGCGGTTCCCAAAGAGCTTTAGAACAAGGCATAGTTTTCCCTGCTGGCTCTTTGGGCGTGGGACCAGTCTCCAGACATATGGCCATTTTTGGGCCTGGCGCGGCGCCAAGTGGGAAAGGGTGGTTTTGAGGCTGAAGAGAGCAGGAAAGCCTGCAGCCCCCAGGTGTGTGGGGCTACGCAAGCGGTTCCCAAAGAGCTTTAGAACAAGGCATAGTTTTCCCTGCTGGCTCTTTGGGCGTGGGACCAATCTCCAGACATATGGCCATTTTTGTGCCTGGCGCAGCGCCAAGTGGGAAAGCGTGCTTTTCAGGCTGAAGAGAGCAGGAAAGCCTGCAGCCCCCAGGTGTGTGGGGCTACGCAAGCCGTTCCCAAAGAGCTTTAGAACAAGGCATAGTTTTCCCTGCTGGCTCTTTGGGCGTGGGACCAATCTCCAGACATATGGCCATTTTTGTGCCTGGCGTGGCGCCAAGTGCGAAAGGGTTCTTCTGAGGCTGAAGAGAGCAGGAAAGCCTGCAACCCCCAGGTGTGTGGGGCTACGCAAGCGGTTCCCCAAGAGCTTTAGAACAAGGCATAGTTTTCCCTGCTGGCTCTTTGGGCGTGGGACCAGTCTCCAGACATATGGCCATTTTTGGGCCTGGCGTGACGCCATGTGGGAAAGGGTGGTTTTGAGGCTGAAGAGAGCAGGAAAGCCTGCAGCCCCCAGGTGTGTGGGGCTACGCAAGCGGTTCCCAAAGAGCTTTAGAACAAGGCATAGTTTTCCCTGCTGGCTCTTTGGGCGTGGGACCAGTCTCCAGCCATATGGCTATTTTTGGGCCTGGCGCGGCGCCAAGTGGGAAAGGGTGCTTTTGAGACTGAAGGCAGCAGGAAAGCCTGCAGCCCCCAGGTCTGTGGGGCTACGCAAGCGGTTCCCAAAGAGCTTTAGAACAAGGCATAGTTTTCCCTGCTGGCTCTTTGGGCGTGGGACCAGTCTCCAGACATATGGCCATTTTTGGGCCTGGCACGGCGCCAAGTGGGAAAGGGTGGTTTTGAGGCTGAAGGCAGCAGGAAAGCCTGTAGCCCCCAGGTGTGTGGGGCTACGCAAGCAGTTCCCCAAGAGCTTTAGAACAAGGCATAGTTTTCCCTGCTGGCTCTTTGGGCGTGGAACAAATCTCCAGACATACGGCCATTTTTGTGCCTGGCGTGGCGCCAATTGCGAAAGGGTTCTTCTGAGGCTGAAGAGAGCAGGAAAGCCTGCAGCCCCCAGGTGTGTGGGGCTACGCAAGCGGTTCCCAAAGAGCTTTAGAACAAGGCATAGTTTTCCCTGCTGGCTCTTTGGGCGTGGGACCAGTCTCCAGCCATATGGCCATTTTTGGGCCTGGCGCGGCGCCAAGTGGGAAAGGGTGCTTTTGAGGCTGAAGAGAGCAGGAAAGCCTGCAGCCCCCAGTTTGTGTGGGGCTACGCAAGCGGTTCCCAAAGAGCTTTAGAACAAGGCATAGTTTTCCCTGCTGGCTCTTTGGGCGTGGGACCAGTCTCCAGACATATGGCCATTTTTGGGCCTGGCGCGGCGCAAAGTGGGAAAGGGTGGTTTTGAGGCTGAAGGCAGCAGGAAAGCCTGCAGCCCCCAGGTGTGTGGGGCTACGCAAGCCGTTCCCAAAGAGCTTTAGAACAAGGCATAGTTTTCCCTGCTGGCTCTTTGGGCGTGGGACCAATCTCCAGACATATGGCCATTTTTGGGCCTGGCGCGGCGCCAAGTGGGAAAGGGTGCTTTTGAGGCTGAAGGCAGCAGGAAATCCTGCAGCCCCCAGGTGTGTGGGGCTACGCAAGCCGTTCCCAAAGAGCTTTAGAACAAGGCATAGTTTTCCCTGCTGGCTCTTTGGGCGTGGAACAAATCTCCAGACATATGGCCATTTTTGTGCCTGGCGTGGCGCCAGGTGCGAAAGGGTTCTTCTGAGGCTGAAGAGAGCAGGAAAGCCTGCAGCCCCCAGGTGTGTGGGGCTACGCAAGCGGTTCCCAAAGAGCTTTAGAACAAGGCATAGTTTTCCCTGCTGGCTCTTTGGGCGTGGGACCAACCTCCAGACATATGGCCATTTTTGGGCCTGGCGCGGCGCCAATTGCGAAAGGGTTCTTCTGAGGCTGAAAGCGCGAGAAAAGCCTGCAGCCCCCAGTTTGTGTGGGGCTACGCAAGCGGTTCCCCAAGAGCTTTAGAACAAGGCATAGTTTTCCCTGCTGGCTCTTTGGGCGTGGGACCAGTCTCCAGACATATGGCCATTTTTGTGCCTGGCGCGGCGCCAAGTGGGAAAGGGTGGTTTTGAGGCTGAAGGCAGCAGGAAAGCCTGCAGCCCCCAGGTGTGTGGGGCTACGCAAGCGGTTCCCAAAGAGCTTTAGAACAAGGCATAGTTTTCCCTGCTGGCTCTTTGGGCGTGGGACCAGTCTCCAGACATATGGCCATTGTTGTGCCTGGCATGACGCCAAGTGGGAAAGGGTGGTTTTGAGGCTGAAGGCAGCAGGAAAGCCTGCAGCCCCCAGGTGTGTGGGGCTACGCAAGCGGTTCCCAAAGAGCTTTAGAACAAGGCATAGTTTTCCCTGCTGGCTCTTTAGGCGTGGGACCAGTCTCCAGCCATATGGCCATTTTTGGGCCTGGCGCGGCGCCAAGTGGGAAAGGGTGCTTTTGAGGCTGAAGAGAGCAGGAAAGCCTGCAGCCCCCAGGTGTGTGGGGCTACGCAAGCGGTTCCCAAAGAGCTTTAGAACAAGGCATAGTTTTCCCTGCTGGCTCTTTGGGCGTGGAACAAATCTCCAGACATATGGCCATTTTTGTGCCTGGCGTGGCGCCAAGTGCGAAAGGGTTCTTCTGAGGCTGAAGAGAGCAGGAAAGCCTGTAGCCCCCAGGTGTGTGGGGCTACGCAAGCGGTTCCCAAAGAGCTTTAGAACAAGGCATAGTTTTCCCTGCTGGCTCTTTGGGCGTGGGACCAGTCTCCAGACATATGGCCATTTTTGTGCCTGGCGTGACGCCAAGTGGGAAAGGGTGGTTTTGAGGCTGAAGGCAGCAGGAAAGCCTGCAGCCCCCAGGTGTGTGGGGCTACGCAAGCGGTTCCCAAAGAGCTTTAGAACAAGGCATAGTTTTCCCTGCTGGCTCTTTGGGCGTGGGACCAGTCTCCAGCCATATGGCTATTTTTGGGCATGGCGCGGCGCGAAGTGGGAAATGGTGGTTTTGAGGCAGAAGGCAGCAGGAAAGCCTGCAGCCCCCAGGTCTGTGGGGCTACGCAAGCGGTTCCCAAAGAGCTTTAGAACAAGGCATAGTTTTCCCTGCTGGCTCTTTGGGCGTGGGACCAATCTCCAGACATATGGCCATTTTTGGGCCTGGCGCAGCGCCAAGTGGGAAAGCGTGCTTTTGAGGCTGAAGAGAGCAGGAAAGCCTGCAGCCCCCAGGTGTGTGGGGCTACGCAAGCGGTTCCCAAAGAGCTTTAGAACAAGGCATAGTTTTCCCTGCTGGCTCTTTGGGCGTGGGACCAATCTCCAGACATATGGCCATTTTTGTGCCTGGCGTGACGCCAAGTGGGAAAGGGTGGTTTTGAGGCTGAAGGCAGCAGGAAAGCCTGCAGCCCCCAGGTGTGTGGGGCTACGCAAGCGGTTCCCAAAGAGCTTTATAACAAGGCATAGTTTTCCCTGCTGGCTCTTTGGGCGTGGGACCAATCTCCAGACATATGGCCATTTTTGTGCCTGGTGCGGCGCCAAGTGGGAAAGGGTGGTTTTGAGGCTGAAGGCAACAGGAAAGCCTGCAGCCCCCAGGTCTGTGGGGCTACGCCAGCCGTTCCCAAAGAGCTTTAGAACAAGGCATAGTTTTCCCTGCTGGCTCTTTGGGCGTGGGACCAGTCTCCAGACATATGGCCATTTTTGTGCCTGGCGTGACGCCAAGTGGGAAAGGGTGGTTTTGAGGCTGAAGGGAGCAGGAAAGCCTGTAGCCCCCAGGTGTGTGGGGCTACGCAAGCGGTTCCCAAAGAGCTTTAGAAGAAGGCATAGTTTTCCCTGCTGGCTCTTTGGGCGTGGGACCAGTCTCCAGACATATGGCCATTTTTGGGCCTGGCGCGGCGCCAAGTGGGAAAGCGTGCTTTTGAGGCTGAAGAGAGCAGGAAAGCCTGCAGCCCCCAGGTGTGTGAGGCTACGCAAGCGGTTCCCAAAGAGCTTTAGAACAAGGCATAGTTTTCCCTGCTGGCTCTTTGGGCGTGGGACCAGTCTCCAGACATATGGCCATTTTTGGGCCTGGCGCGGCGCCAAGTGAGAAAGGGTTCTTCTGAGGCTGAAAGCGCGAGAAAAGCCTGCAGCCCCGTTTGTGTGGGGCTACGCAAGCGGTTCCCAAAGAGCTTTAGAACAAGGCATAGTTTTCCCTGCTGGCTCTTTGGGCGTGGGACCAGTCTCCAGACATATGGCCATTTTTGTGCCTGGCGCGGCGCCAAGTGGGAAAGGGTGGTTTTGAGGCTGAAGGCAGCAGGAAAGCCTGCAG
The DNA here is from genome assembly GCF_963924245.1 of Chroicocephalus ridibundus. NCBI lineage: Eukaryota > Metazoa > Chordata > Aves > Charadriiformes > Laridae > Chroicocephalus > Chroicocephalus ridibundus. The sequence goes on along the minus strand of NW_026961393.1, from coordinate 360,847 downwards.
CCCCCAGGTGTGTGGGGCTACGCAAGCGGTTCCCAAAGAGCTTTAGAACAAGGCATAGTTTTCCCTGCTGGCTCTTTGGGCGTGGGACCAACCTCCAGAGATATGGCCATTTTTGGGCCTGGCGCGGCGCCAATTGCGAAAGGGTTCTTCTGAGGCTGAAAGCGCGAGAAAAGCCTGCAGCCCCCAGTTTGTTAGAACAAGGCATAGTTTTCCCTGCTGGCTCTTTGGGCGTGGGACCAGTCTCCAGCCATATGGCCATTTTTGGGCATGGCGCGGCGCCAAGTGGGAAAGGGTGGTTTTGAGGCTGAAGGCAGCAGGAAAGCCTGCAGCCCCCAGGTGTGTGGGGCTACGCAAGCGGTTCCCAAAGAGCTTTAGAACAAGGCATAATTTTCCCTGCTGGCTCTTTGGGCGTGGGACCAATCTCCAGACATATGGCCATTTTTGGGCCTGGCGCGGCGCCAAGTGCGAAAGGGTTCTTCTGAGGCTGAAAGCGCGAGAAAAGCCTGCAGCCCCCAGTTTGTGTGGGGCTACGCAAGCGGTTCCCAAAGAGCTTTAGAACAAGGCATAGTTTTCCCTGCTGGCTCTTTGGGCGTGGGACCAGTCTCCAGACATATGGCCATTTTTGGGCCTGGCGCGGCACCAACTGGGAAAGGGTGGTTTTGAGGCTGAAAGCAGCAGGAAAGCCTGCAGCCCCCAGGTGTGTGGGGCTACGCAAGCGGTTCCCAAAGAGCTTTAGAACAAGGCATATTTTTCCCTGCTGGCTCTTTGGGCGTGGGACCAATCTCCAGACATATGGCCATTTTTGTGCCTGGCGCGGCGCCAAGTGGGAAAGCGTGCTTTTGAGGCTGAAGAGAGCAGGAAAGCCTGCAGCCCCCAGGTGTGTGGGGCTACGCAAGCGGTTCCCAAAGAGCTTTAGAACAAGGCATAGTTTTCCCTGCTGGCTCTTTGGGCGTGGGACCAGTCTCCAGACATATGGCCATTTTTGGGCCTGGCGCGGCGCCAAGTGGGAAAGGGTGGTTTTGAGGCTGAAGGCAGCAGGAAAGCCTGCAGCCCCCAGGTGTGTGGGGCTACGCAAGCGGTTCCCAAAGAGCTTTAGAACAAGGCATAGTTTTCCCTGCTGGCGCTTTGGGCGTGGGACCAACCTCCAGAGATATGGCCATTTTTGGGCCTGGCGCGGCGCCAATTGCGAAAGGGTTCTTCTGACGCTGAAAGCGCGAGAAAAGCCTGCAGCCCCCAGTTTGTTAGAACAAGGCATAGTTTTCCCTGCTGGCTCTTTGGGCGTAGGACCAGTCTCCAGCCATATGGCCATTTTTGGGCATGGCGCGGCGCCAAGTGGGAAAGGGTGGTTTTGAGGCTGAAGGCAGCAGGAAAGCCTGCAGCCCCCAGGTGTGTGGGGCTACGCAAGCGGTTCCCAAAGAGCTTTAGAACAAGGCATAATTTTCCCTGCTGGCTCTTTGGGCGTGGAACAAATCTCCAGACATATGGCCATTTTTGTGCCTGGCGTGGCGCCAGGTGCGAAAGGGTTCTTCTGAGGCTGAAGAGAGCAGGAAAGCCTGCAGCCCCCAGGTGTGTGGGGCTACGCAAGCGGTTCCCAAAGAGCTTTAGAACAAGGCATAGTTTTCCCTGCTGGCTCTTTGGGCGTGGGACCAACCTCCAGACATATGGCCATTTTTGGGCCTGGCGCGGCGCCAATTGCGAAAGGGTTCTTCTGAGGCTGAAAGCGCGAGAAAAGCCTGCAGCCCCCAGTTTGTGTGGGGCTACGCAAGCGGTTCCCCAAGAGCTTTAGAACAAGGCATAGTTTTCCCAGCTGGCTCTTTGGGCGTGGGACCAGTCTCCAGACATATGGCCATTTTTGTGCCTGGCGCGGCGCCAAGTGGGAAAGGGTGGTTTTGAGGCTGAAGGCAGCAGGAAAGCCTGCAGCCCCCAGGTGTGTGGGGCTACGCAAGCGGTTCCCAAAGAGCTTTAGAACAAGGCATAGTTTTCCCTGCTGGCTCTTTGGGCGTGGGACCAATCTCCAGACATATGGCCATTTTTGTGCCTGGCGCGGCGCCAAGTGGGAAAGCGTGCTTTTGAGGCTGAAGAGAGCAGGAAAGCCTGCAGCCCCCAGGTGTGTGGGGCTACGCAAGCCGTTCCCAAAGAGCTTTAGAACAAGGCATAGTTTTCCCTGCTGGCTCTTTGGGCGTGGAACAAATCTCCAGACATATGGCCATTTTTGTGCCTGGCGTGGCGCCAAGTGCGAAAGGGTTTTTCTGAGGCTGAAGAGAGCAGGAAAGCCTGCAGCCCCCAGGTGTGTGGGGCTACGCAAGTGGTTCCCAAAGAGCTTTAGAACAAGGCATAGTTTTCCCTGCTGGCTCTTTGGGCGTGGGACCAGTCTCCAGATATATGGCCATTTTTGGGCCTGACGCGGCACCAAGTGGGAAAGGGTGGTTTTGAGGCTGAAGGCAGCAGGAAAGCCTGCAGCCCCCAGGTGTGTGGGGCTACGCAAGCGGTTCCCAAAGAGCTTTACAACAAGGCATAGTTTTCCCTGCTGGCTCTTTGGGCGTGGGACCAGTCTCCAGCCATATGGCCATCTTTGGGCGTGACGCGGCGCCAAGTGGGAAAGGGTGCTTTTGAGGCTGAAGAGAGCAGGAAAGCCTGCAGCCCCCAGGTGTGTGGGGCTACGCAAGCGGTTCCCAAAGAGCTTTAGAACAAGGCATAGTTTTCCCTGCTGGCTCTTTGGGCGTGGAACAAATCTCCAGACATATGGCCATTTTTGTGCCTGGCGTGACGCTAAGTGGGAAAGGGTGGTTTTGAGGCTGAAGGCAGCAGGAAAGCCTGCAGCCCCCAGGTGTGTGGGGCTACGCAAGCGGTTCCCAAAGAGCTTTAGAACAAGGCATAGTTTTCCCTGCTGGCTCTTTGGGCGTGGGACCAGTCTCCAGACATATGGCCATTGTTGTGCCTGGCATGACGCCAAGTGGGAAAGGGTGGTTTTGAGGCTGAAGGCAGCAGGAAAGCCTGCAGCACCCAGGTGTGTGGGGCTACGCAAGCGGTTCCCAAAGAGCTTTAGAACAAGGCATAGTTTTCCCTGCTGGCTCTTTAGGCGTGGGACCAGTCTCCAGCCATATGGCCATTTTTGGGCCTGGCGCGGCGCCAAGTGGGAAAGGGTGCTTTTGAGGCTGAAGAGAGCAGGAAAGCCTGCAGCCCCCAGGTGTGTGGGGCTACGCAAGCGGTTCCCAAAGAGCTTTAGAACAAGGCATAGTTTTCCCTGCTGGCTCTTTGGGCGTGGAACAAATCTCCAGACATATGGCCATTTTTGTGCCTGGCGTGGCGCCAAGTGCGAAAGGGTTCTTCTGAGGCTGAAGAGAGCAGGAAAGCCTGTAGCCCCCAGGTGTGTGGGGCTACGCAAGCGGTTCCCAAAGAGCTTTAGAACAAGGCATAGTTTTCCCTGCTGGCTCTTTGGGCGTGGGACCAGTCTCCAGACATATGGCCATTTTTGTGCCTGGCGTGACGCCAAGTGGGAAAGGGTGGTTTTGAGGCTGAAGGCAGCAGGAAAGCCTGCAGCCCCCAGGTGTGTGGGGCTACGCAAGCGGTTCCCAAAGAGCTTTAGAACAAGGCATAGTTTTCCCTGCTGGCTCTTTGGGCGTGGGACCAGTCTCCAGCCATATGGCTATTTTTGGGCATGGCGCGGCGCGAAGTGGGAAATGGTGGTTTTGAGGCAGAAGGCAGCAGGAAAGCCTGCAGCCCCCAGGTCTGTGGGGCTACGCAAGCGGTTCCCAAAGAGCTTTAGAACAAGGCATAGTTTTCCCTGCTGGCTCTTTGGGCGTGGGACCAATCTCCAGACATATGGCCATTTTTGGGCCTGGCGCAGCGCCAAGTGGGAAAGCGTGCTTTTGAGGCTGAAGAGAGCAGGAAAGCCTGCAGCCCCCAGGTGTGTGGGGCTACGCAAGCGGTTCCCAAAGAGCTTTAGAACAAGGCATAGTTTTCCCTGCTGGCTCTTTGGGCGTGGGACCAGTCTCCAGCCATATGGCCATTTTTGTGCCTGGCGTGACGCCAAGTGGGAAAGGGTGGTTTTGAGGCTGAAGGCAGCAGGAAAGCCTGCAGCCCCCAGGTGTGTGGGGCTACGCAAGCGGTTCCCCAAGAGCTTTATAACAAGGCATAGTTTTCCCTGCTGGCTCTTTGGGCGTGGGACCAATCTCCAGACATATGGCCATTTTTGTGCCTGGTGCGGCGCCAAGTGGGAAAGGGTGGTTTTGAGGCTGAAGGCAACAGGAAAGCCTGCAGCCCCCAGGTCTGTGGGGCTACGCCAGCCGTTCCCAAAGAGCTTTAGAACAAGGCATAGTTTTCCCTGCTGGCTCTTTGGGCGTGGGACCAGTCTCCAGACATATGGCCATTTTTGTGCCTGGCGTGACGCCAAGTGGGAAAGGGTGGTTTTGAGGCTGAAGGGAGCAGGAAAGCCTGTAGCCCCCAGGTGTGTGGGGCTACGCAAGCGGTTCCCAAAGAGCTTTAGAAGAAGGCATAGTTTTCCCTGCTGGCTCTTTGGGCGTGGGACCAGTCTCCAGACATATGGCCATTTTTGGGCCTGGCGCGGCGCCAAGTGGGAAAGCGTGCTTTTGAGGCTGAAGAGAGCAGGAAAGCCTGCAGCCCCCAGGTGTGTGAGGCTACGCAAGCGGTTCCCAAAGAGCTTTAGAACAAGGCATAGTTTTCCCTGCTGGCTCTTTGGGCGTGGGACCAGTCTCCAGACATATGGCCATTTTTGGGCCTGGCGCGGCGCCAAGTGAGAAAGGGTTCTTCTGAGGCTGAAAGCGCGAGAAAAGCCTGCAGCCCCGTTTGTGTGGGGCTACGCAAGCGGTTCCCAAAGAGCTTTAGAACAAGGCATAGTTTTCCCTGCTGGCTCTTTGGGCGTGGGACCAGTCTCCAGACATATGGCCATTTTTGTGCCTGGCGCGGCGCCAAGTGGGAAAGGGTGGTTTTGAGGCTGAAGGCAGCAGGAAAGCCTGCAGCCCCCAGGTGTGTGGGGCTACGCAAGCGGTTCCCAAAGAGCTTTAGAACAAGGCATAGTTTTCCCTGCTGGCTCTTTGGGCGTGGGACCAACCTCCAGAGATATGGCCATTTTTGGGCCTGGCGCGGCGCCAATTGCGAAAGGGTTCTTCTGAGGCTGAAAGCGCGAGAAAAGCCTGCAGCCCCCAGTTTGTTAGAACAAGGCATAGTTTTCCCTGCTGGCTCTTTGGGCGTGGGACCAGTCTCCAGCCATATGGCCATTTTTGGGCATGGCGCGGCGCCAAGTGGGAAAGGGTGGTTTTGAGGCTGAAGGCAGCAGGAAAGCCTGCAGCCCCCAGGTGTGTGGGGCTACGCAAGCGGTTCCCAAAGAGCTTTAGAACAAGGCATAATTTTCCCTGCTGGCTCTTTGGGCGTGGGACCAATCTCTAGACATATGGCCATTTTTGGGCCTGGCGCGGCGCCAAGTGCGAAAGGGTTCTTCTGAGGCTGAAAGCGCGAGAAAAGCCTGCAGCCCCCAGTTTGTGTGGGGCTACGCAAGCGGTTCCCAAAGAGCTTTAGAACAAGGCATAGTTTTCCCTGCTGGCTCTTTGGGCGTGGGACCAGTCTCCAGACATATGGCCATTTTTGGGCCTGGCGCGGCACCAACTGGGAAAGGGTGGTTTTGAGGCTGAAAGCAGCAGGAAAGCCTGCAGCCCCCAGGTGTGTGGGGCTACGCAAGCGGTTCCCAAAGAGCTTTAGAACAAGGCATATTTTTCCCTGCTGGCTCTTTGGGCGTGGGACCAATCTCCAGACATATGGCCATTTTTGTGCCTGGCGCGGCGCCAAGTGGGAAAGCGTGCTTTTGAGGCTGAAGAGAGCAGGAAAGCCTGCAGCCCCCAGGTGTGTGGGGCTACGCAAGCGGTTCCCAAAGAGCTTTAGAACAAGGCATAGTTTTCCCTGCTGGCTCTTTGGGCGTGGGACCAGTCTCCAGACATATGGCCATTTTTGGGCCTGGCGCGGCGCCAAGTGGGAAAGGGTGGTTTTGAGGCTGAAGGCAGCAGGAAAGCCTGCAGCCCCCAGGTGTGTGGGGCTACGCAAGCGGTTCCCAAAGAGCTTTAGAACAAGGCATAGTTTTCCCTGCTGGCGCTTTGGGCGTGGGACCAACCTCCAGAGATATGGCCATTTTTGGGCCTGGCGCGGCGCCAATTGCGAAAGGGTTCTTCTGACGCTGAAAGCGCGAGAAAAGCCTGCAGCCCCCAGTTTGTTAGAACAAGGCATAGTTTTCCCTGCTGGCTCTTTGGGCGTGGGACCAGTCTCCAGCCATATGGCCATTTTTGGGCATGGCGCGGCGCCAAGTGGGAAAGGGTGGTTTTGAGGCTGAAGGCAGCAGGAAAGCCTGCAGCCCCCAGGTGTGTGGGGCTACGCAAGCGGTTCCCAAAGAGCTTTAGAACAAGGCATAATTTTCCCTGCTGGCTCTTTGGGCGTGGGACCAATCTCCAGACATATGGCCATTTTTGGGCCTGGCGCGGCGCCAAGTGGGAAAGCGTGCTTTTGAGGCTGAAGAGAGCAGGAAAGCCTGCAGCCCCCAGGTGTGTGGGGCTACGCAAGCGGTTCCCAAAGAGCTTTAGAACAAGGCATAGTTTTCCCTGCTGGCTCTTTGGGCGTGGGACCAGTCTCCAGACATATGGCCATTTTTGTGCCTGGCGCGGCGCCAAGTGAGAAAGGGTTCTTCTGAGGCTGAAAGCGCGAGAAAAGCCTGTAGCCCCCAGTTTGTGTGGGGCTACGCAAGCGGTTCCCAAAGAGCTTTAGAACAAGGCATAGTTTTCCCTGCTGGCTCTTTGGGCGTGGGACCAGTCTCCAGACATATGGCCATTTTTGTGCCTGGCGCGGCGCCAAGTGGGAAAGGGTGGTTTTGAGGCTGAAGGCAGCAGGAAAGCCTGCAGCCCCCAGGTGTGTGGGGCTACGCAAGCGGTTCCCAAAGAGCTTTAGAACAAGGCATAGTTTTCCCTGCTGGCTCTTTGGGCGTGGGACCAACCTCCAGAGATATGGCCATTTTTGGGCCTGGCGCGGCGCCAATTGCGAAAGGGTTCTTCTGAGGCTGAAAGCGCGAGAAAAGCCTGCAGCCCCCAGTTTGTTAGAACAAGGCATAGTTTTCCCTGCTGGCTCTTTGGGCGTGGGACCAGTCTCCAGCCATATGGCCATTTTTGGGCATGGCGCGGCGCCAAGTGGGAAAGGGTGGTTTTGAGGCTGAAGGCAGCAGGAAAGCCTGCAGCCCCCAGGTGTGTGGGCCTACGCAAGCGGTTCCCAAAGAGCTTTAGAACAAGGCATAATTTTCCCTGCTGGCTCTTTGGGCGTGGGGCCAATCTCCAGACATATGGCCATTTTTGGGCCTGGCGCGGCGCCAAGTGGGAAAGCGTGCTTTTGAGGCTGAAGAGAGCAGGAAAGCCTGCAGCCCCCAGGTGTGTGGGGCTACGCAAGCGGTTCCCAAAGAGCTTTAGAACAAGGCATAGTTTTCCCTGCTGGCTCTTTGGGCATGGAACAAATCTCCAGACATATGGCCATTTTTGGGCCTGGCGTGGCGCCAAGTGCAAAAGGGTTCTTCTGAGGCTGAAGAGAGCAGGAAAGCCTGCAGCCCCCAGGTCTGTAGGGCTACGCAAGTGGTTCCCAAAGAGCTTTAGAACAAGGCATAGTTTTCCCTGCTGGCTCTTTGGGCGTGGGACCAGTCTCCAGACATATGGCCATTTTTGGGCCTGGCGCGGCGCCAAGTGCGAAAGGGTTCTTCTGAGGCTGAAAGCGCGAGAAAAGCCTGCAGCCCCCAGGTGTGTGGGGCTACGCAAGCGGTTCCCAAAGAGCTTTAGAACAAGGCATAGTTTTCCCTGCTGGCTCTTTGGGCGTGGGACCAATCTCCAGACATATGGCCATTTTTGTGCCTGGTGCGGCGCCAAGTGGGAAAGGGTGGTTTTGAGGCTGAAGGCAGCAGGAAAGCCTGCAGCCCCCAGGTCTGTGGGGCTACGCCAGCCGTTCCCAAAGAGCTTTAGAACAAGGCATAGTTTTCCCTGCTGGCTCTTTGGGCGTGGGACCAGTCTCCAGACATATGGCCATTTTTGTGCCTGGCGTGACGCCAAGTGGGAAAGGGTGGTTTTGAGGCTGAAGGCAGCAGGAAAGCCTGCAGCCCCCAGGTGTGTGGGGCTACGCAAGCGGTTCCCAAAGAGCTTTAGAACAAGGCATAGTTTTCCCTGCTGGCTCTTTGGGCGTGGGACCAGTCTCCAGACATATGGCCATTTTTGGGCCTGGCGCGGCGCCAAGTGGGAAAGCGTGCTTTTGAGGCTGAAGGCAGCAGGAAAGCCTGCAGCCCCCAGGTGTGTGAGGCTACGCAAGCGGTTCCCAAAGAGCTTTAGAACAAGGCATAGTTTTCCCTGCTGGCTCTTTGGGCGTGGGACCAGTCTCCAGACATATGGCCATTTTTGGGCCTGGCGCGGCGCCAAGTGAGAAAGGGTTCTTCTGAGGCTGAAAGCGCGAGAAAAGCCTGCAGCCCCCAGTTTGTTAGAACAAGGCATAGTTTTCCCTGCTGGCTCTTTGGGCGTGGGACCAGTCTCCAGCCATATGGCCATTTTTGGGCATGGCGCGGCGCCAAGTGGGAAAGGGTGGTTTTGAGGCTGAAGGCAGCAGGAAAGCCTGCAGCCCCCAGGTGTGTGGGGCTACGCAAGCGGTTCCCAAAGAGCTTTAGAACAAGGCATAATTTTCCCTGCTGGCTCTTTGGGCGTGGGACCAATCTCCAGACATATGGCCATTTTTGGGCCTGGCGCGGCGCCAAGTGGGAAAGCGTGCTTTTGAGGCTGAAGAGAGCAGGAAAGCCTGCAGCCCCCAGGTGTGTGGGGCTACGCAAGCCGTTCCCAAAGAGCTTTAGAACAAGGCATAGTTTTCCCTGCTGGCTCTTTGGGCGTGGGACCAATCTCCAGACATATGGCCATTTTTGTGCCTGGTGCGGCGCCAAGTGGGAAAGCGTGCTTTTGAGGCTGAAGAGAGCAGGAAAGCCTGCAGCCCCCAGGTGTGTGCGGCTACGCAAGCCGTTCCCAAAGAGCTTTAGAACAAGGCATAGTTTTCCCTGCTGGCTCTTTGGGCGTGGGACCAGTCTCCAGACATATGGCCATTTTTGTGCCTGGCGTGACGCCAAGTGGGAAAGGGTGGTTTTGAGGCTGAAGGCAGCAGGAAAGCCTGCAGCCCCCAGGTGTGTGGGGCTACGCAAGCGGTTCCCAAAGAGCTTTAGAACAAGGCATAGTTTTCCCTGCTGGCTCTTTGGGCGTGGGACCAATCTCCAGACATATGGCCATTTTTGGGCCTGGCGCGGCGCCAAGTGGGAAAGCGTGCTTTTGAGGCTGAAGAGAGCAGGAAAGCCTGCAGCCCCCAGGTGTGTGGGGCTACGCAAGCGGTTCCCAAAGAGCTTTAGAACAAGGCATAGTTTTCCCTGCTGGCTCTTTGGGCGTGGGACCAGTCTCCAGACATATGGCCATTTTTGGGCCTGGCGCGGCGCCAAGTGAGAAAGGGTTCTTCTGAGGCTGAAAGCGCGAGAAAAGCCTGTAGCCCCCAGTTTGTGTGGGGCTACGCAAGCGGTTCCCAAAGAGCTTTAGAACAAGGCATAGTTTTCCCTGCTGGCTCTTTGGGCGTGGGACCAGTCTCCAGACATATGGCCATTTTTGTGCCTGGCGTGACGCCAAGTGGGAAAGGGTGGTTTTGAGGCTGAAGGCAGCAGGAAAGCCTGCAGCCCCCAGGTGTGTGGGGCTACGCAAGCGGTTCCCAAAGAGCTTTAGAACAAGGCATAGTTTTCCCTGCTGGCTCTTTGGGCGTGGGACCAATCTCCAGACATATGGCCATTTTTGGGCCTGGCGCGGCGCCAAGTGGGAAAGCGTGCTTTTGAGGCTGAAGAGAGCAGGAAAGCCTGCAGCCCCCAGGTGTGTGGGGCTACGCAAGCGGTTCCCAAAGAGCTTTAGAACAAGGCATAGTTTTCCCTGCTGGCTCTTTGGGCGTGGGACCAGTCTCCAGACATATGGCCATTTTTGGGCCTGGCGCGGCGCCAAGTGAGAAAGGGTTCTTCTGAGGCTGAAAGCGCGAGAAAAGCCTGTAGCCCCCAGTTTGTGTGGGGCTACGCAAGCGGTTCCCAAAGAGAGCTTTAGAACAAGGCATAGTTTTCCCTGCTGGCTCTTTGGGCGTGGGACCAGTCTCCAGACATATGGCCATTTTTGTGCCTGGCGCGGCGCCAAGTGGGAAAGGGTGGTTTTGAGGCTGAAGGCAGCAGGAAAGCCTGCAGCCCCCACGTGTGTGGGGCTACGCAAGCGGTTCCCAAAGAGCTTTAGAACAAGGCATAGTTTTCCCTGCTGGCTCTTTGGGCGTGGGACCAACCTCCAGACATATGGCCATTTTTGGGCCTGGCGCGGCGCCAATTGCGAAAGGGTTCTTCTGAGGCTGAAAGCGCGAGAAAAGCCTGCAGCCCCCAGTTTGTTAGAACAAGGCATAGTTTTCCCTGCTGGCTCTTTGGGCGTGGATCAGTCTCCAGCCATATGGCCATTTTTGGGCATGGCGCGGCGCCAAGTGGGAAAGGGTGGTTTTGAGGCTGAAGGCAGCAGGAAAGCCTGCAGCCCCCAGGTGTGTGGGGCTACGCAAGCGGTTCCCAAAGAGCTTTAGAACAAGCATAGTTTTCCCTGCTGGCTCTTTGGGCGTGGGACCAGTCTCCAGACATATGGCCATTTTTGGGCCTGGCGCGGCACCAAGTGGGAAAGGGTGTTTTTGAGGCTGAAAGCAGCAGGAAAGCCTGCAGCCCCCAGGTGTGTGGGGCTACGCAAGCGGTTCCCAAAGAGCTTTAGAACAAGGCATAGTTTTCCCTGCTGGCTCTTTGGGCGTGGGACCAATCTCCAGACATATGGCCATTTTTGTGCCTGGCGCGGCGCCAAGTGGGAAAGCGTGCTTTTGAGGCTGAAGAGAGCAGGAAAGCCTGCAGCCCCCAGGTGTGTGCGGCTACGCAAGCCGTTCCCAAAGAGCTTTAGAACAAGGCATAGTTTTCCCTGCTGGCTCTTTGGGCGTGGGACCAGTCTCCAGACATATGGCCATTTTTGTGCCTGGCGTGACGCCAAGTGGGAAAGGGTGGTTTTGAGGCTGAAGGCAGCAGGAAAGCCTGCAGCCCCCAGGTGTGTGGGGCTACGCAAGCGGTTCCCAAAGAGCTTTAGAACAAGGCATAGTTTTCCCTGCTGGCTCTTTGGGCGTGGGACCAATCTCCAGACATATGGCCATTTTTGGGCCTGGCGCGGCGCCAAGTGGGAAAGCGTGCTTTTGAGGCTGAAGAGAGCAGGAAAGCCTGCAGCCCCCAGGTGTGTGGGGCTACGCAAGCGGTTCCCAAAGAGCTTTAGAACAAGGCATAGTTTTCCCTGCTGGCTCTTTGGGCGTGGGACCAGTCTCCAGACATATGGCCATTTTTGTGCCTGGCGCGGCGCCAAGTGAGAAAGGGTTCTTCTGAGGCTGAAAGCGCGAGAAAAGCCTGTAGCCCCCAGTTTGTGTGGGGCTACGCAAGCGGTTCCCAAAGAGCTTTAGAACAAGGCATAGTTTTCCCTGCTGGCTCTTTGGGCGTGGGACCAGTCTCCAGACATATGGCCATTTTTGTGCCTGGCGCGGCGCCAAGTGGGAAAGGGTGGTTTTGAGGCTGAAGGCAGCAGGAAAGCCTGCAGCCCCCAGGTGTGTGGGGCTACGCAAGCGGTTCCCAAAGAGCTTTAGAACAAGGCATAGTTTTCCCTGCTGGCTCTTTGGGCGTGGGACCAACCTCCAGAGATATGGCCATTTTTGGGCCTGGCGCGGCGCCAATTGCGAAAGGGTTCTTCTGAGGCTGAAAGCGCGAGAAAAGCCTGCAGCCCCCAGTTTGTTAGAACAAGGCATAGTTTTCCCTGCTGGCTCTTTGGGCGTGGGACCAATCTCCAGACATATGGCCATTTTTGGGCCTGGCGCGGCGCCAAGTGGGAAAGGGTGCTTTTGAGGCTGAAGAGAGCAGGAAAGCCTGCAGCCCCCAGGTGTGTGGGGCTACGCAAGCCGTTCCCAAAGAGCTTTAGAACAAGGCATAGTTTTCCCTGCTGGCTCTTTGGGCGTGGGACCAATCTCCAGACATATGGCCATTTTTGTGCCTGGTGCGGCGCCAAGTGGGAAAGGGTGGTTTTGAGGCTGAAGGCAGCAGGAAAGCCTGCAGCCCCCAGGTGTGTGGGGCTACGCCAGCCGTTCCCAAAGAGCTTTAGAACAAGGCATAGTTTTCCCTGCTGGCTCTTTGGGCGTGGGACCAGTCTCCAGACATATGGCCATTTTTGTGCCTGGCGTGACGCCAAGTGGGAAAGGGTGGTTTTGAGGCTGAAGGCAGCAGGAAAGCCTGCAGCCCCCAGGTGTGTGGGGCTACGCAAGCGGTTCCCAAAGAGCTTTAGAACAAGGCATAGTTTTCCCTGCTGGCTCTTTGGGCGTGGGACCAGTCTCCAGACATATGGCCATTTTTGTGCCTGGCGTGACGCCAAGTGGGAAAGGGTGGTTTTGAGGCTGAAGGCAGCAGGAAAGCCTGCAGCCCCCAGGTGTGTGGGGCTACGCAAGCGGTTCCCAAAGAGCTTTAGAACAAGGCATAGTTTTCCCTGCTGGCTCTTTGGGCGTGGGACCAATCTCCAGACATATGGCCATTTTTGGGCCTGGCGCGGCGCCAAGTGGGAAAGCGTGCTTTTGAGGCTGAAGGCAGCAGGAAAGCCTGCAGCCCCCAGGTGTGTGGGGCTACGCAAGCGGTTCCCAAAGAGCTTTAGAACAAGGCATAGTTTTCCCTGCTGGCTCTTTGGGCGTGGGACCAGTCTCCAGACATATGGCCATTTTTAGGCCTGGCGCGGCGCCAAGTGAGAAAGGGTTCTTCTGAGGTTGAAAGCGCGAGAAAAGCCTGTAGCCCCCAGTTTGTGTGGGGCTACGCAAGCGGTTCCCAAAGAGCTTTAGAACAAGGCATAGTTTTCCCTGCTGGCTCTTTGGGCGTGGGACCAGTCTCCAGACATATGGCCATTTTTGTGCCTGGCGCGGCGCCAAGTGGGAAAGGGTGGTTTTGAGGCTGAAGGCAGCAGGAAAGCCTGCAGCCCCCAGGTGTGTGGGGCTACGCAAGCGGTTCCCAAAGAGCTTTAGAACAAGGCATAGTTTTCCCTGCTGGCTCTTTGGGCGTGGGACCAACCTCCAGACATATGGCCATTTTTGGGCCTGGCGCGGCGCCAATTGCGAAAGGGTTCTTCTGAGGCTGAAAGCGCGAGAAAAGCCTGCAGCCCCCAGTTTGTTAGAACAAGGCATAGTTTTCCCTGCTGGCTCTTTGGGCGTGGGATCAGTCTCCAGCCATATGGCCATTTTTGGGCATGGCGCGGCGCCAAGTGGGAAAGGGTGGTTTTGAGGCTGAAGGCAGCAGGAAAGCCTGCAGCCCCCAGGTGTGTGGGGCTACGCAAGCGGTTCCCAAAGAGCTTTAGAACAAGGCATAGTTTTCCCTGCTGGCTCTTTGGGCGTGGGACCAGTCTCCAGACATATGGCCATTTTTGGGCCTGGCGCGGCACCAAGTGGGAAAGGGTGTTTTTGAGGCTGAAAGCAGCAGGAAAGCCTGCAGCCCCCAGGTGTGTGGGGCTACGCAAGCGGTTCCCAAAGAGCTTTAGAACAAGGCATAGTTTTCCCTGCTGGCTCTTTGGGCGTGGGACCAATCTCCAGACATATGGCCATTTTTGTGCCTGGCGCGGCGCCAAGTGGGAAAGCGTGCTTTTGAGGCTGAAGAGAGCAGGAAAGCCTGCAGCCCCCAGGTGTGTGCGGCTACGCAAGCCGTTCCCAAAGAGCTTTAGAACAAGGCATAGTTTTCCCTGCTGGCTCTTTGGGCGTGGGACCAGTCTCCAGACATATGGCCATTTTTGTGCCTGGCGTGACGCCAAGTGGGAAAGGGTGGTTTTGAGGCTGAAGGCAGCAGGAAAGCCTGCAGCCCCCAGGTGTGTGGGGCTACGCAAGCGGTTCCCAAAGAGCTTTAGAACAAGGCATAGTTTTCCCTGCTGGCTCTTTGGGCGTGGGACCAATCTCCAGACATATGGCCATTTTTGGGCCTGGCGCGGCGCCAAGTGGGAAAGCGTGCTTTTGAGGCTGAAGAGAGCAGGAAAGCCTGCAGCCCCCAGGTGTGTGGGGCTACGCAAGCGGTTCCCAAAGAGCTTTAGAACAAGGCATAGTTTTCCCTGCTGGCTCTTTGGGCGTGGGACCAGTCTCCAGACATATGGCCATTTTTGTGCCTGGCGCGGCGCCAAGTGAGAAAGGGTTCTTCTGAGGCTGAAAGCGCGAGAAAAGCCTGTAGCCCCCAGTTTGTGTGGGGCTACGCAAGCGGTTCCCAAAGAGCTTTAGAACAAGGCATAGTTTTCCCTGCTGGCTCTTTGGGCGTGGGACCAGTCTCCAGACATATGGCCATTTTTGTGCCTGGCGCGGCGCCAAGTGGGAAAGGGTGGTTTTGAGGCTGAAGGCAGCAGGAAAGCCTGCAGCCCCCAGGTGTGTGGGGCTACGCAAGCGGTTCCCAAAGAGCTTTAGAACAAGGCATAGTTTTCCCTGCTGGCTCTTTGGGCGTGGGACCAACCTCCAGAGATATGGCCATTTTTGGGCCTGGCGCGGCGCCAATTGCGAAAGGGTTCTTCTGAGGCTGAAAGCGCGAGAAAAGCCTGCAGCCCCCAGTTTGTTAGAACAAGGCATAGTTTTCCCTGCTGGCTCTTTGGGCGTGGGACCAATCTCCAGACATATGGCCATTTTTGGGCCTGGCGCGGCGCCAAGTGGGAAAGGGTGCTTTTGAGGCTGAAGAGAGCAGGAAAGCCTGCAGCCCCCAGGTGTGTGGGGCTACGCAAGCCGTTCCCAAAGAGCTTTAGAACAAGGCATAGTTTTCCCTGCTGGCTCTTTGGGCGTGGGACCAATCTCCAGACATATGGCCATTTTTGTGCCTGGTGCGGCGCCAAGTGGGAAAGGGTGGTTTTGAGGCTGAAGGCAGCAGGAAAGCCTGCAGCCCCCAGGTGTGTGGGGCTACGCCAGCCGTTCCCAAAGAGCTTTAGAACAAGGCATAGTTTTCCCTGCTGGCTCTTTGGGCGTGGGACCAGTCTCCAGACATATGGCCATTTTTGTGCCTGGCGTGACGCCAAGTGGGAAAGGGTGGTTTTGAGGCTGAAGGCAGCAGGAAAGCCTGCAGCCCCCAGGTGTGTGGGGCTACGCAAGCGGTTCCCAAAGAGCTTTAGAACAAGGCATAGTTTTCCCTGCTGGCTCTTTGGGCGTGGGACCAGTCTCCAGACATATGGCCATTTTTGTGCCTGGCGTGACGCCAAGTGGGAAAGGGTGGTTTTGAGGCTGAAGGCAGCAGGAAAGCCTGCAGCCCCCAGGTGTGTGGGGCTACGCAAGCGGTTCCCAAAGAGCTTTAGAACAAGGCATAGTTTTCCCTGCTGGCTCTTTGGGCGTGGGACCAATCTCCAGACATATGGCCATTTTTGGGCCTGGCGCGGCGCCAAGTGGGAAAGCGTGCTTTTGAGGCTGAAGGCAGCAGGAAAGCCTGCAGCCCCCAGGTGTGTGGGGCTACGCAAGCGGTTCCCAAAGAGCTTTAGAACAAGGCATAGTTTTCCCTGCTGGCTCTTTGGGCGTGGGACCAGTCTCCAGACATATGGCCATTTTTAGGCCTGGCGCGGCGCCAAGTGAGAAAGGGTTCTTCTGAGGTTGAAAGCGCGAGAAAAGCCTGTAGCCCCCAGTTTGTGTGGGGCTACGCAAGCGGTTCCCAAAGAGCTTTAGAACAAGGCATAGTTTTCCCTGCTGGCTCTTTGGGCGTGGGACCAGTCTCCAGACATATGGCCATTTTTGTGCCTGGCGCGGCGCCAAGTGGGAAAGGGTGGTTTTGAGGCTGAAGGCAGCAGGAAAGCCTGCAGCCCCCAGGTGTGTGGGGCTACGCAAGCGGTTCCCAAAGAGCTTTAGAACAAGGCATAGTTTTCCCTGCTGGCTCTTTGGGCGTGGGACCAACCTCCAGACATATGGCCATTTTTGGGCCTGGCGCGGCGCCAAGTGCGAAAGGGTTCTTCTGAGGCTGAAAGCGCGAGAAAAGCCTGCAGCCCCCAGTTTGTTAGAACAAGGCATAGTTTTCCCTGCTGGCTCTTTGGGCGTGGGACCAGTCTCCAGACATATGGCCATTTTTGGGCCTGGCGCGGCACCAAGTGGGAAAGGGTGTTTTTGAGGCTGAAAGCAGCAGGAAAGCCTGCAGCCCCCAGGTGTGTGGGGCTACGCAAGCGGTTCCCAAAGAGCTTTAGAACAAGGCATAGTTTTCCCTGCTGGCTCTTTGGGCGTGGGACCAATCTCCAGACATATGGCCATTTTTGTGCCTGGCGCGGCGCCAAGTGGGAAAGCGTGCTTTTGAGGCTGAAGAGAGCAGGAAAGCCTGCAGCCCCCAGGTGTGTGGGGCTACGCAAGCGGTTCCCAAAGAGCTTTAGAACAAGGCATAGTTTTCCCTGCTGGCTCTTTGGGCGTGGGACCAGTCTCCAGCCATATGGCCATTTTTGGGCCTGGCGCGGCGCCAAGTGGGAAAGCGTGCTTTTGAGGCTGAAGGCAGCAGGAAAGCCTGCAGCCCCCAGGTGTGTGGGGCTACGCAAGCGGTTCCCAAAGAGCTTTAGAACAAGGCATAGTTTTCCCTGCTGGCTCTTTGGGCGTGGGACCAATCTCCAGACATATGGCCATTTTTGTGCCTGGCGCGGCGCCAAGTGGGAAAGCGTGCTTTTGAGGCTGAAGGCAGCAGGAAAGCCTGCAGCCCCCAGGTGTGTGCGGCTACGCAAGCCGTTCCCAAAGAGCTTTAGAACAAGGCATAGTTTTCCCTGCTGGCTCTTTGGGCGTGGAACAAATCTCCAGACATATGGCCATTTTTTGCCTGGCGTGGCGCCAAGTGCAAAAGGGTTCTTCTGAGGCTGAAGAGAGCAGGAAAGCCTGCAGCCCCCAGGTGTGTGGGGCTACGCAAGCGGTTCCAAAAGAGCTTTAGAACAAGGCATAGTTTTCCCTGCTGGCTCTTTGGCCGTGGGACCAGTCTCCAGATATATGGCCATTTTTGTGCCTGACGCGGCGCCAAGTGGGAAAGGGTGGTTTTGAGGCTGAAGGCAGCAGGAAAGCCTGTAGCCCCCAGGTGTGTGGGGCTACGCAAGCGGTTCCCCAAGAGCTTTAGAACAAGGCATAGTTTTCCCTGCTGGCTCTTTGGGCGTGGAACAAATCTCCAGACATATGGCCATTTTTGTGCCTGGCGTGACGCTAAGTGGGAAAGGGTGGTTTTGAGGCTGAAGGCAGCAGGAAAGCCTGCAGCCCCCAGGTGTGTGGGGCTACGCAAGCCGTTCCCAAAGAGCTTTAGAACAAGGCATAGTTTTCCCTGCTGGCTCTTTGGGCGTGGGACCAGTCTCCAGACATATGGCCATTTTTGTGACTGGCGTGACGCCAAGTTGGAAAGGGTGGTTTTGAGGCTGAAGGCAGCAGGAAAGCCTGCAGCCCCCAGGTGTGTGGGGCTACGCAAGCGGTTCCCAAAGAGCTTTAGAACAAGGCATAGTTTTCCCTGCTGGCTCTTTGGGCGTGGGACCAGTCTCCAGACATATGGCCATTTTTAGGCCTGGCGCGGCGCCAAGTGAGAAAGGGTTCTTCTGAGGTTGAAAGCGCGAGAAAAGCCTGTAGCCCCCAGTTTGTGTGGGGCTACGCAAGCGGTTCCCAAAGAGCTTTAGAACAAGGCATAGTTTTCCCTGCTGGCTCTTTGGGCGTGGGACCAGTCTCCAGACATATGGCCATTTTTGTGCCTGGCGCGGCGCCAAGTGGGAAAGGGTGGTTTTGAGGCTGAAGGCAGTAGGAAAGCCTGCAGCCCCCAGGTGTGTGGGGCTACGCAAGCGGTTCCCAAAGAGCTTTAGAACAAGGCATAGTTTTCCCTGCTGGCTCTTTGGGCGTGGGACCAACCTCCAGACATATGGCCATTTTTGGGCCTGGCGCGGCGCCAATTGCGAAAGGGTTCTTCTGAGGCTGAAAGCGCGAGAAAAGCCTGCAGCCCCCAGTTTGTTAGAACAAGGCATAGTTTTCCCTGCTGGCTCTTTGGGCGTGGGACCAGTCTCCAGACATATGGCCATTTTTGGGCCTGGCGCGGCACCAAGTGGGAAAGGGTGTTTTTGAGGCTGAAAGCAGCAGGAAAGCCTGCAGCCCCCAGGTGTGTGGGGCTACGCAAGCGGTTCCCAAAGAGCTTTAGAACAAGGCATAGTTTTCCCTGCTGGCTCTTTGGGCGTGGGACCAATCTCCAGACATATGGCCATTTTTGTGCCTGGCGCGGCGCCAAGTGGGAAAGCGTGCTTTTGAGGCTGAAGAGAGCAGGAAAGCCTGCAGCCCCCAGGTCTGTGGGGCTACGCAAGCGGTTCCCAAAGAGCTTTAGAACAAGGCATAGTTTTCCCTGCTGGCTCTTTGGGCGTGGGACCAGTCTCCAGCCATATGGCCATTTTTGGGCCTGGCGCGGCGCCAAGTGGGAAAGGGTGCTTTTGAGGCTGAAGGCAGCAGGAAAGCCTGCAGCCCCCAGGTGTGTGGGGCTACGCAAGCGGTTCCCAAAGAGCTTTAGAACAAGGCATAGTTTTCCCTGCTGGCTCTTTGGGCGTGGGACCAACCTCCAGACATATGGCCATTTTTGGGCCTGGCGCGGCGCCAATTGCGAAAGGGTTCTTATGAGGCTGAAAGCGCGAGAAAAGCCTGCAGCCCCCAGTTTGTGTGGGGCTACGCAAGCGGTTCCCCAAGAGCTTTAGAACAAGGCATAGTTTTCCCTGCTGGCTCTTTGGGCGTGGGACCAATCTCCAGACTTATGGCCATTTTTGTGCCTGGCGTGGCGCCAAGTGCAAAAGGGTTCTTCTGAGGCTGAAGAGAGCAGGAAAGCCTGCAGCCCCCAGGTGTGTGGGGCTACGCAAGCCGTTCCAAAAGAGCTTTAGAACAAGGCATAGTTTTCCCTGCTGGCTCTTTGGCCGTGGGACCAGTCTCCAGATATATGGCCATTTTTGTGCCTGAAGCGGCGCCAAGTGGGAAAGGGTGGTTTTGAGGCTGAAGGCAGCAGGAAAGCCTGTAGCCCCCAGGTGTGTGGGGCTACGCAAGCGGTTCCCAAAGAGCTTTAGAACAAGGCATAGTTTTCCCTGCTGGCTCTTTGGGCGTGGAACAAATCTCCAGACATATGGCCATTTTTGTGCCTGGCGTGACGCTAAGTGGGAAAGGGTGGTTTTGAGGCTGAAGGCAGCAGGAAAGCCTGCAGCCCCCAGGTGTGTGGGGCTACGCAAGCCGTTCCCAAAGAGCTTTAGAACAAGGCATAGTTTTCCCTGCTGGCTCTTTGGGCGTGGGACCAGTCTCCAGACATATGGCCATTTTTGTGACTGGCGTGACGCCAAGTGGGAAAGGGTGGTTTTGAGGCTGAAGGCAGCAGGAAAGCCTGCAGCCCCCAGGTGTGTGGGGCTACGCAAGCGGTTCCCAAAGAGCTTTAGAACAAGGCATAGTTTTCCCTGCTGGCTCTTTGGGCGTGGGACCAACCTCCAGACATATGGCCATTTTTGGGCCTGGCGCGGCGCCAATTGCGAAAGGGTTCTTCTGAGGCTGAAAGTGCGAGAAAAGCCTGCAGCCCCCAGTTTGTGTGGGGCTACGCAAGCGGTTCCCAAAGAGCTTTAGAACAAGGCATAGTTTTCCCTGCTTGATCTTTTGGCGTGGGACCAATCTCCAGCCATATGGCCATTTTTGTGCCTGGCGCGGCGCCAAGTGGGAAAGGGTGCTTTTGAGGCTGAAGGCAGCAGGAAAGCCTGCAGCCCCCAGGTCTGTGGGGCTACGCAAGCGGTTCCCAAAGAGCTTTAGAACAAGGCATAGTTTTCCCTGCTGGCTCTTTGGGCGTGGGACCAATCTCCAGACATATGGCCATTTTTGTGCCTGGCGCGGCGCCAAGTGGGAAAACGTGCTTTTGAGGCTGAAGAGAGCAGGAAAGCCTGCAGCCCCCAGGTGTGTGGGGCTACGCAAGCGGTTCCCAAAGAGCTTTAGAACAAGGCATAGTTTTCCCTGCTGGCTCTTTGGGCGTGGGACCAGTCTCCAGCCATATGGCCATTTTTGGGCCTGGCGCGGCGCCAAGTGGGAAAGGGTGCTTTTGAGGCTGAAGAGAGCAGGAAAGCCTGCAGCCCCCAGGTGTGTGGGGCTACGCAAGCGGTTCCCAAAGAGCTTTAGAACAAGGCATAGTTTTCCCTGCTGGCTCTTTGGGCGTGGAACAAATCTCCAGACATATGGCCATTTTTGTGCCTGGCGTGACGCTAAGTGGGAAAGGGTGGTTTTGAGGCTGAAGACAGCAGGAAAGCCTGCAGCCCCCAGGTGTGTGGGGCTACGCAAGCGGTTCCCAAAGAGCTTTAGAACAAGGCATAGTTTTCCCTGCTGGCTCTTTGGGCGTGGGACCAACCTCCAGACATATGGCCATTTTTGTGCCTGGCGTGACGCCAAGTGGGAAAGGGTGGTTTTGAGGCTGAAGGCAGCAGGAAAGCCTGCAGCCCCCAGGTGTGTGGGGCTACGCAAGCGGTTCCCAAAGAGCTTTAGAACAAGGCATAGTTTTCCCTGCTGGCTCTTTGGGCGTGGGACCAGTCTCCAGCCATATGGCTATTTTTGGGCATGGCGCGGCGCGAAGTGGGAAATGGTGTTTTTGAGGCAGAAGGCAGCAGGAAAGCCTGCAGCCCCCAGGTGTGTGGGGCTACGCAAGTGGTTCCCAAAGAGCTTTAGAAGAAGGCATAGTTTTCCCTGCTGGCTCTTTGGGCGTGGGACCAGTCTCCAGACATATGGCCATTTTTGGGCCTGGCGCGGCGCCAAGTGGGAAAGGGTGCTTTTGAGGCTGAAGGCAGCAGGAAAGCCTGCAGCCCCCAGGTGTGTGGGGCTACCCAAGCGGTTCCCAAAGGAACCGCCAAAAGAACAAAACTGCAGCTCTGAAGAGAATGTTAGCAAAGAGGTAATCGGGACAGTGCAAACAGTACTCAAAGACAGGGAGAGCAAGCTCTCTCTTGGCCTTTTGTATGTGGGACATACAGCGAGATGTTTGCTGCTTTTACGTTTGGCTGTTGGGAGATTTACAGCACAAAGATATCTAGTTGATTTGAAGCAGTTCCGAGAAAGTCTAAACATAATCCTCACTTTTCCCTCCTGGCACTTTCCCTGTAGGAGATACCGCAAGACGTTTCTGTATATTGGGCACAGCGCTCTGCAGGGTGTTAGCAGAGAGTTTCCCGGGACAGTGAAACCCTATATCAGAGACACTGAGAAGAAGCCCCAACGTTCCTTCCAGGCACTTTCAGTGTGGGTGCCTTCTCCACGTGGTTCCTGGTTTCACTGCAGCTCTGAAGAGAATGTTAGCAAAGAGGTAATCGGGACAGTGCAAACAGTACTCAAAGACAGGGAGAGCAAGCTCTCTCTTGGCACTTTGGATGTGGGACATACAGCGAGATGTTTGCTGCTTTTGCGTTTGGCTGTTGGGAGATTTACAGCACAAAGATATCTAGTTGATTTGAAGCAGTTCCGAGAAAGTCTAAACATAATCCTCACTTTTCCCTCCTGGCACTTTCCCTGTAGGAGATACCGCAAGACGTTTCTGTATATTGGGCACAGCGCTCTGCAGGGTGTTAGCAGAGAGTTTCCCGGGACAGTGAAACCCTATGTCAGAGACACTGAGAAGAAGCCCCAACGTTCCCTCCAGGCACTTTCAGTGTGGGTGCCTTCTCCACGTGGTTCCTGGTTTCACTGCAGCTCTGAAGAGAATGTTAGCAAAGAGGTAATCGGGACAGTGCAAACAGTACTCAAAGACAGGGAGAGCAAGCTCTCTCTTGGCACTTTGGATGTGGGACATACAGCGAGATGTTTGCTGCTTTTGCGTTTGGCTGTTGGGAGATTTACAGCACAAAGATATCTAGTTGATTTGAAGCAGTTCCGAGAAAGTCTAAACATAATCCTCACTTTTCCCTCCTGGCACTTTCCCTGTAGGAGATACCGCAAGACGTTTCTGTATATTGGGCACAGCGCTGTGCAGGGTGTTAGCAGAGAGTTTCCCGGGACAGTGAAACCCTATATCAGAGACACTGAGAAGAAGCCCCAACGTTCCCTCCAGGCACTTTCAGTGTGGGTGCCTTCTCCACGTGGTTCCTGGTTTCACTGCAGCTCTGAAGAGACTGTTAGCAAAGAGGTAATCGGGACAGTGCAAACAGTACTCAAAGACAGGGAGAGCAAGCTCTCTCTTGGCACTTTGGATGTGGGACATACAGCGAGATGTTTGCTGCTTTTGCGTTTGGCTGTTGGGAGATTTACAGCACAAAGATATCTAGTTGATTTGAAGCAGTTCCGAGAAAGTCTAAACATAATCCTCACTTTTCCCTCCTGGCACTTTCCCTGTAGGAGATACCGCAAGACGTTTCTGTATATTGGGCACAGCGCTGTGCAGGGTGTTAGCAGAGAGTTTCCCGGGACAGTGAAACCCTATATCAGAGACACTGAGAAGAAGCCCCAACGTTCCCTCCAGGCACTTTCAGTGTGGGTGCCTTCTCCACGTGGTTCCTGGTTTCACTGCAGCTCTGAAGAGACTGTTAGCAAAGAGGTAATCGGGACAGTGCAAACAGTACTCAAAGACAGGGAGAGCAAGCTCTCTCTTGGCACTTTGGATGTGGGACATACAGCGAGATGTTTGCTGCTTTTGCGTTTGGCTGTTGGGAGATTTACAGCACAAAGATATCTAGTTGATTTGAAGCAGTTCCGAGAAAGTCTAAGCATAATCCTCACTTTTCCCTCCTGGCACTTTCCCTGTAGGGGATATTGCAAGACATTTCTGTATATTGGGCACAGCGCTGTGCAGGGTGTTAGCAGAGAGTTTCCCGGGACAGTGAAACCCTATATCAGAGACACTGAGAAGAAGCCCCAACGTTCCCTCCAGGCACTTTCAGTGTGGGTGCCTTCTCCACGTGGTTCCTGGTTTCACTGCAGCTCTGAAGAGAATGTTAGCAAAGAGGTAATCGGGACAGTGCAAACAGTACTCAAAGACAGGGAGAGCAAGCTCTACATTACTCTCTTGGCACTTTGGATGTGGGACATACAGCGAGATGTTTGCTGCTTTTACATTTGGCTGTTGGGAGATTTACAGCACAAAGATATCTAGTTGATTTGAAGCAGTTCCGAGAAAGTCTAAGCATAATCCTCACTTTTCCCTCCTGGCACTTTCCCTGTAGGGGATACCGCAAGACATTTCTGTATATTGGGCACAGCGCTGTGCAGGGTGTTAGCAGAGACTTTCCCGGGACAGTGAAACCCTATGTCAGAGACACTGAGAAGAAGCCCCAATGTTCCCTCCAGGCACTTTCAGTGTGGGTGCCTTCTCCACTTGGTTCCTGGTTTCACTGCAGCTCTGAAGAGAATGTTAGCAAAGAGGTAATCGGGACAGCGCAAACAGTACTCAAAGACAGGGAGAGCAAGCTCTCTCTTGGCACTTTGGATGTGGGACATACAGCGAGATGTTTGCTGCTTTTACATTTGGCTGTTGGGAGATTTACAGCACAAAGATATCTAGTTGATTTGAAGCAGTTCCGAGAAAGTCTAAGCATAATCCTCACTTTTCCCTCCTGGCACTTTCCCTGTAGGAGATACCGCAAGACGTTTCTGTATATTGGGCACAGCGCTCTGCAGGGTGTTAGCAGAGAGTTTCCCGGGACAGTGAAACCCTATATCAGAGACACTGAGAAGAAGCCCCAACGTTCCTTCCAGGCACTTTCAGTGTGGGTGCCTTCTCCACGTGGTTCCTGGTTTCACTGCAGCTCTGAAGAGAATGTTAGCAAAGAGGTAATCGGGACAGTGCAAACAGTACTCAAAGACAGGGAGAGCAAGCTCTCTCTTGGCACTTTGGATGTGGGACATACAGCGAGATGTTTGCTGCTTTTGCGTTTGGCTGTTGGGAGATTTACAGCACAAAGATATCTAGTTGATTTGAAGCAGTTCCGAGAAAGTCTAAACATAATCCTCACTTTTCCCTCCTGGCACTTTCCCTGTAGGGGATACCGCAAGACGTTTCTGTATATTGGGCACAGCGCTCTGCAGGGTGTTAGCAGAGAGTTTCCCGGGACAGTGAAACCCTATATCAGAGACACTGAGAAGAAGCCCCAACGTTCCCTCCAGGCACTTTCAGTGTGGGTGCCTTCTCCACGTGGTTCCTGGTTTCACTGCAGCTCTGAAGAGAATGTTAGCAAAGAGGTAATCGGGACAGCGCAAACAGTACTCAAAGACAGGGAGAGCAAGCTCTACATTACTCTCTTGGCACTTTGGATGTGGGACATACAGCGACATGTTTGCTGCTTTTGCGTTTGGCTGTTGGGAGATTTACAGCACAAAGATATCTAGTTGATTTGAAGCAGTTCCGAGAAAGTCTAAGCATAATCCTCACTTTTCCCTCCTGGCACTTTCCCTGTAGGGGATACCGCAAGACATTTCTGTATATTGGGCACAGCGCTGTGCAGGGTGTTAGCAGAGACTTTCCCGGGACAGTGAAACCCTATGTCAGAGACACTGAGAAGAAGCCCCAATGTTCCCTCCAGGCACTTTCAGTGTGGGTGCCTTCTCCACGTGGTTCCTGGTTTCACTGCAGCTCTGAAGAGAATGTTAGCAAAGAGGTAATCGGGACAGTGCAAACAGTACTCAAAGACAGGGAGAGCAAGCTCTCTCTTGGCACTTTGGATGTGGGACATACAGCGAGATGTTTGCTGCTTTTGCGTTTGGCTGTTGGGAGATTTACAGCACAAAGATATCTAGTTGATTTGAAGCAGTTCCGAGAAAGTCTAAACATAATCCTCACTTTTCCCTCCTGGCACTTTCCCTGTAGGAGATACCGCAAGACGTTTCTGTATATTGGGCACAGCGCTGTGCAGGGTGTTAGCAGAGAGTTTCCCGGGACAGTGAAACCCTATATCAGAGACACTGAGAAGAAGCCCCAACGTTCCCTCCAGGCACTTTCAGTGTGGGTGCCTTCTCCACGTGGTTCCTGGTTTCACTGCAGCTCTGAAGAGACTGTTAGCAAAGAGGTAATCGGGACAGTGCAAACAGTACTCAAAGACAGGGAGAGCAAGCTCTCTCTTGGCACTTTGGATGTGGGACATACAGCGAGATGTTTGCTGCTTTTGCGTTTGGCTGTTGGGAGATTTACAGCACAAAGATATCTAGTTGATTTGAAGCAGTTCCGAGAAAGTCTAAACATAATCCTCACTTTTCCCTCCTGGCACTTTCCCTGTAGGAGATACCGCAAGACGTTTCTGTATATTGGGCACAGCGCTCTGCAGGGTGTTAGCAGAGAGTTTCCCGGGACAGTGAAACCCTATATCAGAGACACTGAGAAGAAGCCCCAACGTTCCCTCCAGGCACTTTCAGTGTGGGTGCCTTCTCCACGTGGTTCCTGGTTTCACTGCAGCTCTGAAGAGACTGTTAGCAAAGAGGTAATCGGGACAGTGCAAACAGTACTCAAAGACAGGGAGAGCAAGCTCTCTCTTGGCACTTTGGATGTGGGACATACAGCGAGATGTTTGCTGCTTTTACATTTGGCTGTTGGGAGATTTACAGCACAAAGATATCTAGTTGATTTGAAGCAGTTCCGAGAAAGTCTAAGCATAATCCTCACTTTTCCCTCCTGGCACTTTCCCTGTAGGGGATATTGCAAGACATTTCTGTATATTGGGCACAGCGCTGTGCAGGGTGTTAGCAGAGAGTTTCCCGGGACAGTGAAACCCTATGTCAGAGACACTGAGAAGAAGCCCCAATGTTCCCTCCAGGCACTTTCAGTGTGGGTGCCTTCTCCACGTGGTTCCTGGTTTCACTGCAGCTCTGAAGAGAATGTTAGCAAAGAGGTAATCGGGACAGTGCAAACAGTACTCAAAGACAGGGAGAGCAAGCTCTCTCTTGGCACTTTGGATGTGGGACATACAGCGAGATGTTTGCTGCTTTTACATTTGGCTGTTGGGAGATTTACAGCACAAAGATATCTAGTTGATTTGAAGCAGTTCCGAGAAAGTCTAAGCATAATCCTCACTTTTCCCTCCTGGCACTTTCCCTGTAGGAGATACCGCAAGACGTTTCTGTATATTGGGCACAGCGCTCTGCAGGGTGTTAGCAGAGAGTTTCCCGGGACAGTGAAACCCTATATCAGAGACACTGAGAAGAAGCCCCAATGTTCCCTCCAGGCACTTTCAGTGTGGGTGCCTTCTCCACGTGGTTCCTGGTTTCACTGCAGCTCTGAAGAGAATGTTAGCAAAGAGGTAATCGGGACAGTGCAAACAGTACTCAAAGACAGGGAGAGCAAGCTCTACATTACTCTCTTGGCACTTTGGATGTGGGACATACAGCGAGATGTTTGCTGCTTTTGCGTTTGGCTGTTGGGAGATTTACAGCACAAAGATATCTAGTTGATTTGAAGCAGTTCCGAGAAAGTCTAAGCATAATCCTCACTTTTCCCTCCTGGCACTTTCCCTGTAGGGGATACCGCAAGACATTTCTGTATATTGGGCACAGCGCTGTGCAGGGTGTTAGCAGAGAGTTTCCCGGGACAGTGAAACCCTATGTCAGAGACACTGAGAAGAAGCCCCAATGTTCCCTCCAGGCACTTTCAGTGTGGGTGCCTTCTCCACTTGGTTCCTGGTTTCACTGCAGCTCTGAAGAGAATGTTAGCAAAGAGGTAATCGGGACAGCGCAAACAGTACTCAAAGACAGGGAGAGCAAGCTCTCTCTTGGCACTTTGGATGTGGGACATACAGCGAGATGTTTGCTGCTTTTACATTTGGCTGTTGGGAGATTTACAGCACAAAGATATCTAGTTGATTTGAAGCAGTTCCGAGAAAGTCTAAGCATAATCCTCACTTTTCCCTCCTGGCACTTTCCCTGTAGGAGATACCGCAAGACGTTTCTGTATATTGGGCACAGCGCTCTGCAGGGTGTTAGCAGAGAGTTTCCCGGGACAGTGAAACCCTATATCAGAGACACTGAGAAGAAGCCCCAACGTTCCTTCCAGGCACTTTCAGTGTGGGTGCCTTCTCCACGTGGTTCCTGGTTTCACTGCAGCTCTGAAGAGAATGTTAGCAAAGAGGTAATCGGGACAGTGCAAACAGTACTCAAAGACAGGGAGAGCAAGCTCTCTCTTGGCACTTTGGATGTGGGACATACAGCGAGATGTTTGCTGCTTTTGCGTTTGGCTGTTGGGAGATTTACAGCACAAAGATATCTAGTTGATTTGAAGCAGTTCCGAGAAAGTCTAAACATAATCCTCACTTTTCCCTCCTGGCACTTTCCCTGTAGGAGATACCGCAAGACGTTTCTGTATATTGGGCACAGCGCTCTGCAGGGTGTTAGCAGAGAGTTTCCCGGGACAGTGAAACCCTATATCAGAGACACTGAGAAGAAGCCCCAACGTTCCCTCCAGGCACTTTCAGTGTGGGTGCCTTCTCCACGTGGTTCCTGGTTTCACTGCAGCTCTGAAGAGAATGTTAGCAAAGAGGTAATCGGGACAGCGCAAACAGTACTCAAAGACAGGGAGAGCAAGCTCTACATTACTCTCTTAGCACTTTGGATGTGGGACATACAGCGAGATGTTTGCTGCTTTTGCGTTTGGCTGTTGGGAGATTTACAGCACAAAGATATCTAGTTGATTTGAAGCAGTTCCGAGAAAGTCTAAGCATAATCCTCACTTTTCCCTCCTGGCACTTTCCCTGTAGGGGATACCGCAAGACATTTCTGTATATTGGGCACAGCGCTGTGCAGGGTGTTAGCAGAGACTTTCCCGGGACAGTGAAACCCTATGTCAGAGACACTGAGAAGAAGCCCCAATGTTCCCTCCAGGCACTTTCAGTGTGGGTGCCTTCTCCACGTGGTTCCTGGTTTCACTGCAGCTCTGAAGAGAATGTTAGCAAAGAGGTAATCGGGACAGTGCAAACAGTACTCAAAGACAGGGAGAGCAAGCTCTCTCTTGGCACTTTGGATGTGGGACATACAGCGAGATGTTTGCTGCTTTTACATTTGGCTGTTGGGAGATTTACAGCACAAAGATATCTAGTTGATTTGAAGCAGTTCCGAGAAAGTCTAAACATAATCCTCACTTTTCCCTCCTGGCACTTTCCCTGTAGGAGATACCGCAAGACGTTTCTGTATATTGGGCACAGCGCTCTGCAGGGTGTTAGCAGAGAGTTTCCCGGGACAGTGAAACCCTATATCAGAGACACTGAGAAGAAGCCCCAATGTTCCCTCCAGGCACTTTCAGTGTGGGTGCCTTCTCCACGTGGTTCCTGGTTTCACTGCAGCTCTGAAGAGAATGTTAGCAAAGAGGTAATCGGGACAGTGCAAACAATACTCAAAGACAGGGAGAGCAAGCTCTCTCTTGGCACTTTGGATGTGGGACATACAGCGAGATGTTTGCTGCTTTTACATTTGGCTGTTGGGAGATTTACAGCACAAAGATATCTAGTTGATTTGAAGCAGTTCCGAGAAAGTCTAAGCATAATCCTCACTTTTCCCTCCTGGCACTTTCCCTGTAGGAGATACCGCAAGACGTTTCTGTAT
Source organism: Chroicocephalus ridibundus (assembly GCF_963924245.1). Taxonomy (NCBI): domain Eukaryota; kingdom Metazoa; phylum Chordata; class Aves; order Charadriiformes; family Laridae; genus Chroicocephalus; species Chroicocephalus ridibundus. Next base: position 332,269 of record NW_026961393.1, on the reverse strand, counting down.
ATTGGGCACAGCGCTCTGCAGGGTGTTAGCAGAGAGTTTCCCGGGACAGTGAAACCCTATATCAGAGACACTGAGAAGAAGCCCCAACATTCCCTCCAGGCACTTTCAGTGTGGGTGCCTTCTCCACGTGGTTCCTGGTTTCACTGCAGCTCTGAAGAGAATGTTAGCAAAGAGGTAATCGGGACAGTGCAAACAATACTCAAAGACAGGGAGAGCAAGCTCTCTCTTGGCACTTTGGATGTGGGACATACAGCGAGATGTTTGCTGCTTTTACATTTGGCTGTTGGGAGATTTACAGCACAAAGATATCTAGTTGATTTGAAGCAGTTCCGAGAAAGTCTAAACATAATCCTCACTTTTCCCTCCTGGCACTTTCCCTGTAGGAGATACCGCAAGACGTTTCTGTATATTGGGCACAGCGCTCTGCAGGGTGTTAGCAGAGAGTTTCCCGGGACAGTGAAACCCTATATCAGAGACACTGAGAAGAAGCCCCAACATTCCCTCCAGGCACTTTCAGTGTGGGTGCCTTCTCCACGTGGTTCCTGGTTTCACTGCAGCTCTGAAGAGAATGTTAGCAAGGAGGTAATCGGGACAGTGCAAACAGTACTCAAAGACAGGGAGAGCAAGCTCTCTCTTGGCACTTTGGATGTGGGACATACAGCGAGATGTTTGCTGCTTTTACATTTGGCTGTTGGGAGATTTACAGCACAAAGATATCTAGTTGATTTGAAGCAGTTCCGAGAAAGTCTAAACATAATCCTCACTTTTCCCTCCTGGCACTTTCCCTGTAGGAGATACCGCAAGACGTTTCTGTATATTGGGCACAGCGCTCTGCAGGGTGTTAGCAGAGAGTTTCCCGGGACAGTGAAACCCTATGTCAGAGACACTGAGAAGAAGCCCCAATATTCCCTCCAGGCACTTTCAGTGTGGGTGCCTTCTCCACGTGGTTCCTGGTTTCACAGCAGCTCTGAAGAGAATGTTAGCAAAGAGGTAATCGGGACAGTGCAAACAGTACTCAAAGACAGGGAGAGCAAGCTCTACATTACTCTCTTGGCACTTTGGATGTGGGACATACAGCGAGATGTTTGCTGCTTTTACATTTGGCTGTTGGGAGATTTACAGCACAAAGATATCTAGTTGATTTGAAGCAGTTCCGAGAAAGTCTAAGCATAATCCTCACTTTTCCCTCCTGGCACTTTCCCTGTAGGAGATACCGCAAGACGTTTCTGTATATTGGGCACAGCGCTCTGCAGGGTGTTAGCAGAGAGTTTCCCGGGACAGTGAAACCCTATATCAGAGACACTGAGAAGAAGCCCCAACGTTCCTTCCAGGCACTTTCAGTGTGGGTGCCTTCTCCACGTGGTTCCTGGTTTCACTGCAGCTCTGAAGAGAATGTTAGCAAAGAGGTAATCGGGACAGTGCAAACAGTACTCAAAGACAGGGAGAGCAAGCTCTCTCTTGGCACTTTGGATGTGGGACATACAGCGAGATGTTTGCTGCTTTTGCGTTTGGCTGTTGGGAGATTTACAGCACAAAGATATCTAGTTGATTTGAAGCAGTTCCGAGAAAGTCTAAACATAATCCTCACTTTTCCCTCCTGGCACTTTCCCTGTAGGAGATACCGCAAGACGTTTCTGTATATTGGGCACAGCGCTCTGCAGGGTGTTAGCAGAGAGTTTCCCGGGACAGTGAAACCCTATATCAGAGACACTGAGAAGAAGCCCCAACGTTCCCTCCAGGCACTTTCAGTGTGGGTGCCTTCTCCACGTGGTTCCTGGTTTCACTGCAGCTCTGAAGAGAATGTTAGCAAAGAGGTAATCGGGACAGCGCAAACAGTACTCAAAGACAGGGAGAGCAAGCTCTACATTACTCTCTTGGCACTTTGGATGTGGGACATACAGCGAGATGTTTGCTGCTTTTGCGTTTGGCTGTTGGGAGATTTACAGCACAAAGATATCTAGTTGATTTGAAGCAGTTCCGAGAAAGTCTAAGCATAATCCTCACTTTTCCCTCCTGGCACTTTCCCTGTAGGGGATACCGCAAGACATTTCTGTATATTGGGCACAGCGCTGTGCAGGGTGTTAGCAGAGAGTTTCCCGGGACAGTGAAACCCTATGTCAGAGACACTGAGAAGAAGCCCCAATGTTCCCTCCAGGCACTTTCAGTGTGGGTGCCTTCTCCACGTGGTTCCTGGTTTCACTGCAGCTCTGAAGAGAATGTTAGCAAAGAGGTAATCGGGACAGTGCAAACAGTACTCAAAGACAGGGAGAGCAAGCTCTCTCTTGGCACTTTGGATGTGGGACATACAGCGAGATGTTTGCTGCTTTTGCGTTTGGCTGTTGGGAGATTTACAGCACAAAGATATCTAGTTGATTTGAAGCAGTTCCGAGAAAGTCTAAACATAATCCTCACTTTTCCCTCCTGGCACTTTCCCTGTAGGAGATACCGCAAGACGTTTCTGTATATTGGGCACAGCGCTCTGCAGGGTGTTAGCAGAGAGTTTCCCGGGACAGTGAAACCCTATATCAGAGACACTGAGAAGAAGCCCCAACGTTCCCTCCAGGCACTTTCAGTGTGGGTGCCTTCTCCACGTGGTTCCTGGTTTCACTGCAGCTCTGAAGAGAATGTTAGCAAAGAGGTAATCGGGACAGTGCAAACAGTACTCAAAGACAGGGAGAGCAAGCTCTCTCTTGGCACTTTGGATGTGGGACATACAGCGAGATGTTTGCTGCTTTTGCGTTTGGCTGTTGGGAGATTTACAGCACAAAGATATCTAGTTGATTTGAAGCAGTTCCGAGAAAGTCTAAACATAATCCTCACTTTTCCCTCCTGGCACTTTCCCTGTAGGAGATACCGCAAGACGTTTCTGTATATTGGGCACAGCGCTGTGCAGGGTGTTAGCAGAGAGTTTCCCGGGACAGTGAAACCCTATATCAGAGACACTGAGAAGAAGCCCCAACGTTCCCTCCAGGCACTTTCAGTGTGGGTGCCTTCTCCACGTGGTTCCTGGTTTCACTGCAGCTCTGAAGAGACTGTTAGCAAAGAGGTAATCGGGACAGTGCAAACAGTACTCAAAGACAGGGAGAGCAAGCTCTCTCTTGGCACTTTGGATGTGGGACATACAGCGAGATGTTTGCTGCTTTTGCGTTTGGCTGTTGGGAGATTTACAGCACAAAGATATCTAGTTGATTTGAAGCAGTTCCGAGAAAGTCTAAACATAATCCTCACTTTTCCCTCCTGGCACTTTCCCTGTAGGAGATACCGCAAGACGTTTCTGTATATTGGGCACAGCGCTGTGCAGGGTGTTAGCAGAGAGTTTCCCGGGACAGTGAAACCCTATATCAGAGACACTGAGAAGAAGCCCCAACGTTCCCTCCAGGCACTTTCAGTGTGGGTGCCTTCTCCACGTGGTTCCTGGTTTCACTGCAGCTCTGAAGAGACTGTTAGCAAAGAGGTAATCGGGACAGTGCAAACAGTACTCAAAGACAGGGAGAGCAAGCTCTCTCTTGGCACTTTGGATGTGGGACATACAGCGAGATGTTTGCTGCTTTTACATTTGGCTGTTGGGAGATTTACAGCACAAAGATATCTAGTTGATTTGAAGCAGTTCCGAGAAAGTCTAAGCATAATCCTCACTTTTCCCTCCTGGCACTTTCCCTGTAGGGGATATTGCAAGACATTTCTGTATATTGGGCACAGCGCTGTGCAGGGTGTTAGCAGAGAGTTTCCCGGGACAGTGAAACCCTATGTCAGAGACACTGAGAAGAAGCCCCAATGTTCCCTCCAGGCACTTTCAGTGTGGGTGCCTTCTCCACGTGGTTCCTGGTTTCACTGCAGCTCTGAAGAGAATGTTAGCAAAGAGGTAATCGGGACAGTGCAAACAGTACTCAAAGACAGGGAGAGCAAGCTCTCTCTTGGCACTTTGGATGTGGGACATACAGCGAGATGTTTGCTGCTTTTACATTTGGCTGTTGGGAGATTTACAGCACAAAGATATCTAGTTGATTTGAAGCAGTTCCGAGAAAGTCTAAGCATAATCCTCACTTTTCCCTCCTGGCACTTTCCCTGTAGGAGATACCGCAAGACGTTTCTGTATATTGGGCACAGCGCTCTGCAGGGTGTTAGCAGAGAGTTTCCCGGGACAGTGAAACCCTATATCAGAGACACTGAGAAGAAGCCCCAACGTTCCCTCCAGGCACTTTCAGTGTGGGTGCCTTCTCCACGTGGTTCCTGGTTTCACTGCAGCTCTGAAGAGAATGTTAGCAAAGAGGTAATCGGGACAGTGCAAACAGTACTCAAAGACAGGGAGAGCAAGCTCTACATTACTCTCTTGGCACTTTGGATGTGGGACATACAGCGAGATGTTTGCTGCTTTTGCGTTTGGCTGTTGGGAGATTTACAGCACAAAGATATCTAGTTGATTTGAAGCAGTTCCGAGAAAGTCTAAGCATAATCCTCACTTTTCCCTCCTGGCACTTTCCCTGTAGGGGATACCGCAAGACATTTCTGTATATTGGGCACAGCGCTGTGCAGGGTGTTAGCAGAGACTTTCCCGGGACAGTGAAACCCTATGTCAGAGACACTGAGAAGAAGCCCCAATGTTCCCTCCAGGCACTTTCAGTGTGGGTGCCTTCTCCACTTGGTTCCTGGTTTCACTGCAGCTCTGAAGAGAATGTTAGCAAAGAGGTAATCGGGACAGCGCAAACAGTACTCAAAGACAGGGAGAGCAAGCTCTCTCTTGGCACTTTGGATGTGGGACATACAGCGAGATGTTTGCTGCTTTTACATTTGGCTGTTGGGAGATTTACAGCACAAAGATATCTAGTTGATTTGAAGCAGTTCCGAGAAAGTCTAAGCATAATCCTCACTTTTCCCTCCTGGCACTTTCCCTGTAGGAGATACCGCAAGACGTTTCTGTATATTGGGCACAGCGCTCTGCAGGGTGTTAGCAGAGAGTTTCCCGGGACAGTGAAACCCTATATCAGAGACACTGAGAAGAAGCCCCAACGTTCCTTCCAGGCACTTTCAGTGTGGGTGCCTTCTCCACGTGGTTCCTGGTTTCACTGCAGCTCTGAAGAGAATGTTAGCAAAGAGGTAATCGGGACAGTGCAAACAGTACTCAAAGACAGGGAGAGCAAGCTCTCTCTTGGCACTTTGGATGTGGGACATACAGCGAGATGTTTGCTGCTTTTGCGTTTGGCTGTTGGGAGATTTACAGCACAAAGATATCTAGTTGATTTGAAGCAGTTCCGAGAAAGTCTAAACATAATCCTCACTTTTCCCTCCTGGCACTTTCCCTGTAGGAGATACCGCAAGACGTTTCTGTATATTGGGCACAGCGCTCTGCAGGGTGTTAGCAGAGAGTTTCCCGGGACAGTGAAACCCTATATCAGAGACACTGAGAAGAAGCCCCAACGTTCCCTCCAGGCACTTTCAGTGTGGGTGCTTTCTCCACGTGGTTCCTGGTTTCACTGCAGCTCTGAAGAGAATGTTAGCAAAGAGGTAATCGGGACAGCGCAAACAGTACTCAAAGACAGGGAGAGCAAGCTCTACATTACTCTCTTGGCACTTTGGATGTGGGACATACAGCGAGATGTTTGCTGCTTTTACATTTGGCTGTTGGGAGATTTACAGCACAAAGATATCTAGTTGATTTGAAGCAGTTCCGAGAAAGTCTAAGCATAATCCTCACTTTTCCCTCCTGGCACTTTCCCTGTAGGGGATACCGCAAGACATTTCTGTATATTGGGCACAGCGCTGTGCAGGGTGTTAGCAGAGACTTTCCCGGGACAGTGAAACCCTATGTCAGAGACACTGAGAAGAAGCCCCAATGTTCCCTCCAGGCACTTTCAGTGTGGGTGCCTTCTCCACGTGGTTCCTGGTTTCACTGCAGCTCTGAAGAGAATGTTAGCAAAGAGGTAATCGGGACAGTGCAAACAGTACTCAAAGACAGGGAGAGCAAGCTCTCTCTTGGCACTTTGGATGTGGGACATACAGCGAGATGTTTGCTGCTTTTACATTTGGCTGTTGGGAGATTTACAGCACAAAGATATCTAGTTGATTTGAAGCAGTTCCGAGAAAGTCTAAACATAATCCTCACTTTTCCCTCCTGGCACTTTCCCTGTAGGAGATACCGCAAGACGTTTCTGTATATTGGGCACAGCGCTCTGCAGGGTGTTAGCAGAGAGTTTCCCGGGACAGTGAAACCCTATATCAGAGACACTGAGAAGAAGCCCCAATGTTCCCTCCAGGAACTTTCAGTGTGGGTGCCTTCTCCACGTGGTTCCTGGTTTCACTGCAGCTCTGAAGAGAATGTTAGCAAAGAGGTAATCGGGACAGCGCAAACAGTACTCAAAGACAGGGAGAGCAAGCTCTACATTACTCTCTTGGCACTTTGGATGTGGGACATACAGCGAGATGTTTGCTGCTTTTGCGTTTGGCTGTTGGGAGATTTACAGCACAAAGATATCTAGTTGATTTGAAGCAGTTCCGAGAAAGTCTAAGCATAATCCTTACTTTTCCCTCCTGGCACTTTCCCTGTAGGGGATACCGCAAGACATTTCTGTATATTGGGCACAGCGCTGTGCAGGGTGTTAGCAGAGAGTTTCCCGGGACAGTGAAACCCTATATCAGAGACACTGAGAAGAAGCCCCAATGTTCCCTCCAGGCACTTTCAGTGTGGGTGCCTTCTCCACGTGGTTCCTGGTTTCACTGCAGCTCTGAAGAGAATGTTAGCAAAGAGGTAATCGGGACAGCGCAAACAGTACTCAAAGACAGGGAGAGCAAGCTCTACATTACTCTCTTGGCACTTTGGATGTGGGACATACAGCGAGATGTTTGCTGCTTTTACATTTGGCTGTTGGGAGATTTACAGCACAAAGATATCTAGTTGATTTGAAGCAGTTCCGAGAAAGTCTAAACATAATCCTCACTTTTCCCTCCTGGCACTTTCCCTGTAGGAGATACCGCAAGACGTTTCTGTATATTGGGCACAGCGCTCTGCAGGGTGTTAGCAGAGAGTTTCCCGGGACAGTGAAACCCTATATCAGAGACACTGAGAAGAAGCCCCAACGTTCCCTCCAGGCACTTTCAGTGTGGGTGCCTTCTCCACGTGGTTCCTGGTTTCACTGCAGCTCTGAAGAGAATGTTAGCAAAGAGGTAATCGGGACAGTGCAAACAGTACTCAAAGACAGGGAGAGCAAGCTCTCTCTTGGCACTTTGGATGTGGGACATACAGCGAGATGTTTGCTGCTTTTACATTTGGCTGTTGGGAGATTTACAGCACAAAGATATCTAGTTGATTTGAAGCAGTTCCGAGAAAGTCTAAACATAATCCTCACTTTTCCCTCCTGGCACTTTCCCTGTAGGAGATACCGCAAGACGTTTCTGTATATTGGGCACAGCGCTCTGCAGGGTGTTAGCAGAGAGTTTCCCGGGACAGTGAAACCCTATGTCAGAGACACTGAGAAGAAGCCCCAATATTCCCTCCAGGCACTTTCAGTGTGGGTGCCTTCTCCACATGGTTCCTGGTTTCACAGCAGCTCTGAAGAGAATGTTAGCAAAGAGGTAATCGGGACAGTGCAAACAGTACTCAAAGACAGGGAGAGCAAGCTCTCTCTTGGCACTGTGGATGTGGGACATACAGCGAGATGTTTGCTGCTTTTACATTTGGCTGTTGGGAGATTTACAGCACAAAGATATCTAGTTGATTTGAAGCAGTTCCGAGAAAGTCTAAGCATAATCCTCACTTTTCCCTCCTGGCACTTTCCCTGTAGGGGATACCGCAAGACATTTCTGTATATTGGGCACAGCGCTGTGCAGGGTGTTAGCAGAGACTTTCCCGGGACAGTGAAACCCTATGTCAGAGACACTGAGAAGAAGCCCCAATGTTCCCTCCAGGCACTTTCAGTGTGGGTGCCTTCTCCACGTGGTTCCTGGTTTCACTGCAGCTCTGAAGAGAATGTTAGCAAAGAGGTAATCGGGACAGTGCAAACAGTACTCAAAGACAGGGAGAGCAAGCTCTCTCTTGGCACTTTGGATGTGGGACATACAGCGAGATGTTTGCTGCTTTTACATTTGGCTGTTGGGAGATTTACAGCACAAAGATATCTAGTTGATTTGAAGCAGTTCCGAGAAAGTCTAAACATAATCCTCACTTTTCCCTCCTGGCACTTTCCCTGTAGGAGATACCGCAAGACGTTTCTGTATATTGGGCACAGCGCTCTGCAGGGTGTTAGCAGAGAGTTTCCCGGGACAGTGAAACCCTATATCAGAGACACTGAGAAGAAGCCCCAATGTTCCCTCCAGGCACTTTCAGTGTGGGTGCCTTCTCCACGTGGTTCCTGGTTTCACTGCAGCTCTGAAGAGAATGTTAGCAAAGAGGTAATCGGGACAGTGCAAACAGTACTCAAAGACAGGGAGAGCAAGCTCTCTCTTGGCACTTTGGATGTGGGACATACAGCGAGATGTTTGCTGCTTTTACATTTGGCTGTTGGGAGATTTACAGCACAAAGATATCTAGTTGATTTGAAGCAGTTCCGAGAAAGTCTAAGCATAATCCTTACTTTTCCCTCCTGGCACTTTCCCTGTAGGGGATACCGCAAGACGTTTCTGTATATTGGGCACAGCGCTGTGCAGGGTGTTAGCAGAGAGTTTCCCGGGACAGTGAAACCCTATATCAGAGACACTGAGAAGAAGCCCCAACGTTCCCTCCAGGCACTTTCAGTGTGGGTGCCTTCTCCACGTGGTTCCTGGTTTCACTGCAGCTCTGAAGAGAATGTTAGCAAAGAGGTAATCGGGACAGTGCAAACAGTACTCAAAGACAGGGAGAGCAAGCTCTCTCTTGGCACTTTGGATGTGGGACATACAGCGAGATGTTTGCTGCTTTTACATTTGGCTGTTGGGAGATTTACAGCACAAAGATATCTAGTTGATTTGAAGCAGTTCCGAGAAAGTCTAAACATAATCCTCACTTTTCCCTCCTGGCACTTTCCCTGTAGGAGATACCGCAAGACGTTTCTGTATATTGGGCACAGCGCTCTGCAGGGTGTTAGCAGAGAGTTTCCCGGGACAGTGAAACCCTATGTCAGAGACACTGAGAAGAAGCCCCAATATTCCCTCCAGGCACTTTCAGTGTGGGTGCCTTCTCCACATGGTTCCTGGTTTCACAGCAGCTCTGAAGAGAATGTTAGCAAAGAGGTAATCGGGACAGTGCAAACAATACTCAAAGACAGGGAGAGCAAGCTCTCTCTTGGCACTTTGGATGTGGGACATACAGCGAGATGTTTGCTGCTTTTACATTTGGCTGTTGGGAGATTTACAGCACAAAGATATCTAGTTGATTTGAAGCAGTTCCGAGAAAGTCTAAACATAATCCTCACTTTTCCCTCCTGGCACTTTCCCTGTAGGAGATACCGCAAGACGTTTCTGTATATTGGGCACAGCGCTCTGCAGGGTGTTAGCAGAGAGTTTCCCGGGACAGTGAAACCCTATATCAGAGACACTGAGAAGAAGCCCCAACATTCCCTCCAGGCACTTTCAGTGTGGGTGCCTTCTCCACGTGGTTCCTGGTTTCACTGCAGCTCTGAAGAGAATGTTAGCAAGGAGGTAATCGGGACAGTGCAAACAGTACTCAAAGACAGGGAGAGCAAGCTCTCTCTTGGCACTTTGGATGTGGGACATACAGCGAGATGTTTGCTGCTTTTACATTTGGCTGTTGGGAGATTTACAGCACAAAGATATCTAGTTGATTTGAAGCAGTTCCGAGAAAGTCTAAACATAATCCTCACTTTTCCCTCCTGGCACTTTCCCTGTAGGAGATACCGCAAGACGTTTCTGTATATTGGGCACAGCGCTCTGCAGGGTGTTAGCAGAGAGTTTCCCGGGACAGTGAAACCCTATATCAGAGACACTGAGAAGAAGCCCCAATATTCCCTCCAGGCACTTTCAGTGTGGGTGCCTTCTCCACATGGTTCCTGGTTTCACAGCAGCTCTGAAGAGAATGTTAGCAAAGAGGTAATCGGGACAGTGCAAACAGTACTCAAAGACAGGGAGAGCAAGCTCTACATTACTCTCTTGGCACTTTGGATGTGGGACATACAGCGAGATGTTTGCTGCTTTTGCGTTTGGCTGTTGGGAGATTTACAGCACAAAGATATCTAGTTGATTTGAAGCAGTTCCGAGAAAGTCTAAGCATAATCCTCACTTTTCCCTCCTGGCACTTTCCCTGTAGGGGATACCGCAAGACATTTCTGTATATTGGGCACAGCGCTCTGCAGGGTGTTAGCAGAGACTTTCCCGGGACAGTGAAACCCTATGTCAGAGACACTGAGAAGAAGCCCCAATGTTCCCTCCAGGCACTTTCAGTGTGGGTGCCTTCTCCACTTGGTTCCTGATTTCACTGCAGCTCTGAAGAGAATGTTAGCAAAGAGGTAATCGGGACAGCGCAAACAGTACTCAAAGACAGGGAGAGCAAGCTCTCTCTTGGCACTTTGGATGTGGGACATACAGCGAGATGTTTGCTGCTTTTACATTTGGCTGTTGGGAGATTTACAGCACAAAGATATCTAGTTGATTTGAAGCAGTTCCGAGAAAGTCTAAGCATAATCCTCACTTTTCCCTCCTGGCACTTTCCCTGTAGGAGATACCGCAAGACGTTTCTGTATATTGGGCACAGCGCTCTGCAGGGTGTTAGCAGAGAGTTTCCCGGGACAGTGAAACCCTATATCAGAGACACTGAGAAGAAGCCCCAACGTTCCTTCCAGGCACTTTCAGTGTGGGTGCCTTCTCCACGTGGTTCCTGGTTTCACTGCAGCTCTGAAGAGAATGTTAGCAAAGAGGTAATCGGGACAGTGCAAACAGTACTCAAAGACAGGGAGAGCAAGCTCTCTCTTGGCACTTTGGATGTGGGACATACAGCGAGATGTTTGCTGCTTTTGCGTTTGGCTGTTGGGAGATTTACAGCACAAAGATATCTAGTTGATTTGAAGCAGTTCCGAGAAAGTCTAAACATAATCCTCACTTTTCCCTCCTGGCACTTTCCCTGTAGGAGATACCGCAAGACGTTTCTGTATATTGGGCACAGCGCTCTGCAGGGTGTTAGCAGAGAGTTTCCCGGGACAGTGAAACCCTATATCAGAGACACTGAGAAGAAGCCCCAACGTTCCCTCCAGGCACTTTCAGTGTGGGTGCCTTCTCCACGTGGTTCCTGGTTTCACTGCAGCTCTGAAGAGAATGTTAGCAAAGAGGTAATCGGGACAGCGCAAACAGTACTCAAAGACAGGGAGAGCAAGCTCTACATTACTCTCTTGGCACTTTGGATGTGGGACATACAGCGAGATGTTTGCTGCTTTTGCGTTTGGCTGTTGGGAGATTTACAGCACAAAGATATCTAGTTGATTTGAAGCAGTTCCGAGAAAGTCTAAGCATAATCCTCACTTTTCCCTCCTGGCACTTTCCCTGTAGGGGATACCGCAAGACATTTCTGTATATTGGGCACAGCGCTGTGCAGGGTGTTAGCAGAGAGTTTCCCGGGACAGTGAAACCCTATGTCAGAGACACTGAGAAGAAGCCCCAATGTTCCCTCCAGGCACTTTCAGTGTGGGTGCCTTCTCCACGTGGTTCCTGGTTTCACTGCAGCTCTGAAGAGAATGTTAGCAAAGAGGTAATCGGGACAGTGCAAACAGTACTCAAAGACAGGGAGAGCAAGCTCTCTCTTGGCACTTTGGATGTGGGACATACAGCGAGATGTTTGCTGCTTTTGCGTTTGGCTGTTGGGAGATTTACAGCACAAAGATATCTAGTTGATTTGAAGCAGTTCCGAGAAAGTCTAAACATAATCCTCACTTTTCCCTCCTGGCACTTTCCCTGTAGGAGATACCGCAAGACGTTTCTGTATATTGGGCACAGCGCTGTGCAGGGTGTTAGCAGAGAGTTTCCCGGGACAGTGAAACCCTATATCAGAGACACTGAGAAGAAGCCCCAACGTTCCCTCCAGGCACTTTCAGTGTGGGTGCCTTCTCCACGTGGTTCCTGGTTTCACTGCAGCTCTGAAGAGAATGTTAGCAAAGAGGTAATCGGGACAGTGCAAACAGTACTCAAAGACAGGGAGAGCAAGCTCTCTCTTGGCACTTTGGATGTGGGACATACAGCGAGATGTTTGCTGCTTTTGCGTTTGGCTGTTGGGAGATTTACAGCACAAAGATATCTAGTTGATTTGAAGCAGTTCCGAGAAAGTCTAAACATAATCCTCACTTTTCCCTCCTGGCACTTTCCCTGTAGGAGATACCGCAAGACGTTTCTGTATATTGGGCACAGCGCTGTGCAGGGTGTTAGCAGAGAGTTTCCCGGGACAGTGAAACCCTATATCAGAGACACTGAGAAGAAGCCCCAACGTTCCCTCCAGGCACTTTCAGTGTGGGTGCCTTCTCCACGTGGTTCCTGGTTTCACTGCAGCTCTGAAGAGACTGTTAGCAAAGAGGTAATCGGGACAGTGCAAACAGTACTCAAAGACAGGGAGAGCAAGCTCTCTCTTGGCACTTTGGATGTGGGACATACAGCGAGATGTTTGCTGCTTTTGCGTTTGGCTGTTGGGAGATTTACAGCACAAAGATATCTAGTTGATTTGAAGCAGTTCCGAGAAAGTCTAAACATAATCCTCACTTTTCCCTCCTGGCACTTTCCCTGTAGGAGATACCGCAAGACATTTCTGTATATTGGGCACAGCGCTGTGCAGGGTGTTAGCAGAGACTTTCCCGGGACAGTGAAACCCTATATCAGAGACACTGAGAAGAAGCCCCAACGTTCCCTCCAGGCACTTTCAGTGTGGGTGCCTTCTCCACGTGGTTCCTGGTTTCACTGCAGCTCTGAAGAGACTGTTAGCAAAGAGGTAATCGGGACAGTGCAAACAGTACTCAAAGACAGGGAGAGCAAGCTCTCTCTTGGCACTTTGGATGTGGGACATACAGCGAGATGTTTGCTGCTTTTACATTTGGCTGTTGGGAGATTTACAGCACAAAGATATCTAGTTGATTTGAAGCAGTTCCGAGAAAGTCTAAGCATAATCCTCACTTTTCCCTCCTGGCACTTTCCCTGTAGGAGATACCGCAAGACGTTTCTGTATATTGGGCACAGCGCTCTGCAGGGTGTTAGCAGAGAGTTTCCCGGGACAGTGAAACCCTATGTCAGAGACACTGAGAAGAAGCCCCAATATTCCCTCCAGGCACTTTCAGTGTGGGTGCCTTCTCCACATGGTTCCTGGTTTCACAGCAGCTCTGAAGAGAATGTTAGCAAAGAGGTAATCGGGACAGTGCAAACAGTACTCAAAGACAGGGAGAGCAAGCTCTACATTACTCTCTTGGCACTTTGGATGTGGGACATACAGCGAGATGTTTGCTGCTTTTGCGTTTGGCTGTTGGGAGATTTACAGCACAAAGATATCTAGTTGATTTGAAGCAGTTCTGAGAAAGTCTAAGCATAATCCTCACTTTTCCCTCCTGGCACTTTCCCTGTAGGGGATACCGCAAGACATTTCTGTATATTGGGCACAGCGCTCTGCAGGGTGTTAGCAGAGAGTTTCCCGGGACAGTGAAACCCTATGTCAGAGACACTGAGAAGAAGCCCCAATGTTCCCTCCAGGCACTTTCAGTGTGGGTGCCTTCTCCACGTGGTTCCTGGTTTCACTGCAGCTCTGAAGAGAATGTTAGCAAAGAGGTAATCGGGACAGCGCAAACAGTACTCAAAGACAGGGAGAGCAAGCTCTCTCTTGGCACTTTGGATGTGGGACATACAGCGAGATGTTTGCTGCTTTTACATTTGGCTGTTGGGAGATTTACAGCACAAAGATATCTAGTTGATTTGAAGCAGTTCCGAGAAAGTCTAAGCATAATCCTCACTTTTCCCTCCTGGCACTTTCCCTGTAGGAGATACCGCAAGACGTTTCTGTATATTGGGCACAGCGCTCTGCAGGGTGTTAGCAGAGAGTTTCCCGGGACAGTGAAACCCTATATCAGAGACACTGAGAAGAAGCCCCAACGTTCCTTCCAGGCACTTTCAGTGTGGGTGCCTTCTCCACGTGGTTCCTGGTTTCACTGCAGCTCTGAAGAGAATGTTAGCAAAGAGGTAATCGGGACAGTGCAAACAGTACTCAAAGACAGGGAGAGCAAGCTCTCTCTTGGCACTTTGGATGTGGGACATACAGCGAGATGTTTGCTGCTTTTGCGTTTGGCTGTTGGGAGATTTACAGCACAAAGATATCTAGTTGATTTGAAGCAGTTCCGAGAAAGTCTAAACATAATCCTCACTTTTCCCTCCTGGCACTTTCCCTGTAGGAGATACCGCAAGACGTTTCTGTATATTGGGCACAGCGCTCTGCAGGGTGTTAGCAGAGAGTTTCCCGGGACAGTGAAACCCTATATCAGAGACACTGAGAAGAAGCCCCAACGTTCCCTCCAGGCACTTTCAGTGTGGGTGCCTTCTCCACGTGGTTCCTGGTTTCACTGCAGCTCTGAAGAGAATGTTAGCAAAGAGGTAATCGGGACAGCGCAAACAGTACTCAAAGACAGGGAGAGCAAGCTCTACATTACTCTCTTGGCACTTTGGATGTGGGACATACAGCGAGATGTTTGCTGCTTTTGCGTTTGGCTGTTGGGAGATTTACAGCACAAAGATATCTAGTTGATTTGAAGCAGTTCCGAGAAAGTCTAAACATAATCCTCACTTTTCCCTCCTGGCACTTTCCCTGTAGGAGATACCGCAAGACGTTTCTGTATATTGGGCACAGCGCTGTGCAGGGTGTTAGCAGAGAGTTTCCCGGGACAGTGAAACCCTATATCAGAGACACTGAGAAGAAGCCCCAACGTTCCCTCCAGGCACTTTCAGTGTGGGTGCCTTCTCCACGTGGTTCCTGGTTTCACTGCAGCTCTGAAGAGACTGTTAGCAAAGAGGTAATCGGGACAGTGCAAACAGTACTCAAAGACAGGGAGAGCAAGCTCTCTCTTGGCACTTTGGATGTGGGACATACAGCGAGATGTTTGCTGCTTTTGCGTTTGGCTGTTGGGAGATTTACAGCACAAAGATATCTAGTTGATTTGAAGCAGTTCCGAGAAAGTCTAAACATAATCCTCACTTTTCCCTCCTGGCACTTTCCCTGTAGGAGATACCGCAAGACATTTCTGTATATTGGGCACAGCGCTGTGCAGGGTGTTAGCAGAGACTTTCCCGGGACAGTGAAACCCTATATCAGAGACACTGAGAAGAAGCCCCAACGTTCCCTCCAGGCACTTTCAGTGTGGGTGCCTTCTCCACGTGGTTCCTGGTTTCACTGCAGCTCTGAAGAGACTTTTAGCAAAGAGGTAATCGGGACAGTGCAAACAGTACTCAAAGACAGGGAGAGCAAGCTCTCTCTTGGCACTTTGGATGTGGGACATACAGCGAGATGTTTGCTGCTTTTACATTTGGCTGTTGGGAGATTTACAGCACAAAGATATCTAGTTGATTTGAAGCAGTTCCGAGAAAGTCTAAGCATAATCCTCACTTTTCCCTCCTGGCACTTTCCCTGTAGGGGATATTGCAAGACATTTCTGTATATTGGGCACAGCGCTGTGCAGGGTGTTAGCAGAGAGTTTCCCGGGACAGTGAAACCCTATGTCAGAGACACTGAGAAGAAGCCCCAATGTTCCCTCCAGGCACTTTCAGTGTGGGTGCCTTCTCCACGTGGTTCCTGGTTTCACTGCAGCTCTGAAGAGAATGTTAGCAAAGAGGTAATCGGGACAGTGCAAACAGTACTCAAAGACAGGGAGAGCAAGCTCTCTCTTGGCACTTTGGATGTGGGACATACAGCGAGATGTTTGCTGCTTTTACATTTGGCTGTTGGGAGATTTACAGCACAAAGATATCTAGTTGATTTGAAGCAGTTCCGAGAAAGTCTAAGCATAATCCTCACTTTTCCCTCCTGGCACTTTCCCTGTAGGAGATACCGCAAGACGTTTCTGTATATTGGGCACAGCGCTCTGCAGGGTGTTAGCAGAGAGTTTCCCGGGACAGTGAAACCCTATATCAGAGACACTGAGAAGAAGCCCCAACGTTCCCTCCAGGCACTTTCAGTGTGGGTGCCTTCTCCACGTGGTTCCTGGTTTCACTGCAGCTCTGAAGAGAATGTTAGCAAAGAGGTAATCGGGACAGTGCAAACAGTACTCAAAGACAGGGAGAGCAAGCTCTACATTACTCTCTTGGCACTTTGGATGTGGGACATACAGCGAGATGTTTGCTGCTTTTGCGTTTGGCTGTTGGGAGATTTACAGCACAAAGATATCTAGTTGATTTGAAGCAGTTCCGAGAAAGTCTAAGCATAATCCTCACTTTTCCCTCCTGGCACTTTCCCTGTAGGGGATACCGCAAGACATTTCTGTATATTGGGCACAGCGCTGTGCAGGGTGTTAGCAGAGACTTTCCCGGGACAGTGAAACCCTATGTCAGAGACACTGAGAAGAAGCCCCAATGTTCCCTCCAGGCACTTTCAGTGTGGGTGCCTTCTCCACTTGGTTCCTGGTTTCACTGCAGCTCTGAAGAGAATGTTAGCAAAGAGGTAATCGGGACAGCGCAAACAGTACTCAAAGACAGGGAGAGCAAGCTCTCTCTTGGCACTTTGGATGTGGGACATACAGCGAGATGTTTGCTGCTTTTACATTTGGCTGTTGGGAGATTTACAGCACAAAGATATCTAGTTGATTTGAAGCAGTTCCGAGAAAGTCTAAGCATAATCCTCACTTTTCCCTCCTGGCACTTTCCCTGTAGGAGATACCGCAAGACGTTTCTGTATATTGGGCACAGCGCTCTGCAGGGTGTTAGCAGAGAGTTTCCCGGGACAGTGAAACCCTATATCAGAGACACTGAGAAGAAGCCCCAACGTTCCTTCCAGGCACTTTCAGTGTGGGTGCCTTCTCCACGTGGTTCCTGGTTTCACTGCAGCTCTGAAGAGAATGTTAGCAAAGAGGTAATCGGGACAGTGCAAACAGTACTCAAAGACAGGGAGCGCAAGCTCTCTCTTGGCACTTTGGATGTGGGACATACAGCGAGATGTTTGCTGCTTTTGCGTTTGGCTGTTGGGAGATTTACAGCACAAAGATATCTAGTTGATTTGAAGCAGTTCCGAGAAAGTCTAAACATAATCCTCACTTTTCCCTCCTGGCACTTTCCCTGTAGGAGATACCGCAAGACGTTTCTGTATATTGGGCACAGCGCTCTGCAGGGTGTTAGCAGAGAGTTTCCCGGGACAGTGAAACCCTATATCAGAGACACTGAGAAGAAGCCCCAACGTTCCCTCCAGGCACTTTCAGTGTGGGTGCTTTCTCCACGTGGTTCCTGGTTTCACTGCAGCTCTGAAGAGAATGTTAGCAAAGAGGTAATCGGGACAGCGCAAACAGTACTCAAAGACAGGGAGAGCAAGCTCTACATTACTCTCTTGGCACTTTGGATGTGGGACATACAGCGAGATGTTTGCTGCTTTTACATTTGGCTGTTGGGAGATTTACAGCACAAAGATATCTAGTTGATTTGAAGCAGTTCCGAGAAAGTCTAAGCATAATCCTCACTTTTCCCTCCTGGCACTTTCCCTGTAGGGGATACCGCAAGACATTTCTGTATATTGGGCACAGCGCTGTGCAGGGTGTTAGCAGAGACTTTCCCGGGACAGTGAAACCCTATGTCAGAGACACTGAGAAGAAGCCCCAATGTTCCCTCCAGGCACTTTCAGTGTGGGTGCCTTCTCCACGTGGTTCCTGGTTTCACTGCAGCTCTGAAGAGAATGTTAGCAAAGAGGTAATCGGGACAGTGCAAACAGTACTCAAAGACAGGGAGAGCAAGCTCTCTCTTGGCACTTTGGATGTGGGACATACAGCGAGATGTTTGCTGCTTTTACATTTGGCTGTTGGGAGATTTACAGCACAAAGATATCTAGTTGATTTGAAGCAGTTCCGAGAAAGTCTAAACATAATCCTCACTTTTCCCTCCTGGCACTTTCCCTGTAGGAGATACCGCAAGACGTTTCTGTATATTGGGCACAGCGCTCTGCAGGGTGTTAGCAGAGAGTTTCCCGGGACAGTGAAACCCTATATCAGAGACACTGAGAAGAAGCCCCAATGTTCCCTCCAGGAACTTTCAGTGTGGGTGCCTTCTCCACGTGGTTCCTGGTTTCACTGCAGCTCTGAAGAGAATGTTAGCAAAGAGGTAATCGGGACAGCGCAAACAGTACTCAAAGACAGGGAGAGCAAGCTCTACATTACTCTCTTGGCACTTTGGATGTGGGACATACAGCGAGATGTTTGCTGCTTTTGCGTTTGGCTGTTGGGAGATTTACAGCACAAAGATATCTAGTTGATTTGAAGCAGTTCCGAGAAAGTCTAAGCATAATCCTCACTTTTCCCTCCTGGCACTTTCCCTGTAGGGGATA
Source organism: Chroicocephalus ridibundus (assembly GCF_963924245.1). NCBI lineage: Eukaryota > Metazoa > Chordata > Aves > Charadriiformes > Laridae > Chroicocephalus > Chroicocephalus ridibundus. Next base: position 313,824 of record NW_026961393.1, on the reverse strand, counting down.
CCGCAAGACATTTCTGTATATTGGGCACAGCGCTGTGCAGGGTGTTAGCAGAGAGTTTCCCGGGACAGTGAAACCCTATATCAGAGACACTGAGAAGAAGCCCCAATGTTCCCTCCAGGCACTTTCAGTGTGGGTGCCTTCTCCACGTGGTTCCTGGTTTCACTGCAGCTCTGAAGAGAATGTTAGCAAAGAGGTAATCGGGACAGTGCAAACAGTACTCAAAGACAGGGAGAGCAAGCTCTCTCTTGGCACTTTGGATGTGGGACATACAGCGAGATGTTTGCTGCTTTTACATTTGGCTGTTGGGAGATTTACAGCACAAAGATATCTAGTTGATTTGAAGCAGTTCCGAGAAAGTCTAAACATAATCCTCACTTTTCCCTCCTGGCACTTTCCCTGTAGGAGATACCGCAAGACGTTTCTGTATATTGGGCACAGCGCTCTGCAGGGTGTTAGCAGAGAGTTTCCCGGGACAGTGAAACCCTATATCAGAGACACTGAGAAGAAGCCCCAACGTTCCCTCCAGGCACTTTCAGTGTGGGTGCCTTCTCCACGTGGTTCCTGGTTTCACTGCAGCTCTGAAGAGAATGTTAGCAAAGAGGTAATCGGGACAGTGCAAACAGTACTCAAAGACAGGGAGAGCAAGCTCTCTCTTGGCACTTTGGATGTGGGACATACAGCGAGATGTTTGCTGCTTTTACATTTGGCTGTTGGGAGATTTACAGCACAAAGATATCTAGTTGATTTGAAGCAGTTCCGAGAAAGTCTAAACATAATCCTCACTTTTCCCTCCTGGCACTTTCCCTGTAGGAGATACCGCAAGACGTTTCTGTATATTGGGCACAGCGCTCTGCAGGGTGTTAGCAGAGAGTTTCCCGGGACAGTGAAACCCTATGTCAGAGACACTGAGAAGAAGCCCCAATATTCCCTCCAGGCACTTTCAGTGTGGGTGCCTTCTCCACATGGTTCCTGGTTTCACAGCAGCTCTGAAGAGAATGTTAGCAAAGAGGTAATCGGGACAGTGCAAACAGTACTCAAAGACAGGGAGAGCAAGCTCTCTCTTGGCACTGTGGATGTGGGACATACAGCGAGATGTTTGCTGCTTTTACATTTGGCTGTTGGGAGATTTACAGCACAAAGATATCTAGTTGATTTGAAGCAGTTCCGAGAAAGTCTAAGCATAATCCTCACTTTTCCCTCCTGGCACTTTCCCTGTAGGGGATACCGCAAGACATTTCTGTATATTGGGCACAGCGCTGTTCAGGGTGTTAGCAGAGACTTTCCCGGGACAGTGAAACCCTATATCAGAGACACTGAGAAGAAGCCCCAATGTTCCCTCCAGGCACTTTCAGTGTGGGTGCCTTCTCCACGTGGTTCCTGGTTTCACTGCAGCTCTGAAGAGAATGTTAGCAAAGAGGTAATCGGGACAGTGCAAACAGTACTCAAAGACAGGGAGAGCAAGCTCTCTCTTGGCACTTTGGATGTGGGACATACAGCGAGATGTTTGCTGCTTTTACATTTGGCTGTTGGGAGATTTACAGCACAAAGATATCTAGTTGATTTGAAGCAGTTCCGAGAAAGTCTAAACATAATCCTCACTTTTCCCTCCTGGCACTTTCCCTGTAGGAGATACCGCAAGACGTTTCTGTATATTGGGCACAGCGCTCTGCAGGGTGTTAGCAGAGAGTTTCCCGGGACAGTGAAACCCTATATCAGAGACACTGAGAAGAAGCCCCAATGTTCCCTCCAGGCACTTTCAGTGTGGGTGCCTTCTCCACGTGGTTCCTGGTTTCACTGCAGCTCTGAAGAGAATGTTAGCAAAGAGGTAATCGGGACAGCGCAAACAGTACTCAAAGACAGGGAGAGCAAGCTCTACATTACTCTCTTGGCACTTTGGATGTGGGACATACAGCGAGATGTTTGCTGCTTTTGCGTTTGGCTGTTGGGAGATTTACAGCACAAAGATATCTAGTTGATTTGAAGCAGTTCCGAGAAAGTCTAAGCATAATCCTTACTTTTCCCTCCTGGCACTTTCCCTGTAGGGGATACCGCAAGACGTTTCTGTATATTGGGCACAGCGCTGTGCAGGGTGTTAGCAGAGAGTTTCCCGGGACAGTGAAACCCTATATCAGAGACACTGAGAAGAAGCCCCAACGTTCCCTCCAGGCACTTTCAGTGTGGGTGCCTTCTCCACGTGGTTCCTGGTTTCACTGCAGCTCTGAAGAGAATGTTAGCAAAGAGGTAATCGGGACAGTGCAAACAGTACTCAAAGACAGGGAGAGCAAGCTCTCTCTTGGCACTTTGGATGTGGGACATACAGCGAGATGTTTGCTGCTTTTACATTTGGCTGTTGGGAGATTTACAGCACAAAGATATCTAGTTGATTTGAAGCAGTTCCGAGAAAGTCTAAACATAATCCTCACTTTTCCCTCCTGGCACTTTCCCTGTAGGAGATACCGCAAGACGTTTCTGTATATTGGGCACAGCGCTCTGCAGGGTGTTAGCAGAGAGTTTCCCGGGACAGTGAAACCCTATGTCAGAGACACTGAGAAGAAGCCCCAATATTCCCTCCAGGCACTTTCAGTGTGGGTGCCTTCTCCACATGGTTCCTGGTTTCACAGCAGCTCTGAAGAGAATGTTAGCAAAGAGGTAATCGGGACAGTGCAAACAGTACTCAAAGACAGGGAGAGCAAGCTCTCTCTTGGCACTGTGGATGTGGGACATACAGCGAGATGTTTGCTGCTTTTACATTTGGCTGTTGGGAGATTTACAGCACAAAGATATCTAGTTGATTTGAAGCAGTTCCGAGAAAGTCTAAGCATAATCCTCACTTTTCCCTCCTGGCACTTTCCCTGTAGGGGATACCGCAAGACATTTCTGTATATTGGGCACAGCGCTGTTCAGGGTGTTAGCAGAGACTTTCCCGGGACAGTGAAACCCTATGTCAGAGACACTGAGAAGAAGCCCCAATGTTCCCTCCAGGCACTTTCAGTGTGGGTGCCTTCTCCACGTGGTTCCTGGTTTCACTGCAGCTCTGAAGAGAATGTTAGCAAAGAGGTAATCGGGACAGTGCAAACAGTACTCAAAGACAGGGAGAGCAAGCTCTCTCTTGGCACTTTGGATGTGGGACATACAGCGAGATGTTTGCTGCTTTTACATTTGGCTGTTGGGAGATTTACAGCACAAAGATATCTAGTTGATTTGAAGCAGTTCCGAGAAAGTCTAAACATAATCCTCACTTTTCCCTCCTGGCACTTTCCCTGTAGGAGATACCGCAAGACGTTTCTGTATATTGGGCACAGCGCTCTGCAGGGTGTTAGCAGAGAGTTTCCCGGGACAGTGAAACCCTATATCAGAGACACTGAGAAGAAGCCCCAATGTTCCCTCCAGGCACTTTCAGTGTGGGTGCCTTCTCCACGTGGTTCCTGGTTTCACTGCAGCTCTGAAGAGAATGTTAGCAAAGAGGTAATCGGGACAGCGCAAACAGTACTCAAAGACAGGGAGAGCAAGCTCTACATTACTCTCTTGGCACTTTGGATGTGGGACATACAGCGAGATGTTTGCTGCTTTTGCGTTTGGCTGTTGGGAGATTTACAGCACAAAGATATCTAGTTGATTTGAAGCAGTTCCGAGAAAGTCTAAGCATAATCCTTACTTTTCCCTCCTGGCACTTTCCCTGTAGGGGATACCGCAAGACGTTTCTGTATATTGGGCACAGCGCTGTGCAGGGTGTTAGCAGAGAGTTTCCCGGGACAGTGAAACCCTATATCAGAGACACTGAGAAGAAGCCCCAACGTTCCCTCCAGGCACTTTCAGTGTGGGTGCCTTCTCCACGTGGTTCCTGGTTTCACTGCAGCTCTGAAGAGAATGTTAGCAAAGAGGTAATCGGGACAGTGCAAACAGTACTCAAAGACAGGGAGAGCAAGCTCTCTCTTGGCACTTTGGATGTGGGACATACAGCGAGATGTTTGCTGCTTTTACATTTGGCTGTTGGGAGATTTACAGCACAAAGATATCTAGTTGATTTGAAGCAGTTCCGAGAAAGTCTAAACATAATCCTCACTTTTCCCTCCTGGCACTTTCCCTGTAGGAGATACCGCAAGACGTTTCTGTATATTGGGCACAGCGCTCTGCAGGGTGTTAGCAGAGAGTTTCCCGGGACAGTGAAACCCTATGTCAGAGACACTGAGAAGAAGCCCCAATATTCCCTCCAGGCACTTTCAGTGTGGGTGCCTTCTCCACATGGTTCCTGGTTTCACAGCAGCTCTGAAGAGAATGTTAGCAAAGAGGTAATCGGGACAGTGCAAACAGTACTCAAAGACAGGGAGAGCAAGCTCTCTCTTGGCACTGTGGATGTGGGACATACAGCGAGATGTTTGCTGCTTTTACATTTGGCTGTTGGGAGATTTACAGCACAAAGATATCTAGTTGATTTGAAGCAGTTCCGAGAAAGTCTAAACATAATCCTCACTTTTCCCTCCTGGCACTTTCCCTGTAGGAGATACCGCAAGACGTTTCTGTATATTGGGCACAGCGCTCTGCAGGGTGTTAGCAGAGACTTTCCCGGGACAGTGAAACCCGACATCAGAGACACTGAGAAGAAGCCCCAACGTTCCTTCCAGGCACTTTCAGTGTGGGTGCCTTCTCCACATGGTTCCTGGTTTCACAGCAGCTCTGAAGAGAATGTTAGCAAAGAGGTAATCGGGACAGCGCAAACAGTACTCAAAGACAGGGAGAGCAAGCTCTCTCTTGGCACTGTGGATGTGGGACATACAGCGAGATGTTTGCTGTTTTTACATTTGGCTGTTGGGAGATTTACAGCACAAAGATATCTAGTTGATTTGAAGCAGTTCCGAGAAAGTCTAAACATAATCCTCACTTTTCCCTCCTGGCACTTTCCCTGTAGGAGATACCGCAAGACGTTTCTGTATATTGGGCACAGCGCTCTGCAGGGTGTTAGCAGAGAGTTTCCCGGGACAGTGAAACCCTATATCAGAGACACTGAGAAGAAGCCCCAACGTTCCTTCCAGGCACTTTCAGTGTGGGTGCCTTCTCCACGTGGTTCCTGGTTTCACTGCAGCTCTGAAGAGAATGTTAGCAAAGAGGTAATCGGGACAGTGCAAACAGTACTCAAAGACAGGGAGAGCAAGCTCTCTCTTGGCACTTTGGATGTGGGACATACAGCGAGATGTTTGCTGCTTTTGCGTTTGGCTGTTGGGAGATTTACAGCACAAAGATATCTAGTTGATTTGAAGCAGTTCCGAGAAAGTCTAAACATAATCCTCACTTTTCCCTCCTGGCACTTTCCCTGTAGGAGATACCGCAAGACGTTTCTGTATATTGGGCACAGCGCTCTGCAGGGTGTTAGCAGAGAGTTTCCCGGGACAGTGAAACCCTATGTCAGAGACACTGAGAAGAAGCCCCAATATTCCCTCCAGGCACTTTCAGTGTGGGTGCCTTCTCCACGTGGTTCCTGGTTTCACTGCAGCTCTGAAGAGAATGTTAGCAAAGAGGTAATCGGGACAGTGCAAACAGTACTCAAAGACAGGGAGAGCAAGCTCTCTCTTGGCACTTTGGATGTGGGACATACAGCGAGATGTTTGCTGCTTTTGCGTTTGGCTGTTGGGAGATTTACAGCACAAAGATATCTAGTTGATTTGAAGCAGTTCCGAGAAAGTCTAAACATAATCCTCACTTTTCCCTCCTGGCACTTTCCCTGTAGGAGATACCGCAAGACGTTTCTGTATATTGGGCACAGCGCTCTGCAGGGTGTTAGCAGAGAGTTTCCCGGGACAGTGAAACCCTATATCAGAGACACTGAGAAGAAGCCCCAATGTTCCCTCCAGGCACTTTCAGTGTGGGTGCCTTCTCCACGTGGTTCCTGGTTTCACTGCAGCTCTGAAGAGAATGTTAGCAAAGAGGTAATCGGGACAGTGCAAACAGTACTCAAAGACAGGGAGAGCAAGCTCTACATTACTCTCTTGGCACTTTGGATGTGGGACATACAGCGAGATGTTTGCTGCTTTTGCGTTTGGCTGTTGGGAGATTTACAGCACAAAGATATCTAGTTGATTTGAAGCAGTTCCGAGAAAGTCTAAGCATAATCCTCACTTTTCCCTCCTGGCACTTTCCCTGTAGGGGATACCGCAAGACATTTCTGTATATTGGGCACAGCGCTGTGCAGGGTGTTAGCAGAGACTTTCCCGGGACAGTGAAACCCTATATCAGAGACACTGAGAAGAAGCCCCAATGTTCCCTCCAGGCACTTTCAGTGTGGGTGCCTTCTCCACGTGGTTCCTGGTTTCACTGCAGCTCTGAAGAGAATGTTAGCAAAGAGGTAATCGGGACAGTGCAAACAGTACTCAAAGACAGGGAGAGCAAGCTCTACATTACTCTCTTGGCACTTTGGATGTGGGACATACAGCGAGATGTTTGCTGCTTTTGCGTTTGGCTGTTGGGAGATTTACAGCACAAAGATATCTAGTTGATTTGAAGCAGTTCCGAGAAAGTCTAAACATAATCCTCACTTTTCCCTCCTGGCACTTTCCCTGTAGGAGATACCGCAAGACGTTTCTGTATATTGGGCACAGCGCTCTGCAGGGTGTTAGCAGAGAGTTTCCCGGGACAGTGAAACCCTATATCAGAGACACTGAGAAGAAGCCCCAATGTTCCCTCCAGGCACTTTCAGTGTGGGTGCCTTCTCCACGTGGTTCCTGGTTTCACTGCAGCTCTGAAGAGAATGTTAGCAAAGAGGTAATCGGGACAGTGCAAACAGTACTCAAAGACAGGGAGAGCAAGCTCTACATTACTCTCTTGGCACTTTGGATGTGGGACATACAGCGAGATGTTTGCTGCTTTTGCGTTTGGCTGTTGGGAGATTTACAGCACAAAGATATCTAGTTGATTTGAAGCAGTTCCGAGAAAGTCTAAACATAATCCTCACTTTTCCCTCCTGGCACTTTCCCTGTAGGGGATACCGCAAGACATTTCTGTATATTGGGCACAGCGCTCTGCAGGGTGTTAGCAGAGAGTTTCCCGGGACAGTGAAACCCTATATCAGAGACACTGAGAAGAAGCCCCAATGTTCCCTCCAGGCACTTTCAGTGTGGGTGCCTTCTCCACGTGGTTCCTGGTTTCACTGCAGCTCTGAAGAGAATGTTAGCAAAGAGGTAATCGGGACAGTGCAAACAGTACTCAAAGACAGGGAGAGCAAGCTCTACATTACTCTCTTGGCACTTTGGATGTGGGACATACAGCGAGATGTTTGCTGCTTTTGCGTTTGGCTGTTGGGAGATTTACAGCACAAATATATCTAGTTGATTTGAAGCAGTTCCGAGAAAGTCTAAACATAATCCTCACTTTTCCCTCCTGGCACTTTCCCTGTAGGAGATACCGCAAGACGTTTCTGTATATTGGGCACAGCGCTCTGCAGGGTGTTAGCAGAGAGTTTCCCGGGACAGTGAAACCCTATATCAGAGACACTGAGAAGAAGCCCCAATGTTCCCTCCAGGCACTTTCAGTGTGGGTGCCTTCTCCACGTGGTTCCTGGTTTCACTGCAGCTCTGAAGAGAATGTTAGCAAAGAGGTAATCGGGACAGTGCAAACAGTACTCAAAGACAGGGAGAGCAAGCTCTACATTACTCTCTTGGCACTTTGGATGTGGGACATACAGCGAGATGTTTGCTGCTTTTGCGTTTGGCTGTTGGGAGATTTACAGCACAAAGATATCTAGTTGATTTGAAGCAGTTCCGAGAAAGTCTAAACATAATCCTCACTTTTCCCTCCTGGCACTTTCCCTGTAGGAGATACCGCAAGACGTTTCTGTATATTGGGCACAGCGCTCTGCAGGGTGTTAGCAGAGAGTTTCCCGGGACAGTGAAACCCTATATCAGAGACACTGAGAAGAAGCCCCAATGTTCCCTCCAGGCACTTTCAGTGTGGGTGCCTTCTCCACGTGGTTCCTGGTTTCACTGCAGCTCTGAAGAGAATGTTAGCAAAGAGGTAATCGGGACAGTGCAAACAGTACTCAAAGACAGGGAGAGCAAGCTCTACATTACTCTCTTGGCACTTTGGATGTGGGACATACAGCGAGATGTTTGCTGCTTTTGCGTTTGGCTGTTGGGAGATTTACAGCACAAAGATATGTAGTTGATTTGAAGCAGTTCCGAGAAAGTCTAAACATAATCCTCACTTTTCCCTCCTGGCACTTTCCCTGTAGGAGATACCGCAAGACGTTTCTGTATATTGGGCACAGCGCTCTGCAGGGTGTTAGCAGAGAGTTTCCCGGGACAGTGAAACCCTATATCAGAGACACTGAGAAGAAGCCCCAATGTTCCCTCCAGGCACTTTCAGTGTGGGTGCCTTCTCCACGTGGTTCCTGGTTTCACTGCAGCTCTGAAGAGAATGTTAGCAAAGAGGTAATCGGGACAGTGCAAACAGTACTCAAAGACAGGGAGAGCAAGCTCTACATTACTCTCTTGGCACTTTGGATGTGGGACATACAGCGATATGTTTGCTGCTTTTGCGTTTGGCTGTTGGGAGATTTACAGCACAAAGATATCTAGTTGATTTGAAGCAGTTCCGAGAAAGTCTAAGCATAATCCTCACTTTTCCCTCCTGGCACTTTCCCTGTAGGGGATACCGCAAGACATTTCTGTATATTGGGCACAGCGCTGTGCAGGGTGTTAGCAGAGACTTTCCCGGGACAGTGAAACCCTATATCAGAGACACTGAGAAGAAGCCCCAACGTTCCCTCCAGGCACTTTCAGTGTGGGTGCCTTCTCCACGTGGTTCCTGGTTTCACTGCAGCTCTGAAGAGAATGTTAGCAAAGAGGTAATCGGGACAGTGCAAACAGTACTCAAAGACAGGGAGAGCAAGCTCTCTCTTGGCACTTTGGATGTGGGACATACAGCGAGATGTTTGCTGCTTTTGCGTTTGGCTGTTGGGAGATTTACAGCACAAAGATATCTAGTTGATTTGAAGCAGTTCCAAGAAAGTCTAAACATAATCCTCACTTTTCCCTCCTGGCACTTTCCCTGTAGGAGATACCGCAAGACGTTTCTGTATATTGGGCACAGCGCTCTGCAGGGTGTTAGCAGAGAGTTTCCCGGGACAGTGAAACCCTATATCAGAGACACTGAGAAGAAGCCCCAATGTTCCCTCCAGGCACTTTCAGTGTGGGTGCCTTCTCCACGTGGTTCCTGGTTTCACTGCAGCTCTGAAGAGAATGTTAGCAAAGAGGTAATTGGGACAGTGCAAACAGTACTCAAAGACAGGGAGAGCAAGCTCTACATTACTCTCTTGGCACTTTGGATGTGGGACATACAGCGAGATGTTTGCTGCTTTTGCGTTTGGCTGTTGGGAGATTTACAGCACAAAGATATCTAGTTGATTTGAAGCAGTTCCGAGAAAGTCTAAACATAATCCTCACTTTTCCCTCTTGGCACTTTCCCTGTAGGAGATACCGCAAGACGTTTCTGTATATTGGGCACAGCGCTCTGCAGGGTGTTAGCAGAGAGTTTCCCGGGACAGTGAAACCCTATATCAGAGACACTGAGAAGAAGCCCCAATGTTCCCTCCAGGCACTTTCAGTGTGGGTGCCTTCTCCACGTGGTTCCTGGTTTCACTGCAGCTCTGAAGAGAATGTTAGCAAAGAGGTAATCGGGACAGTGCAAACAGTACTCAAAGACAGGGAGAGCAAGCTCTACATTACTCTCTTGGCACTTTGGATGTGGGACATACAGCGAGATGTTTGCTGCTTTTGCATTTGGCTGTTGGGAGATTTACAGCACAAAGATATCTAGTTGATTTGAAGCAGTTCCGAGAAAGTCTAAACATAATCCTCACTTTTCCCTCCTGGCACTTTCCCTGTAGGGGATACCGCAAGACATTTCTGTATATTGGGCACAGCGCTGTGCAGGGTGTTAGCAGAGAGTTTCCCGGGACAGTGAAACCCTATGTCAGAGACACTGAGAAGAAGCCCCAATGTTCCCTCCAGGCACTTTCAGTGTGGGTGCCTTCTCCACGTGGTTCCTGGTTTCACTGCAGCTCTGAAGAGAATGTTAGCAAAGAGGTAATCGGGACAGTGCAAACAGTACTCAAAGACAGGGAGAGCAAGCTCTCTCTTGGCACTTTGGATGTGGGACATACAGCGAGATGTTTGCTGCTTTTGCGTTTGGCTGTTGGAGATTTACAGCACAAAGATATCTAGTTGATTTGAAGCAGTTCCGAGAAAGTCTAAACATAATCCTCACTTTTCCCTCCTGGCACTTTCCCTGTAGGAGATACCGCAAGACGTTTCTGTATATTGGGCACAGCGCTCTGCAGGGTGTTAGCAGAGAGTTTCCCGGGACAGTGAAACCCTATATCAGAGACACTGAGAAGAAGCCCTTCCTCCCAGAGCAAGTACTGCTTCAAATCAACTAGATATCTTTGTGCTGTAAATCTCCCAACAGCCAAATGTAAAAGCAGCAAACATCTCGCTGTATGTCCCACATCCAAAGTGCCAAGAGAGAGCTTGCTCTCCCTGTCTTTGAGTACTGTTTGCACTGTCCCGATTACCTCTTTGCTAACATTCTCTTCAGAGCTGCTGTGAAACCAGGAACCACGTGGAGAAGGCACCCACACTGAAAGTGCCTGGAGGGAACATTGGGGCTTCTTCTCAGTGTCTCTGATATAGGGTTTCACTGTCCCGGGAAACTCTCTGCTAACACCCTGCAGAGCGCTGTGCCCAATATACAGAAACGTCTTGCGGTATCTCCTACAGGGAAAGTGCCAGGAGGGAAAAGTGAGGATTATGTTTAGACTTTCTCGGAACTGCTTCAAATCAACTAGATATCTTTGTGCTGTAAATCTCCCAACAGCCAAATGTAAAAGCAGCAAACATCTCGCTGTATGTCCCACATCCAAAGTGCCAAGAGAGAGCTTGCTCTCCCTGTCTTTGAGTACTGTTTGCGCTGTCCCGATTACCTCTTTGCTAACATTCTCTTCAGAGCTGCAGTGAAACCAGGAACCACGTGGAGAAGGCACCCACACTCAAAGTGCCTGGAAGGAACGTTGGGGCTTCTTCTCAGTGTCTCTGATATAGGGTTTCACTGTCCCGGGAAACTCTCTGCTAACACCCTGCAGAGCGCTGTGCCCAATATACAGAAACGTCTTGCGGTATCTCCTACAGGGAAAGTGCCAGGAGGGAAAAGTGAGGATTATGTTTAGACTTTCTCGGAACTGCTTCAAATCAACTAGATATCTTTGTGCTGTAAATCTCCCAACAGCCAAATGTAAAAGCAGCAAACATCTCGCTGTATGTCCCACATCCAAAGTGCCAAGAGAGAGCTTGCTCTCCCTGTCTTTGAGTACTGTTTGCACTGTCCCGATTACCTCTTTGCTAACATTCTCTTCAGAGCTGCAGTGAAACCAGGAACCACGTGGAGAAGGCACCCACACTGAAAGTGCCTGGAGGGAACGTTGGGGCTTCTTCTCAGTGTCTCTGATATAGGGTTTCACTGTCCCGGGAAACTCTCTGCTAACACCCTGCAGAGCGCTGTGCCCAATATACAGAAACGTCTTGCGGTATCTCCTACAGGGAAAGTGCCAGGAGGGAAAAGTGAGGATTATGTTTAGACTTTCTCGGAACTGCTTCAAATCAACTAGATATCTTTGTGCTGTAAATCTCCCAACAGCCAAATGTAAAAGCAGCAAACATCTCGCTGTATGTCCCACATCCAAAGTGCCAAGAGAGAGCTTGCTCTCCCTGTCTTTGAGTACTGTTTGCACTGTCCCGATTACCTCTTTGCTAACATTCTCTTCAGAGCTGCAGTGAAACCA